>NW_023458555.1:23265499-23298038 GCF_013731165.1 Rhagoletis pomonella | reverse complement strand
GCGCATTCCGGTCGAAAATAGCCTAACAACAACAACAATAAAATTTTTAAAAGTTTGAACTTTTCTTAAGTATGCGTCAAGGTTCATTTTTCATGATGGCGGCTCTAAAATGGTTTGAGGCTTACTTAGCACTTTTTGTGCCTTTAGTACATTTACGATCGTCTTTTTTATGTTTTTTTATTTTAAACTATGTTGGCAACAGCAATTAGACGCTTAACGATAAATTGTCGCATTTAAAGTTTTATGACAACTAACGGTGGTTAGTCTATTATGACCGTCTCATAATTATTGACAAAACTTTGGCGGTACTTAATTCTGTATGTATGTATGTAAGTGAATGAGCGTGCAGAAATGTGCTATTTTAAACACTTGAGCTTACTCATAATTTCTTTGTTTATATTTGTTGCTATAACCACAGAATCACACCAGTTACTAAGATACATAAATATGTGCATACGTATACCTACTGTTGGCCTCCTGGTGCGTCGATCATCAGACCAGCGGAAGAAAGAAGCTGCTGGCGTTTTTCGTTAAACTCAGTCAAAATCGCTTTGGTAGTTACAACGCCACCGAAAGAGAAGAATATTAAATCTGGTCACTACTTAAAAAAAAAAATAAAATTAACGCTTATTTTTATTAAAATAAACGAAATTAAAATGCTATCGAAGCGTGAGAAGATAATTATGTATTGTTGATTTCATTTGAGCTAAGACACTGCTTGGTAATTAGGCGGACAAAAATAATGCCTAAACCCCTAAATTCTCTTCATTTTGTTTTCAGTTTAATTTTGATTTAAGCTTCTTGCTCTTTCGCCACTAATGAGAGAATCAATAAGCTTATGTGACTTCTTGTGCCTGCTGCTCAAAAATCATTACTGCTCATAAAACCAGTTAGCATAAAAATATTCTTATATGTACGTACAGTGAGTACCAGTGAAAATCGTACAGTAAATTCTTTTTCCAATTTTTAATTATTTGGCGTTATTTAAATTTAAAATAAATAAAAACATAGTTCACTCCGCAAAAAAATCCAAATAACTACGGACTTTGTGAGAATAAAAAAAAATTGTAAAACTTTCATCAAAATTTTGCACTGTTTATTCAGAATTTCTCAAACATTTTTGGGTATGCATTCTTAATCCTACTCAATTTTACTATAAAAGAGTGCAAGTTTTGAATGGCTACAGAATACCGTTGATTTATTTCATATGGAAAAATATGCGCAACACTGTCAACAAAAAATTGTGAAAAATCGACGGTATTTTGTAGCCACTCCAAACTTGCGCTTTGGGCTATACGACTATATAACATAAAAAATTCTAAATGAAAAGTGTGAAACGATTTTTTTTTTAATTCTTACGAAGTTAGAAACCCTGAGTGATATTGATTTTGTTGTAGTGTGAACTTTATCTTTGTTCAAAATTAATAAAACTTAAATAAAACCAAATATTTGCAAAAAAAAAAAATCGAAAAAATTACTGTACGATTTTTACTGACACGCACTGTATATACAAGAGAGTGCATCACGATCTATGCAAAAAAATTTTATGGTTTTTCTATCGTAGTTATACAATTTATGTATTATATTTCAAGACTACCGCCAAAATATATCCACAAAATTGCAGTTTTTATAGAAAAAATTAGTTTTTAGAAATATTTTATCCAATAAATCACCTTGGATGATGGAAGAGTTTAAGCTTAAGCGATCTGCATAAAAGTGTTTAAACATTTCATCAGCGAAATCAAATTAATGAGATTTTTAGAGATGTTTTCAAATCCATCCGGGGCACTTATGGCTTAATATTTTTTCGATACATTTTTATAATAAACTAGCAAATACCTGGCGTGCTTCACTGCGCCTTAAAAGTATTTTTGTGTTGTTTGATACCCGTATTGTGATATTTCATTTATTTTGTCAATTTAATTAAATAAAATTTTTCAAACAGGTGGCAACTCTCCTCAAAAATATTTTCGAAAGTAAACTTTCCTAAGCCTCTCCAGTTTGATATCCATATTGAAATATTTAATTTATCTTACCAATTAAATTAAATTAGATTAAAAATTTTCAAACATGTGGTAACCTCCACAAAAATATTTTCGGCTGTAAGCCTTCTAAAACCTCTTTCTTTTGACAGCCATATTGAAATATTTACTTTATTATATGAATTTACTTAAATTGCAATGTCCAAACAGGTGGCAACTCTATACTTTGTTCCTTCTATATTTTAAGTTAGACTTCTAGAAATACATCATTAATTACTGCACTCAATTCCATGCATTAGTTTTCGAGTTATGCGCGTACAAACATACAGACAGACACACAAAAATTCTAAAGATTGTCGATTTGGCTTCTATTGCTCAAATAAAGACCCCTCATATTAATTTATTTTTCTTTAATATCCATATTATATGTATAGAATTTATAATTCGGTTGAAAAAACCGCGACCTATTTTGGTGAGGCACCCTAATATGGATACATACACGCATAGATAGATATGTACTTACCCAGCAAAATCAAATGACAACGAAATTCATAAGACTAAATAGCGCACTCTCTACGAATTTTTATGCATAAGTAGTGTAATCTCTTTCATTTCCATTTTTATAAACAAATCTCACGAATCGCAGTGTTGCTTTGGTTTTTATGCTAATAAAATTTTTATTTATTTTTGATGCGCGTACGCTCATTGGCTGTTGCGTATTTCAAGGTGATTGCTATTAGATATACGGTTGTATGTATAGATATGTACATACATACATACATATGTACATACATACATACATATGTACATATGTTTTGCGAAAAATGTAGTACAGTAGTTGCCTTTCTCCCACACAGAAAAATTGTGTTTATTTCTTAAGTGCTTAATTTTTTTTTTTTTTCGTTTTCCGGCTTGCGTCTTTTCATTGCGTTTCTTGTTTCGTGCCAAAAACGATTTATAACTAATCGATACAGAAAATATTATTTTCTGAATTTCAATGCATGAACTAGATGTTGCATAAGTACATACATACATATATGTATGTGCGTTTATAGTTAGACGCATTATCGTCGACTATCTTCAATGAAATACGAAATTTTAAAAGCTTTCTTTTAAAGCTTATTACCAACCTCATGACATAAATAAGAACTCATAATTAACGTTAAATTCTATTTACTTTTTGTTGAGAAATTGACCACTAAGATCGTATTTTCAACAAAAAAAATATTATTTAAATTTTATGCTTAAACGTTTCTTTTGAATAATAATGCATTTAACATTTTTACTGATCTTTACTTTTTTCTATTTTCAGGTAAGCAACACATGAAGAAAACATTTTTGTTGGCAGTTAAATTTAAAACTGGTAAGCAAGAAACAATTTTCGAACTAATGCACATTTGTTGCTGAAAGGTTTTATTAACGGAAGAGATTAAGCAGCAATGTCTGTTCTGGTACAAAAAATAAACTAAAAAATGCATTTCTAATATCAAGCGTTTTAACTAGATTTCTTAGAAAGATTTTTCAGTTTAGTAGTCCAATTAATTCTAGCATAATAAAGTGCAAGTTTCAAGTGCAAAAAATTAACGCTGATATTTAGAATTGTTTTTGTTTGCTTCTACACTGTCGAAACAAAGTATTGGGACAGCAAATTTTTTACAATATATGCAACAATTTTCATTCTAATATTTTTCCGCTCATTTCGTATAAAAATATGGTTCATTCTACAACAAAAGCCATAAAAATAAAATTCCTAAACTTTGTGCAAAACTTGCGAAAATTCAGCAAATTTTCATGAAATTTGTAACTTTTTAATCAGATTTTTTTTGAGTATGCAGATTTGTAGCCCAATCAATTTTATTATAATAAAGTGCAAGTTTTAAGTAGCTGGGAATTACTGTTGATTTTTGGCAATTTGTGTCACGCAAAATTTGTTTTCCAAAATAATTCATATGGAAAAACTGCACAGCACCTTCAACAAAAAAAATCTCAAAAATCAAAACGATTTTTGACTAACTCCGGACGTGCATTTTTTTACTAGAATTTAATGGGCTGCAAAACTGCGTACTCAAAAACATTCAAAAAAATCTGATTAAAAAGTTGAAAATTTTGATGAAAAGTTGCTGAATTCTCGCGAGTTTTGCACAAAGTTTAGGAATTATATTTTTATGTTTTTTGTTGTCGAATGAACCATATATTTATACAAAATTGGCGGAAAAATATTAGAATAAAAATTGTTGCATATATAGTGAAAAATTTGCTGTGTCAATACTTTGTTCCGGCAGTGTATGCATGTTTTTATAAAAAAATAACTGAAATTAAATTTAAAAAAATTATGAATGTAAAATGAAATATTTTTTCATAGCAATTGACAATACAAAGAAATCTGTAACTTTGATTTTACTTAAAATTCGTTTTTCTTATATATCGACAATTGGTGTTATTGTCCTTTTTTAGTTCGAAAATAATTTTTAAGAGGGTTGTCACCTGTCTTGAAAGTGGTATTTCCTTTAGTTATACATAAGTTACATGAAATTCGATAACATGGTTATCAAAAGAACGAGTGTTAAGAAATCTTTAAGCTAAACATTTGTTTTTTTTTTTGTTGAAAAAATTAAGCTCAAATTATTTAATAAGTTAAATGGATTGTCAAAAGATGGGTATCAATCGAAATGGGTTTGAAAATAATTTATTTCTAAATTGTACTTAGGAGAGTTGTCATGTGCTTAAAAATACTAAATTCAACTTAATTGAAATATGTATAACAATGCCTGGCGAAAGATTTTAGTTTGAAAATACTTTTAAATGGGTTGCCATCTGTTCGAAAAGTCTAATTTGTTTTACTTATACAAAAGATACATAAATGAAATACCGAAAGATTAGTGTCAAACGAAAGAGTTTTAAGAAAACTATAGGCTGATAATATTTGTAATTAGAGTTGCCATCTATTTTTTTTTGTTGAAGGTCATCACATCTGCACCGTTATTTCGAATTTCCAAAATGAGAAGTCAAATTAAACAACTGGGATTCTACATGGATGTGCACAGGTTTTATTTGTTGAAGTTACAGGGAGAAATTGATGAAATGAAAACCGACACCATGGGATACCTCTCATCACTGAGAAATGGTTTAGATTAATCATTAGGAATATTTTTAGAGGTTTTTGAATAGGGTTTCACCTGTTTAAGAAAATTAATTAAATGTTGGCGTCTTGAAGCCATGCGGGTTCACTAGTTTCTTCTAAAAGTCCGGACACCTGGTATCGCTTGCATTGCAGACTTTGTGGCGTTTCTCTTGAATGGATTACGCGATTTCAGATGGCATCTCTTACCAAATTACTTTTATTGAGAAAATGTTTCTTTCAAAAAATGTTCGTAGATGTTTAAAATACATACATAGCTAAATACATATATACGTAGAATGTGTGCAATTTCTTCAAAGGAAATTTTATGTTTTTAGTTACTTTTAGCAGATCTGAGAAGGTCAAGTTTATGTATGCATTGTACAGATTTATGTACATATGTACATACATACAAATTTGGAGAAAAGGTATTTTGAAAGACAGGAAGATACATAGGATTCGAAGAGTACAGAATGCTTTAAAGTCAATTAACGCAATTACTGTCGCCACCATCTTAGCGTCGACCTAATTGCCTTCGATACCGCAGAATTCCAACTGCGGCCTGTAATTGTGGACGCCAACATTCTACAAATTATGTAAATAACTGAAAGCCTACTAATCGAAGAAAAGCGGCACACAAAAAAATGTCGGCCTTTTTTCAACATCCTCTTTCCTAATCAAATCAAACTCGTTTCGACCGGCGAATAAGAGTGTAAATAAGAAAATACCGCGTATGCGATGAAAAAAGCAGGAAATCGAAATAATGTTGCACGCAACATTTTGATTAGTTCGCCGGCCGTTAGTTATCACTTCAATGTGGCATGACAAGTTTTGACGGCAAAGTGACAATATGAGTAAATATGCGGCTGTCAGTGTGCCAATAATCGACGAGCAGCCAATTGCGAGAGGAGTGGCGACAATAGAAGATTTCATTTTTTCTTCTTCTAAATTTCAATGAACAGCCTATAACGAAGCAAATGAATGATGCAACAATTTCAGTGAGCAGAAAATAAAGAAAACAAATAAATAAATATACATACATATGTACAAGCATATGTATGCGCGTATAGTTTTATGTGGGTAAAAAAGTCTTACAAATGCAACTGTATAAACTTATACATGTTGCAGTCGGCACGTTGCACGCTACGTGCAATTGTAAACATGCCACAATGCCACAATTTTTGCCCGCATGCAATGCGTACAAAGCAAAACTACAATGACACAACAGAGGTAATTGCAACGTGCCGTCATAATGTGGAGCGCACAGCTGTATGTAAATAAAAAAAAAAATATTACATTATTTATTTATGCTGCACATTAAATCGTATATTTTTTCTCAGCATCTTAATTTTTAGTATACATTTTCGTATATAAAAATAAGTATGTATGTATACTGTGCCTCCATATCTCAAAAATAGTAATATTTAGCAGTTAGTTTAAAAAAGTAATGTAAACAAGTAAAAAAAAATTGTATTTTTTATTTTTTTTAAGTCATGCTTTTACTAGTAGTCAATAAAAAAATATAACTCGAGCACCAAACGGCAACATTTTTTGTGGAATTATTATAATTTTTTTTTTTTTCATTTTTAAAATGAGCCAAATCGCACCATAAATACGTTGCTCCATATCAGTTATTAGATGAGAGAAATATTTTCTATTTCGTCGATAAGAGTTATAACCCAAGGTTTATTTTTTACATTGCCAGATAACAGTTATGTCGGAGAAATATTTTTTCGGTTGCTGATAAAAGTTGTTTTCCAACGTTTATTTTTTAAGAGAAGGATAAAGATGATAGAAATAAAAGCGAGACTGTGAAATAACTCTTATCACACAAAGTAAAAATAACATCGGGCAATAACTGTTATAAAGCAGCGTAAAAAATAAACGTTGTGTTATAATTGTTATCGGCGAAACGCACAACTTTTGTCATCTAATAACTGTTATGAAACAACATTTTCGTTAAATTTCAGAATTTGGTCAACGTTTTCAATTTGTAAATTCCTGATAACCGTTATTTTCAGGGACCCCAACTTTTATATCGTTAAAAAATTGTTATCTTTGGACTTTTATTTTTTATTTTTTGAGTCCAGTAATAACTGTTAAACTTGGCGAAATATTTATTAAGTCCGAAATAAAAGTCCTTTCCTAATAATCAACAAACCACTTATCTCAAAAACAACAAATTTTGCTTAAAATGAAAGAGGACTAAAATAGATTTCAAAATGAAATATCTTAACGAAATTTGCCACCTATTTAAATTTATTTTTTTATAATTATATGTATGTATACACGAAGGGATTTTTGTCCAGGTCATCAGATCAGCACTGTTCGTTCCATTTTCCAAACTAAGATGTCAAATTAAAGGGCTTGGCCTTTAGATTTGCAATAAGGTTATATTTTTTCGACAAGAGTTGCCACCTGTTACAAAATTTAATTCAAATTCGATTTTGAAAAATGAGGTGTGTACGTGCCGTGAGGTTTAAGTTTTTCGAAAAAAGTTGCCACCCTTTAAAAAAAAAGATTAAAATTATTTTAAAACTTAAATGAATTAATGTTTAATGAATTATTGCGTATCAGCCCAAATGGTTTGGAAAATGCTTTATTTCTTAAGTACATGTAGGAGAATTGCCACCTGTTTGAAAACTCAAATTCAATTTGAAGTTAGGTAATTGAAATACTGACTACAATATGGGTGACAGACGTAAGAACGTAGTACTTGAAAATAAATTGAAGAGCGTTGCAGCCTTTTCAAAAGTCGAATTTTGTTAGCTTATATGCATATTATATGAAATATTAAAATATGGTTAACAAGCGAGAAAATCAAATTCCATTTATTTCATCAGTTAAAAAATATTTAAAAAGATTTTAGCTTGAAAATACCTTTAAAGACGCTTGCCGCCTGATTAAAAAGTCGAATTTACTTATCCTACACTTAATATGGCTTTCAAACGATAAATTGTTGAGAGATCTTTTGTTTATTTTGAACATTTAGAATTTTAATTCAAGGAGCAGAGTTGCCACGTGTTTAAAAATCAAATACAACTTAGTGTATCAGTTATCGTAATATGTGTCACAATCTCAAACGAAAGAGATTACAAAAAAAATATTAGTTTGAAATTACTTTTCCAGAGGGTTGCCACCTATTTGAAATTCGAACTTATTTAACTTATACACAAGTTAACCTAATTACTAAAATATGAGTGTCCAGCTTTAGTTAGAAAATGTTATTGATTAGGGTTGCCACTAATTCGATAATTATAACTATGTATGCCCATGTAGAGTTATTTCGCAATTCGAAAATGGGTTATCAAATTAAAGAACTGGACCTATAGATGTTTCATTTTTTGAATTTCAGGAAATAAAAAACGGACACTGTGCGCGAGATCTCCCTTCAGTCGCAAATGGCTGGATGGGTGTTGATGAAACATTTGTAATATTTAGTAAGGTTTTTTTTTTTTTAATGGGGCTGCCATCTTTTTCAATACTTAAGACTTATTTTGGCCTAACAAATGTTAATAAATTATGAAATAATATATTAATAGGTGGCAAGCTTCGTTTATGCATACATAGATTTCTGTTTGAAAGATATTTCAGTCCACTTCCATTTTATACAAAATTTGTTTAATTCGGATAAGCGGTTTGTTTATTATTACGAAAGGACTTTTATTTCGGACTTAAAAAAATATTTGAATGACTCCTTAACCACTTGGAAGTCAACTCTCAGTAACGAGCCGCAAGTTATCTGAATATTAGAATAGTAAGTATATATACACGAAACATCCCATCTCTTACGACCAGTCGGCTTCTAGATTTTATACGCAAACTATCAGCATCCATTCCTATCGTGCCTGCTTTTAATTTTTATGTAGAAGGAGCACATTTCGAGCTTTTTTTTTCTTGAGAGCTGCAAATTGATTTAAGAAATTTTGGTAGAAGAATATTTCTTTTCCATTTCTCGTCCGTCGTTTTATATGAATTTTTCATTTTTCTTGAGAGTTCAGTTAATTTTTTCGGTATTCGAAATATTAAAAAAATTTAGCAATTGTGAAAAATCACCATCTCTATCGAAAACCAGAAATCAAAAAATGAACATAGAAGTGCAAAAATTCATGGAATCAATAAATTTATTTTTACTGACTCTTTTTTTATACCCGAGCCCACTTGTGCACAAGGGTATTATAACTTTGTTCACATAACGGTTGTTTGTAACAGGCAAAAGGAATCGAGATAGATATAGACAAATGTGTACATAAATGATCAGAATGAAAAGAGAAATCGATTAAGCGGTGACTGTCTGTCCGTCCGTCCGTCCGTCTGTGCACACGATAACTCGAGTAAAAATTGAGATATCTTAACGAAACTTGGTACGTGGACTTCTTTTGGGCATGGGGCGGATGGTATTGAAAATGGGCGAAATCGGACAATAACCACGCCTACCTCCCATATAACGGTAATTTTCAGAAATACGAAAAGTGCGATATTTTAGTAACTACTGAAGATAATTCACTCAAAATTGATATTTACAATGAGTTTTAGACGAAAAATAAGAATATTAAAAAGTTTTGGCAAATGGGCGTAGCCACGCCTACTTATGGTTACATGCGTATATCTTGGTAACCGCTGCACCAATTTCTTCCAAACTTGGCACAGTTGTTGGTCCTGCTACAACATACCAAATGGCCGAAAATTTTTAAAATCGGACAATAACCACGCCCACATCCCATATAACGGTAATTTAGAAAAATACGAAATCCTCGATAAATCAGTAAATATTAAAGCTAATTTATTCAAAATTGATGGTTGCTACAATTTTTTACCAAGAAATACGCTTATGATACAATTTTGGAAAATGGGCGTGGCACCGCCCACTTATGATCACATATATGTATCTCGCTAACCGTTCTAGCAATTTGTACCAAGCTCGGTATGGTTATTGTGCTTGCCACATAAAAGCAAAGCATTGAAAATTATTGAAATCGGACTAAATTACGACCGCTTTTCATATAACCGTATATTTCAGTAATGCTTGAAACTTCAATATTTCGAAATTTAAGGACGCTAATTTACTTAAAATTTATACACCCCGGCTTATCGTGTAGCGGTAGTTTTCGGAAAGGTGGAAAACATATATTTAATAATTGCGCCGGGTATTTAATGTTCGGCTCCGCCCGAACTTAGACTTTCTTACTTGTTTAATTTTTGATTAGGTACTTTTGAAAGTTGAGCGCATCTTGAGTTTATAGAACTTTTTATTAAACAAGTAGTTTTTAAGGAAAGAACACAACCGACTTCAATTCTAATATTCAAATTTAGGGGTACCGTTAATTTCTTCATGATCCAATCATCGGATCTCTAAAACAAATTACGGGACGAACCTTGAGGTACTATCTTTCTAATAAAAAAAGGATTATTGAAATCGGTTCACGTGGTCCAAAATTATGTATTCCGGCGAGATGATAACCTCCCTTTTTTTTGAAGTCGGTTAAAAGCGTTTGAGTTTTGTTAATCTTATGTAAATAAAGTGCAGCTTATGAATTTTAAAACGTTTATTTATTTATTACATACTGTACATAAAACTTGCCAAATGTATTTTAAAGAGGGTATTATCTGAAGCAAATTTTCAGTATTTTCCGGTGATATATCTTCAGAAATATAAAACCTCCCCCCCCCTAAAATATATTCCTGGGTGCGCCCCTGCATATATGTATATATATTTTTTCCAATACGTTAACTTATAAATGCTGAAAATTGTGCAGCAAGTCGCACAGTATGCCATTTTTCATATAAATATTTATACATTTCATATTGATTTGCTAGGCAGTAATAACGGAAATTTGAGGCTGCAAGCAGATATGTATTTAGTATACAAACAAGCCGACATAAATATTCGTTTCATATTCAAACTAAAACATCCGTTGCCAATATTTATGCCAAGTGCAACCGCAGGCAATTGTATGTAGGTACTCGTATGCACCCACATTCGTGTGAGTAGATAGTTATATATATATATATATATATATAGTAGGTACTATATATGAGCCTCTCTTTGTCTGAGTTATCTACTCTGTGAGTGTACTGTACATACATAAATATATTTAGATGGTTAACTGTAGGCTGCCTCCCGGACAAGCATTACCACTCTGCTCCGTAGCATCAGCGCCAACTTTTTGGGTGGAAAGCATTTTTTCGTATGCACTTCAGCACCAATATGCTGGGCGTACGTACATATGTATGTATTTTCATATCAAAATATACATATCTTATTTGTGAACATAATATTTGTAGTTATATCACAAAGTAATAGAGCATACAAAAAAATATAGTAAATTTTGCCCACTATAGCGGGTATACGATTTCCTTTGGCGGTTAGTTGCTGTGAAATAAGCTTCCATTTATCACGATGTAAAGCTAAAAATGTTAAACTTTGTAAGCATATTATTTATTAATATGCTTATGAATTTGTACTGTATACAGTGTTGAATAAAAATTTTCGGAATGTGTCAACAAATGACGGATACGCAAAGGCAAGCACTTCTTAACCTTCCAACCAGTAAGGCTGCTTTGTGGCAGCAATTGTGAAAAGATCAATTTTTCAACAGCTGATATTTGTTTTGGCGCAAAAAGCATTAGAATCTTTTCGTAGACATTTTATTTACCGTTACTTTGTGCTTTGCTGTTAAAAATTTGGCTTTATTCTCTCTTTAGTATCAACGCTCAGTAAATTAGCCTCAAAAATGTATTTCAATGGAAGTAAAACTTTAAGAGTCAAATAGCCAAAGCTATATACAATACGTATATCATATATATATTTTTTCGCTGTATATTCTCTGTGACTACGAAAATAAAACTCATCTTCCTTCAGAAGTGAGAATTAGGGTTGGGTAACTCATGCCCCTTTTCAGAGATTTTTTAGGAAATGTTAACAGAATCATGCTATTAAAAAATATTTTCACCTGTTAGTACGAAAACATGCAGCACTTAAAACTTGTAATGGGAAATCTAACTCTTTTCGGTTTATGTGCATGTTTGCAACCCTGCTTTGTGAAAAGCTTATCCCGCTAGTTTCCTTTTAAATAAACAGATTTATTCTTTTACTAGTAAAGAAAAGCGAAAATAATATGGTGACTCTTTTTTCGTCAATGATCCCTTTTTTGCGACAACCGTTGTGCGAATAAAGTTATAATACATTTGTGGTCAAGTGCGCTTGGGTATAAAAAAGGGCAAAATCTTGCTCTTTAGTTACCGAAAAATTCCTTGGTTGAAGTTTTTTACATATTTATGTATTTTTAAAATTTTTTATTTTTTTCTATTTGGATTTTTATTTTTAAAGTAGAATACTATTATTCCAAATACGATTTTTTTTGATAAAAAAGTTACTTGTATAACTAGTTTTTGAAAAAAAAAATAATAATTTACGTGTCTGACTTATAAATAATGTGCGTTATATTTTTCTTCAACACTATACTTGTTGATATGCATACATGCGTTCATACGTTCATACATACATACATGTGCATGTGTGCATTTGTTTTGTATGTATATATTTGCATTCGCACATTTAATCGTTTATTCGCTTGACACCCGCTTGTGGTAAGCGCAACTTTTGCGGTATTTATTTGTAAACAGAGAACTGAAAATTTCTAACCATTTTTGCGTTGCGTTCTAGCTGAATTTAGTTTCATAAATTCACATTACTCGTACATAAATGAATATGTGTAAATACATTTACTCTTTTCTGTTGGTGTGTGCAGCTACCACAACACATGTTTGGCTTCAACCGCAGCATTTTTTTGTGCTGCATTGACTTAGTTTACGAAATAAATTTATTGATTTATATTTTCTTGCATTTTTTCGTTGCAATTAATATAGTTTAATAAGCTAGTACTTAATCGTAATCTAGTTATGCTGTTTTTATTAACTTTTTTTTTAGTTGGTACTGCAAACGTTTTACAGTCTGCGCAAGATCAAAAATCTTTGCAAATTTCCGCGCTCCCTTGAGAAGCTCCGCCAGTTATTAAAAGCATTCTTTTGTAGTCGATTAATGCTGGAATCTATGGAGGTATGCAAAGTTTTTTACTACTTCAAAGTGCTCCTTGCTTTGATCGTTCACCGCTAGATCAACATCCTTTCTCTCTTCTCTTTCATGGAAGCATCGCGCTTTTATTTTTACAATATCGTTGATAGGTCGTTATAAGCAACTTTGAATAGACTGATACAGCGTTACCTGATGCTTGCTGCAAAATTATCCCTTTGACGAATTGGACGTGTATTCATCAGACTAAATTGAGCTTAAAAGCTGAGCTTTTTGCCGCCGCCTTTGAACAGCTTAGACTGGAAACCACCGGCTCTTTATTGATTCTCAGCTGCATGATTGCTATTCTAACCTCGTCTTGGTCGAGTGAAGGGACGTGAGCTTCGTTCGTTCTGGACTACCTTTTGCAAATATCTTTCTTTATCTCTGAGTGAGCTAGCCCCGGTTTTAAAACTATTCGATTGCCATCTAATTTTTTTATATAAATTTCGACCGCATTTCTTCCATTTGAAAATATTTCTCTCTTCTTTCCAATATCTGTAGTTAAGAGGGATAGCCAATATTTTGAGTGTAGTTTGGTTCTTACTACAAACACGCAATCTTCTTTCTCTTCCCATACATACATATGTAGAGACCATTGCCTAACATCGATATTATTGGCTTGAGCTTGAAATGCTCTTCAGTGCCAGTTAAGGATTCTTCAGTAAAGATTCGACAATGTAGAAGACCCGTCTAGGTGTTGAAATTACGCCAGTACTCAGGCCCAAGAAAATTCAACATCACGGCGGCATACTTTTCCGGGCTGTTGAAAAGACAATCAAGTCTAAATCCTGCACTACACAGCATTTGTCTTTTGAGGGCCAAAGGCATAATTTCTAGGCTATTGAGTAAACCAATTTTTAAATGACTCTTTGCTTTAGAGTGACAGCTTGAGATTCGATTCTGAATAAAGAAATTAAAAGCCAAATTTGATCTGCGACAAGAATCCGATATTATCATAAACACTTGAAGGAAAAATCTGACAGAAAAATTAACCACACGACACTCGGTTATTCGTTACAGGAACGACCAAGATGTATATCTAGAGCCAAGGACTGTCACTCCAGCATCGCTTCGTAAAAGTGATGGTCAGCACTTCAGTTGTATATTTAGCCAAAATCCTTTCTTTTTGTCCTTCTCGAAGATCCGCTTTTTAGGAGTTCTCTAGCAAGAGGTTTTCGATGGTTCTTTAATCGTATTGAGTAGCTGATGGTGAATCTTTTTACGTCATCACGTGCTGGATTTATAGGTAGCTCTTTGGGTACTGCATACCCTTTTTAATCTGTTCTCCCAAGGTTGATTCAATACATTCAGCATGCTTTATTCATAGTTCTAAGAATCAGCAACTTGTTTTCAATACTCAAGCTGAATTTATTCCCTACAAGCCCGTCAAACCATACGGCTATTAGTTTCGCTGTGGCAACTTTATATTCAATATGAGTTTTACAGGTGGTAGCTTAGATTTGCCGTTTATTTGTAGATGTAGGCACGTTTATTTCTGTTAATGCTGTTTGAATGCACTTACAGTACAGTATGGGACCTAAGCAGCTGGTTTCAGAGTGGGTTCCTGTTCTAAAGGTACTTTCAATAATGTTTGGTATACATATTATCAGGGTTATGAGTTATTTTTAGTTTGTATATGAGGCTCTCCAGCCATACCTTATCAAATGCTTGTGAGACATCCAGGAACACCCCCTGTGGTTCCACCATTAAACACCATTAAAGTGATTGGCCTGTAAAATGAAATTCCTTTTTGCCGCACAGGAGGTTTGTGTCGTGCACTTAGTCATTCGAATACTTCGAATAATAAATACTCCACGAAATTAAATTTTTAGTGTTCATTTCACGCAGTTCGCTACTATTTATGTTTGCACGAATGTGCATATATATTTTCTCATCTCCGTTCAATATCTGCTTTATCGAATATTTCGCATTCTTTATGGAGCCAATTGCTCGTCAAAAATAAACTTTGAGCTACTTACTTGCTTAATGAAGCGCACGAAATGTCATTTCCCTCGACGGCTAGCAGTATTGCAGTTTTAAGTTTTGGTTCGTACCAAATTTTGTCCTTAGTTCCATGCAACCAAAAAAAAGACTTCTACTCCGCACTTTATTTGTTTTTTTTTCACTTTCCATCTCTCATAAACATTTTAGTTCATTGAAAATATGTAAATGTAGACAAATTCCTATAAATCACAGTGAGGTGAATGAAGAGCAGCAGCCAAAGCCACAGCGCCACGGCAATGGCAGCAACAGCAGAAGCAGCAACTCAAATTGATTTACGCATTTTCAGGGTGCACTTAACCCAGAAGGGAAGGTGGCGGTTGGGGTGCTGCCCTGCTGTGGGGCAGCAAAGCAAAGCTGCTTATGCAAATTTTGGGGTTTTTTTTTGTCATAAGAGCCAAAGAAATTTGCGGTCGATTGAATAGAGCGTTGGCAGGCGAATATTGATTGCGATTGGCAGGCAGCTGTTAAGGGAAATGTAAAGGCAACAGCAACAGCAACTGACCAAAAGCTATGTAAATCAAATGAACAACTACTCTACACATAAGTTTATATATATGCATGTATATGTATGCACGTCACTCGTGTGATACACCCACATAGATTTATAGAAGTTGTATGTATGTGTGTGTATGTGTTTATCAATAGCTTGCTAGGCATAACTAAAACAACTGATGAATTTATTGGCAGAAATGCAATTAGTTCCGTTCTAATTGTGCAACGCCATTAATATATTGGCAGTCAGATGCATACATACATATGTACAAACACACACATATGTAAGTAAGCGCATTTTGCCTCATTTCATGGAGCGCATTGCTCCTTGCCTTTGCCACAAGAAATATTGAAAATTTATGCAAATCGTTCCAATCGATCGCAGAATTTTTGCAAAACACTTTTTACGTAATTTTGTCGAACGTTTCGTGTATATTTTTTTCTCATTTGCCAGCTATTTATTTCGCATTGGCATTCGCATTGGGCGTCAGCAGCAGCAGCAGCAAGTTTGTGTGAAACAATTTTTTTTTCCTACTCGCTTTATTTCCTTTTATATTAATTTTCAGTTTTGCCAAAAATTTGTTTACCGCTTTTATCGGCGTGTCTTTAATGGCGCGCCAGCCAACACACCGCTTGAAGGCAATAATTCATTGCGATTTCCGATTTGACATTTTCGCGGTGGCTGTGCCAGCGGTTGCGTGTTTGTTTGACTGTGTTTATTTATGCGAAATCGAGATCTATATGTGAGTGCATATATAGATATGTAAGTATATATATCTGCACGCCCATAACGGCAAACTTTTAGACAAAAAATTTACGTGACACAGAAGTTTTCATTGATTTTCATGCCACATTTTGTTGCATGATTAGTACTACATATGTTCATAGATATTGAAATGCCTTAAATATGGCTGACAAATTACGTTTATAGCTTTTATTATTTATGGCAAACTGAAATTAGGCTGTGCCATAAATACAAAAGGATTTCGTATTTGTTTGTAGAAAATGCAGATTTTGCAAAATAAATTGCAGCTAATTTTATATCGATATAATTATCGGTATTTTAATCGATATAATTATCGGTTTTGTATCGATCTACGTATCGATATTGTTATCGATATAATTATAAACATTATTATCGATAATGTAATCGGTATATCGCCGATATCGCCAAAAAAAGCACTAATGACATCGATAAATATGGCGATTTCGATTAAATACTTTGTGTTTATCGATTTAGACGAGTTTATCCATACCTTTTTGTTTTTTTTTCGATATTATCATCGACTATCTTTCCGTATATTCGTGTATTAATAGAAATTCGGCCGATTTTCAAGTTTTTAAGATTCCCGAGATTTTTTCTTGTCTCCGTTTTAGTCGCTGTCTTCATATATGTACGTAGATGGATATTCACCTCCGTATTACCCTTCGTATTTGTTTTGGTTGCTGTCTTCGTTTTCTTCTTGGGATCGTATTCCTCGTCGTATTCTTCTTCCGATTCGTATCTAGTTTCATTCTTATTCATATTTATCTTCGTCGTCGTCTTCGTATTCATCTCCGTGCTGTTTTTTTTAGCATTCGAAATCATTTTCGTCTTCCTCCTCTTCCTCGTATTCGTCGTCCTATTCATGTTTTTCTTCGTATTCGTCTTCGTTTACGAATTAATCTTTATTAAAGCCTTCGTATTTATCTTCGTATTCGTTTTCATCTTCGTCGTCGTATTCGAATTAGTCTCTGAGTTTGTCTTCCTATTCGTCGTGGGTTGGTCTACGAATTTGTATTCAATCTCGTCTTCGTCTTTGTCTTCGTATTACTTTGTGTATTCCTCTTCATATTCATGTTCACATTAGTATTGCCTTCAGTAGATTTTGTAATAGGACGCCCATAGAATAAAAGCTATTTCGGTTCGTGTAGTGAACAGTGGCGAGCAGAGAGACCGTTTGCCTTGCGTCAGTGCGTCCAATGCAGCGAATATAAATCTATAGAAAGCTTTAAAAAGCTTCTCCCTTGATATAGTTTGGCCGCGGCTGACCCGTAAGAAGTTCGACGATCAGAGAGAGCTTTTTACGCTGTGTGCGCGAATACTAATGACGATCAGAGATAGCTCTTACTCTGTGTGCGAACAAATAAAATCGATAGTAAGCTTTAACAAGTAAGAAAGTCCAAGTTCGGGCGGAGCCGAACATTAAATACCCGGCGCAAGTATTAAATATATGATTTTCACCTTTCCGAAAGCTACCGCTACATGGTAAGCCGGTGTGTATCAATTCTGAGTAAATTAGCGTCTTTAAATTTCGAAATATTGAAGTTTCAAGCATTTCTGAAATTTACCGTTATATGAAAAGCGGCCGTAATTTTAGTCCGATTTCAGTAATTTTCAACGTTTTGCTTTTATGTAGCAAGCACAATAATCATACCGAGTTTGGTACAAATTGGTAGAACGGTTACCGATATACATATATGTGATCATAAGTGGGCGGTGTCACGCCCATTTTCCAAAATTTTATCATAAACGTATTTCCGGGCAAAGAATTGTTGCAACCATCATTTTGAATAAATTAGCTTTAATATTTACTGATTTATCGAGGATTTCGTATTTCTCGAAATTACCGTTATATGGGATGTGGGCGTGGTTATTGTCCGATTTTAAAAATTTTCGGCCATTTGGTATGCTGTACCAGGGCCAACAACTGTGCCAAGTTTGGAAGAAATTGGTGAAGCGGTTACCAAATTATACACATGTATCCATAAGTGGGCCTGGCTACGCCCATTTTCCAAAAATTTATAATATTCTTTTCGTCTAAAAGTTATTGTTAATACCAATTTTGAGTGAATAATCTTCAGTAGTTACTAAAATATCGCAGTTTTCGTATTTCTAAAAATTACCGTTATATGGGAAGGTAGGCGTGGTTATTGTCCGATTTTGCCCATTTTCAATACCACCCGTCCTACGGCCGAAATAAGTGCACGTACCAAGTTTCGTTAAGATATCTTAATTTTTACTCGAGTTATCGTGTGCACAGACGGACGGACAGACGGACGGACGGACGGACAGACAGACAGTCACCGCTTAATCGATTTCTCTTTTCATTCTGATCATTTATGTATACATTTGTCTATATCTATCTCGATTCGTTTTGCCTGTTACAAACAACCGTTATGTGAACAAAGTTATAATACCCTTGTGCACAAGTGCGCTCGGGTATAAAAAGCGTCTCCTGGGTTATGATTTGATCACAAATTATCGGTATAAAGCAGCGATGGGCAGCGAGCGCTTTTACTCTGCACGCGCCTATATCGCGGGAAAATCACTGCCCATCAGCGGTATAAAGCAATGACTATTAGAGCGAGCTTTCGCTCCGTGCTTGCAAATAATTATAAAACTTTTGAAAGCTTCCCACGGGGGTTATGTTTTTTGGACGTGACTGTATTAAACCTTCAGTGAGCTTTACCAAGCTTTCCTGGATTTCCTGAATTTTGTTTCGTTTCTCACTGCTTTAAGTAAACTTTGAGCCAGTGATGAGGAGAAAGCTTTAACCCGTTAAATAATTTATTTGACAAAAACCCGCCAGAAAATATTTTTCAAGTTATAAAATCGAGAATGGTTATAAAGTTACTAAGAATAACAGCACTGCAGGCATTTTTGAAGTACCTTCAGTGGAGGCAAAAATGACATTGACGCTTCGTTTCAAACACATTCCCTGCTTTACACGAATTTCCACACTAAAAAAAGAAGACAGCTCTCAACATAATGAAAACTCATGTGTATTTAAATTATGAAATATCGTACTTTTATTTAAAATAGTCTCACTAAATAACGCATAAATTTTTATGAGTTTAAACTTTTTCCTTTAGTTACTTGAAAAAAAAAAGTTTACACAAAATTACATTTCTATGCAGATGCAGCGAATATTTGGTATTAAATTTTATGCAAAGTGTTAATTAAAGTAAACAAAATCGTGAAAGTATGGCATGCCGCAGCAATTTAAAGCAAAAAGCGGTGGCAACTGGCAACATAAAGCCCAACGAGCAAGTACGACGTACGAGTATGATGCACCTAACGAAACCAGCCAAGCAACAATTGCAATTTGGTAGTAGCGCAAATGCAACAAGCAAGTTTGCGCACGCACACACACATAGTGCAGACGCTTTGGCATTGATGATGTTGTTGCTGTTTAAACAAATATTATGCGTTATAAATATTTTGCTATTAGGTACTGTGGCAATATGCTTACATGTGCATGTAATCGTATGATGGTGTGTGCTTGCTATTTTGATTTTGTTGCTATTTTAACTACACATTTATGTATGAGCAGAAATAACGACTTGGATTAATATCGGCATGTGTTTATGCCTCGATATGGGTGTAAATATGTATGTATTATTATGCAAATAATAATAAAGGCTTTAGTTACCCTGTGGGGAAAATCTCTAGCACTGAACTGGTGTGCTTATAGTTCGCGATAAATCTCGTTTGCGTGGCGAATTTAATACGGCGATGTCCCCCCCGTTTTCTAAAGTTAAGAACCAGTCATACAATCGACAGACGAAAAAAGTAACAAGATGTTTTCAAAAAGTTAGTTATTTGCAAAGAAATGTGTTCTCAATCTAAAATCGAATTGGTTTGAATGAATGTAAATCAAATTGGGTATTTGAAAACACGTTTACATACCTTTGGTTGTAGCTGAATTTGCAGAGGTGCAAGGTCCCAAAATGTTAAAATGTTAACACAAATTTTAGTTTTGTATTACCAAACTATAAAAAAGCATCTGCGAAGTGCAGACTGACAGAAGCGTATTTGAACGAAAAACCCGCCAAACAAAAATCTATTTGAAATAAACAATCTCTCCGCTGCACTCCTTTTTCGTTAGTTCCGAAATAGTTTAGAATTCGCCATATGAGATCTAGTTCCTTCTGCATCCCTTTTTCTATAGATCCGAACCAGTTCTAAATTCGTCAATTTAGATATAGATTTCTAAAAATAAAATTGTGCCCTCGCTGCTTTTGAACTGGTGGCGATCTAGTTACTATCCGAAATTTGGTTCACCAGTTTGGGGTTTCCCCACAGGGTATGTTGCCAATGTTTATGTATGTATGCGTGTAATCGTCGATGTGTTGAAGCTGTTAGCAGATCACTTCATCCTCAGCTTCCAGCAATTGCACTACTTCACTTAACTTTGCAATTAATTCCACATCGATAACCAGAAATTGCAAGTTTGTCAAATTTCAATTACAAACTCCATCCCAGTTGAGCGCGCACGTGTTAATGTACATATGTACATACGCACATTAGGACGTATCACATTACAAGCAAAAAAAAAGTACTAAAATACTTTGCAAGGGAATTTAAAAAAAAAAAAATTTTTTTTTGACTGACACTTGGGATCGGGTTTTTACATTTTCGGTGACACCTAGATATGCACATATATTTGGCAACAAAAAAAAAACTAAAATAAGTAGTTCCACTTGAATAATCTAAATACTTCTTCAGCAAAAGTCTAATGATTTTTGGTAAACTTTAATTTGATAACATTAGGGCAGTACGATTGGGTGATAAAAAAAGAGATCTTGCGGGTAAGTACTAGAACAACGTACTGGAAGTCAACGAACTTTGTAACAAAAAAAAATTGACTTTCGAACAATAAAAAAAAAATATTCCGACGAATTGATAACCTCCTCCTTTTTTTGAAGTCGGTTAAAAAATATAAAAAGTGGTCGGAAAAAATTGAAAATTTCAAAATTGTCTAGCAAAAATAATTTGCTAGTGGTTAGTGGTGTATGGCGAAAATTATGTGCATAAGTATAGTACTTATATATACATACACACATACATACATATATGTTTGTACATATGTAATAAAGTGTGAGTCAAGTTTGCAGCAGAACGTTACGACATTTACTACTACATATACTTGAATGCAGCAGAGCGGCAATGTTGCAGGTGCTTGTGTTCCCGCTAACTCAAGTGAGAAATTCAAGGAAGGACGGGTAAATTTCAAGGTAACCTCAAGAAGCACTTGACTGCTAAGATAAAGATACATACATTAGTGCCTGCATAAGCTGCAAGTCAGTTGAGGCTAATGTTTAAGATCTCATGAGAGAGCAATTTATGGAGTGCCTTAGAATTTTACAAAGTCCCTGGGTTAACAGCGGAATTCTGGGTAAGTTTAATTTTCAGTATTTTATAAGATCATCTTACAAAGAAAGCTCCCTTGCCAACTTTCATGGTGAAAAGCTCTTCTTACAGAATATACTTTTATATCATTTTGCTCGCGCCGCTCCAACAGTAGCAATGGCCGAGTGAGCAAAGCCCCGGCGCCGCATTGGAGAGAACTGAAGTCGAGTCCTCGCAGAGCGAATATTTTCCTTTTTAATTTATTTAATTTTTCTTCTTTAATTTCATTGTTTAAAAATAAAAATAAAAATAAAAATGCATGCATACATTATTTTTTTTTATTTTTTTATAAAAACTTATTAAGTTACTCCCTTATTTTGTTTTTTGAACCTAATGTTTAGATTGTATTGTTTTCAAAACAATTTTTTTTTAATATCATTTAATTTTTAAATATGATTTGATTTTTTTTTTAATGTTTAAACTTTGTTCTTTAAAAAAACAACTATATTTTTAACCAACTTCCAAAAAAGGAGGAGGTTATCAGTTCGTCGAAAATTTTTTATTTTTTTTTATGTATGTTACCGCATAACTTTGGACCATGTCAACCGATTTCGATAATTCTTTTTGCATCGGAAAGGTAATGTCTCAGAGTTGGTCCCATACTAATTTGGTTTAGATCCGATCATACATTTTTTTCAAAAATTTGACTTCACTTACTAATTTTCCAAAAATTGGATCCAATATTTACTGAAATATCGTAGTTTTTGCATTTTTCAAAAATACCGTTATATGGGAAGTGGGCGTGGTTACAGTCCGATTTCGCGAATCTACCTTGAGTAAAACAAACGAAATCTACAACCCGAATTTCGTTGAGATATCTCCATTTTTGCTTAAGTTATCGCGTATACAGAAGGACGGACAGACAGACATGGCTTAATCGACTTCTCTATTCATTCCGAGCGTTTATGTATACATTTGTTTATATCTATCTCGATTCGTTTTGCCTGTTACAAACAACCGTTACTTATGTGAACAAAGTTAATATACCCTGGTGCACAAGTGCATTGGGGTATAATGAATCAAAGTAGAGCGGCCCGGGCGCACTCTTTTTGTTTTCAAATACTGAATGCTCAGAAAAGCTAACACTGAGCCTCTTAACATCTGAATACGGAGACAGCAATATGAAAGTGGATGAGTCACGAATCGAGCAAAGAAGACGGGAGTATTGCAAAGAAGGCCATTGTATGGATTTTCCTAATCGGCAGAGGCAGATGGCGTGAAACGTGGCGAATAGAATAGTCTATCGGAAGGCGAAGGAACGCCAGATGCCGCGCTGGCATAGTGGATGTCTTATGTCCCACTTTGGATTAACGGACGAAAAAGAAGAAGATTGAATGACAGATAGCGCTGGTCAAATATGTATTAACTGTAGCTCCGACACAGCTCACAGGTCAACACGAAGGTGCTGGACTTATCTTTCGTCATTGTTTTTTTCTGGACTGTTGACAATTTGTTAACAAAATTTCGCAGTTATTTGGGAAATTTTCGGGGTTTTTCGTTCTGTTTGGTGTCTAATTCCAGCTGTTCGTGATTTTTCAAAAATTCTCATGATCGACTGTGCATATAAATCTGAATCGAACTTTTTGAATCCCTTAAAAATATGAAAAAATTAATGTATTTTTTTTTGTTATTATCGCTAAATTTTGCTCTCGATTAAAATTTACTTTTTCATTATTTTTTGGCCTAGTAAATAATACTAAACAATTTTCATTGAGCTTGGGGCCGTTTTTTATGCAAACATATTGATGTTTTTTAAATATTTTTTTAATAATTTCCCTAAAAAAAAAATAATCAGTCTTCCTGATCACAAAATGTAATAAAAGTGCATAGTTTCCTGTTTTATTCTGTTTGCTTTTCATTATAAAGTATGTAAATTAGGGCGGGTCAATTTGTATGGGAGATTTTTTCGAAATTGCGCGTATAGCACAGAAGAATTTTACGCGTAATTCTAAGCGCATTTGCCGAAGAAACCATGGGTCTAAAATCTATTTAGAGTTTGCCAAATTGCGAAAACAGGTTTCTTAGCATTTGCTGTAGTATCGTAAAGAAGTACATAAATTGTATATAAAAACATGCTATAAGGGGTCTTTTGGTATGAAGAATTCATTCTGCACTTGCACTGCAGTGAACATATTCCCATTTTATTTATACATATTCCCAATTTAACTGATTTTAGACTCATAGTTTCTTCGGAAAATTTGCTCAGAATTACACATACAATCCTTTTATGCTATACGCGCATAGGCAAAAAATTTACCCGCCCAAATGTACGGTACTGAGCATGTACTGTTTCCACCTTGAAATGGGTCATGGCAGGACTTTCGCCATTGGCCTTCACATGAATTAATACTTCAATTAAGTTTTCCAGAGTGTAAATGAAATTTCATGATGAAATGCACTATCTCACTTAATTGCTTTACTGAAATAGTTTAAATAAATTCCACTTACTTAAGTACACGTGGCTACGAAAATAGTCAACAGTGCGACGTCATTTACCAACTCGTGACATTTCCTATTCACTTTCTCTGCGGAACAGTAACAACAACAACAACTGCAACGTGTCATTTGGAAAGAAGACAAAAACAAAAACAACAAATAAAGTAAATTTACATGCTTACTCGCATCGCCAACGCACTACATACATAGCCACACAGCGCAACGTGCATCGCACAGTGGGACGTCCCCATTTAAGCTACGGCCAAAAGTAGTAGCCGTACTCGAAATTCGCTGTTCGGCACTTAGGAATGAAAAAATGTGGAAAATGGTAAAATTCAACGCGCTACCACAACGATTTTGATGAAATTCAGAGCATATGCTGGTTTTAACGAGCAAAGCATAAACCTGAAAGATCGTCAAAATCGGTTTAGATTATCGTCCGGTGATTCTAGAAGAACAGGCGCAAATAAAAAAAAAATATATATATTTTTTGATGAAATTCGTTTGAGCCAAAATTCGCCAAGTTTGAAGATAATAAAGAATTTCTTATTACGGCGCCCACCTCCTACACAAGTACTAAATTTTATGAATTTTGGAGAAAGTGAACAGGCACATTTATTTTATTTCTAACCAAGTTCCTATTTCTTCATTTTAAAAATGGCAAGATGAAAACATTTACAATACTTGCATACTAAATTATGTGCACGATATGTATTTACACTGAAACTTTCAGATTTACCTATATTTTATTCAACAAAAGCAGAGCTAAGGCCAGCAGGACTCGTGCCATCCAAAATGGATCTCGTCCAGAGAAGCGTCCATTTTTGGCTGAATGTTGAATGTGATTAATAGATTGGCGTGTCATTAATATCTACACCTTCTTCAATTGCCATTTTATATAGCATGTGATTTATTTTATGTACACACCAGAGTTTTTCCCCTCAGCTCTATATAATAATTCAATAAATTTTACAGGAGGTGGGTCTATAAAAGGAAGCATAGAAACTGAACTCACAGTTCCTCCTTGTCCTAAGTATAATTTAGTTCGCTTCCTGGGTCCTTTTTTAAAGTAAGCACTCGAAAAATTTTATACTCACAAAATTATGTAAAATTTCAAAGTAAACTATTTTATACATTTCAAAAGATTTATAAAAATTTAAAGCAAAGCTTGACCACAGATGTATTCAAAAACTTGCGACAAAATCAAAATTTTTTTTTACAAATTTATTTTTTCGCATTATTCCTAATTTAAGCTCATCTCATGATTGCAAATATGCATTTTTATCAAAACTTCTTGTTGGTTTGGGTAAGCTGGATATTTTGCTATGTATCCGCGTAATTACTTTTTCAGAATTCAATAATCCATTTTTACTACTTAGGCCGCTTTAGTCCCATTGTGCATCGTTGGCAAACGAGTGGCATGTATGTATGTAAGCTCTCTGCATGTGTGTGGGCGTTAGCGCAGTGTGACCACAGCCGGACCACAGTTGGTGGTATAATTGCAAAATTTTCACTTTCGCATGCTGACTTAATTGCAAATTGATGAATGATGCAAAGACGAATGCGGTGAACTCGACAGCGGTGGTGAAGAGGGGGCGGCAGTGCAAAGGTGTGAGCGCAACCCGAGTGCCAAACAACTACCTACCACTTTTATTATGCGCTCCTTCGAGTGCACAACGTGAACGGCGAATTATGTGGTGCAATGGCAGCTGCTGCTACGACGCGATGGTGGTTGCCACCACCACCACCACAAACATGTTAACAGCAACCAAATGAGGAACCTGTTGGCAATTTAAGTGGCCACACAAACATCCTCCCGTAAAATGGTCAACAACAACCATAGCGCTGCTGCTGTTGCTCTCCAACTCTGCGCAAGTACGGTTCGCTGCGTACAGACAATTGGTGGTTAAATAGCAAAATGGTAGCAATGCATTAAATGCTTTTTGCACTACTTTTATACCGTACATACAAAGTTGTTGTTGTGTCGTGTCGTGCAATTGTTTTTATTGCAAGCTCTAAAAAAAAATGTTGCATTTAACCCGTTTTGTACTCACATATGTACAGTGCGCTGGCCCCAGCAAAACCGGTCAACCAGATATGCCTCCATATTATAGTTTCAACCCGTATGTAGTTGCTTTGCTGACAGGATTTACTTGTCTAGCAAAAATGTTGTCGCGCAGCAAATTTTGTTTACCATAAAAATGCACTGCGCGCCTACATTTACTATTTTTATTTTAAAATTATAACTTTAAGTTTAAGGTTTTTTTTTGTTGATTTATTATTTCAACTAAGTATTTATTTACGATGCAATCGAGTGTATGCATTTTTATTGTTGTCAATTTCCGATTAGCTCGCCTGCGTACAAATGTGCTTAGAAAGTGAAAAAGCCAACTGCGCCAACTGGTTTTGCAATTTTGCCAGCCAGCTGTACATATTTTGTAGTGCGTTGGCGCAGCAAGCAGCTGCACGCGTGGTCTTCGCGTCGCACATTGGTGCAAACGCTAAATTTACTACTCAAAGAAGTCTTTCTTTTCTAAAAAAAAAAAAAGTTGCAGAACAAACTTTCTTCGTGAATATATATTCTGCCGCAATCCAGAATAAAATCTAATGGCCTTATTCATAAAAAATAAAATAGGCTTAAAGAGCTTTATAAAGTGACATTTGCATACCAATTTTCACTTTATAAAGCAGTTAAAGTCTTCTTAATTTTTTATGAATTTGGGTGTAAATTTTTGAGCTTTGTTCCTACAATTGCCATTTTAGGAAGAAAAACCGATTGAAAAACGAAAAAAATATCGAAAACAAAATCGACAAATAATCGATAACAAAAATCGATTATAAAGTCGATGAAAATATCGTTAACAAAATCGATAAAAATATCGATAACGAAATCAATAAAAATATTGATAAATAATCAATAACAAATTCGATAACAAAATCGATAATAAGATTTATAATAAAATCGGTAATAAAATCGATGACAAATGCGATAAAATTTTCAATAGCAAAATTGATAATATTGGTTGCAAAATCGATTAGAAAATCGATAAAAATATCGGTAACAAAATCAATATATAATCGATAACAAAGTCGATAACAAAAATCGATAAAAATATCGATAGCAAAATCTATACCAAATTCGATAACAAAATCGATACATAATCGATAAAGAAATCGATAACAAAACCAATAACAACATCGATGACAAAATCGTTAAAATTGTAGATTTCAAAATCGATAAAAAAATATGATTATATCCATAAATTCCAAAAATATCGATAGCAAAATCGATAAAAATATCGATAACACAACCGATAAAATCGTCGATTATTATATCGATGTCCCGAGAATCCCGAAAATCTCTAAAATCCCAAAATAGTTCCCAGATTGAGTCTCTGTGTTTCTATCTATATCCTTTTCTCCATAATAACCTTTATTTTAATCTTTCTTCCTCTATCTTCACCTTTACTTTTATCGGTATCGTCATCCTCATCCTTTTCTTTACATTCATCTTTGTTTTTACTTTTATGTTTTTATCATTTTCTTCATCTAAATATACCCCTTCACCTTTGACCTTATACATATAAGTAAAGTATCTAAATTTACCTTAGCCTTCATTTTTGTCTTTATCTTTACGCATCTTTCTTTTTGTTCTTATTTTTACCTTTGCCTTTATCCTTTTCTTTAGCTATGTACGTACTCACCTTTACTTTCATTCTTGTATTGGTCTTTTTTTAAGTGTTACTCTAACCTTTTATTAGCACGTTTTTGTTAAATTAATACCATGTGCATCCACTCAAGAAGAACCATTTCCGTTGCACCATTCCGTTGAATTTGCCAATTTACTCCCAACGAACCAACTGCCGCTAAAAAAGTTTCAATTAAAAAAAGTTCCTTTAAGCATTTGATTATGTTTCAATGAAAAACTTCTTTAAAACAATAGTAAATTCCGCATTTACACCACTGTGCGTCGTCCGGGGGCTATGTGTGGTTCGCAGGAATAAAACTGTGGTAAAAAGCACTTAATCGAATGGTGAGAGATTTCTAGAGTTTGATTTTTGTTCATCCTCGAGAGGGTCCCGCTTTTCAATTGCGTACCGAACCCAAAAAAATACCTGTTGACAATAGTTATTCTCCGCTGGCCTTTTGGTATTTTAAATGATTGGTCTTTCCTGGGCAAAGTTTCTTACTGCTTCGGAGTAAATGCAGCTAAACGGAATATACTACAGTGTCTTGGAAGAAAACTCAGCTATTTTGAAATAAAAGGCGTGAAACTTCGGAGTTATGGCGGGATATTTAAATCAGGGGTGCTCATCCAGTACCTCAATTGGCTAACAACTACATCACTTTTAATCATCTTTCGTCTGATATTCATATTTTGATACATAAAATGTGTGTATTCATATTACCTAATTCCTATAATTCAAGTTGAGTTTGAATTTTCAAACATGTGGAAAACTCGCTATACATAAGTGGCTTAGAAATACAGCATTTTAAAATTTTTGTATATAAAATATATATAATGATAACTAATTTAACTAATAATATAATTGTATTTCAATTTAGTTTTAAAACAGGTGGTAACCCTCTTCAAATACCTCAGAAAACTCTTACATGTTCAAGCTGAACATTTCTAAACACTCTTACGTTTGGCGCTTTAACTTGAGTATAATTAATTTAAAATCGACTTTCAAAACAGGTGGCAACCCTCTTCGTAATATTTTTCAACTAAAGCCTTATTAGACTCCTTTCGGCTGATACCCATATTGTGATACATATTCCATTTTTCATATCCTTAAATCAAGTAGCATTCGATTTTTCAAACAGGTGGCAACCCTCCCACATATAGTTTAGAACTAAAAACCTTATCAAAAACTCCTGGATCGATACTCCTCTGGTTGTAATTTATTTAAATTAATTGAATTTAATTTTTAACGGGTGGCAACTCTTGTAAAATACCTCTAAGTGTTCAATTTGAAGGTGTCTTAAGAATCTTTCGTTTGACACCCATATTTTAATTTTTCAGATAGCTTGCGAATAATTAATTTAAATTTGACTTTTCAAACAGGTGGCAATCCTTTCCAAAATATTTTCAAAGTAAAACTTTTTTAAGCCTCTTGTCATCAGTTTTTTAATATAATTTTCAATTAAATAATTCCCTTAATTCAAGTTGAATTTGATTTTTTAAATAGGTAGCATTTGTACTGAAAATCTCTAGTTAACTGCCGATTCTGAGATAACTACACACTGTGAAATTGGCCGTCTAAGTAGGCAAAGTAAGTCCTTCATTACGAAGGAAGAACCACAAAAGAGGGTAGATACGTAAGTTCGCGCTATGTGTAGCCTTTCATGGTTAAAAAGCTGACTAACTTCTTCTTTGGACTAGCCGTTATGGCTCTACATTTAAAAGACTATTGGAATCCAGCGACTTCTGATTCTACTTAATTGGTTGTGTGTTTGATAAGAGATAGGCTCTGCCTACACCTATGATTTATGTACATACATACATATGTATATATTGAGTACAAATATATGTATATATGACAAAATTGCAACCATCTCAAATATTTATACACAAAAAATTGTACAAACACTTGCACAGTGTTTAAGCCGCCGCTTAAACCTAATTCAGCGGCCGTGCGCGCATCCTTTGGCGAAAGTGCTTTAATAACAATTTTCAAGTGTATATTCAAGTTTTTATCCGAAAAAGTAAAAGAGTACTCAAACAAAAATAGGCACATACATACATAACTCTAACAAGTATTTCAATAATCGCATAAGTGTGTAATCAATGATGGTTGACCACGAGTTTGAGTATGTGGACCGGCTTTTGATTTATTTGCGTTGGTCGTTGGCCACTAATTGCAAATAATAAAACCATTAATGGATTGAAATTGAAATGCTGCTGACATTTGTGAGTTCAATGGAAGAGTAACACCACCTAAAACTAAAAGTAAATTGATTTTAAATTCAATAGATGAATGGAGAGGTATGTCGAACCTTTTGATATGTATTTACTTGTGTATGTATGTATGTAGTAGAAAGCATATCAGGAATTTGCTGCTGTCAAATTGTGTGGGTAGAAGGAAATAAGATTGATTGGTACCCCGTTTTAAGAGAGTTGCTGGATGTTTTAAATCAATATGAATTCTTTTTTGTGGTTTTTATATTCAAAAATAAAAATTTATCGACTTTTTAGTCGCATACTTAGTCACATGGCGTTCGCGCCGTGCCGACACAAAAAAAGCTTAGGTATTATCCTTGACTCCGAGCTTACGTAGAGGCGTAACGTAGAGGAAAGAGCAAAGAAGGCCCTAGCAGCGTTCCATATCTGTAAAAGGGCTTTCGGGGAAAACTGGGCGCTTATCATACACGGTATGTCCCCCACGGGCATCCGATCGATTTTAACCTATGGAGCGCTGATCTATTGGAAAGTACTGGATAAAAGCAGCATTCAGAGTGCAGATGCTTTCAAGTCTGGGTATATCAGGCGCCATAATAAGCAAACCACAAGATGAGCTGAACAGCTGATCTTTTACTTGAAGCCACCACAAGTATTCGTAACAGGTGCAGACACGAAATTGGCCCTTCGACTGATAGAATTAAAATTGTGGAAGTAGATCAAAGACGGGTACGCAGCGGTATTGAAGGTAATCAATAGTGCACGTCGTAGCGGAATCAAGACCGATTTAGATGTCGAAACTGATTACCTCACGTCATTCTAGGATTTTAGTTTTCGGATTCCAATACTCTTTACAACCCGGGAAGGTGGCCTCTTATAGGTAAACGATGGTATTTTCACCTACACCGATGGCTCAAATATAGCAAAAAGAGTCAGCTCGGGGCTCTCCTCCAGAGACCTTCAACTAAGGAAATCATATCGCCTGCCTGACACCTGCAATGTCTTTCAGGCGGAGATCTTTGCCATAGAGAAGGCGGCTTGTCTCATACGTCACAATATTTGTTGACAGGCCAGTCAGGAATGAAAACATTAGGCTTCAAGGTAATAAAGTCAAAAGCAGTCCGGAAATGTCGTGCAATGCTATGTTCCTGTACATAATGATATAGAAGACCGGTGTCTTCCATCTCTGCTAAGGGAGGTTGAGGAATACCACAGCCGCAACTGATGACCCATGGATAAATAGGGAGGACTGTGCTATAGCACCAAGCAGAAGTTCTCGGGATGAGAATGAAGAGTTCACCACTTCCTATGTCGATGCCCAGCTCTCCAGACAAGGCGCCTCAAGCATTTGGAATCACGCTTTTTTAATAGCTTTGGGGAGTTAGAGGAGGTGGAAATTTCGGGCCTCCACGGCTTCATCCGGGATAGTAAATAGTTTGACGGACTCTATAGTAACAGCATGGATTACCCTCGGTTAGAAGAATGTGCGTCGTCCGTACACTCATAGGAGGCATTCATGGGCGTAGCCAGGTAGGGGCTGGGGGGTGCTCGAGCCCGCCCCCCCTCCTATCTTTCAAATTTTCCTTATATATTTATAAGATAGTACCCTTAAATGCCAGCTTAATAGGGTCGGGCTCCCACCCCACCACAAAACCTCCTTTAAAGTACAAAATCTACAAAAAAAAAATCAAATAACTGCTCTTACATCCAAAAAATATTGAAATATATCACTCTTAAATGTGTTTACACCCAAATGGTACTTATGTATGTACATACATACATAAACATGTATGCATATCACCAAATGCTTCAATGAAAATGCTGCTTCAAATAAATCCATATATACAAACATGGGATTGTCACTCGCTAGAAACAAACTTTCCCAAACTATATACATACATGCATATGTGTGTATTCAGAGTCGCACTATTTCCAACGCCCAACTTGAAATGCTTCGCGTTTCAATCTCTTCAACTGCAGAATCCAAATCTAAATTTGAATTGCAGTTGGAAAAATTGATGACGACACATAAAAAGATAGATAGATGGATGGTTGCGAATGAACACGCATCATGTTGATGTTGATGTTGTTGCATCGCAATGTTTTTCTCATGCGAAGGCTCATAAAAATAGTTGTTATAGCAGTGAAATCCGCGCTTTCGAAAATGCGACAAAAAAAAAATTCAAAATGCGGCAACTGTGAATAATAGTTGCAGCCACGAAAAATATATAAAACTGCATTCATTGTCGGTGACAATGGCGTAAAATTGGCATATGAATTTCGGCAAAAAAAAAAAAATTAGTGAAACATTGGATTCGGAAATAAAATTTACATGCATGCATACATATGTATGTAC
>NW_023458555.1:23262323-23265489 GCF_013731165.1 Rhagoletis pomonella | reverse complement strand
TTTTTCTATTTTTATAAAATTTCACCTTCATGTTTTAATAATCTCGCTCATCCATACATTAGAGTGGGCCTTAAAAGTATCAGTATAAAAAATTTTTATGTTGCATGCCTTAACTTTGTTCTGCGTAAAAACTTAAGACATCCACAAAAATTTCATATAAAAAAAATAAATGTATATATTTTTTAAATGTAATTTTTTTTTATAGCAAAAATGCAACACAACCTTTTGACCTTGGCCAGCTATATCTAAGCGAGTTTATGAATTTATTTGAATAACTTTCAATAATACGTAAATGTAAAATTCAAGTCAAAAATTTTTCAAATTCTCACGATAAAAAAAATTCAAACTTTTCAAGTCCTGATAGCGACTCCTTTTTTAAATTTCGAAAGTTTCGTGGAGTTCTTGCTTTTGCACGTATAACCAAATAAAGGGGTGTGCATAAAAAATTTTGACGTTTAGATTTAAAGGACCAATTCTAACAATTCTTATTTCTATAAAATTTTCACTTCAATATTTAAGAATCTCGAAAATCTACATACATATTAAATATGTCTGATAAGAATTTGTGGCTCTTACTTGCATGTGCATAGTCTGACCACTTTTTATGTTTGCATATTTCAGTAACTAATTGAATAACTCAAAGTTTATTTTTTTGCATTTTTACTAGAAAGAAATTTTCGTTTTTGTTATTTGCTAAAGTATTGCTTAAAGTTGTTTAATAAAAAAAAATATTTTTATTGCAGAAAATGTGAAATGTTTATTTTAACAAATTTACCAAAAATTTTAAATAATTAATTTGCATTCTCGCGTTGTGCGTTAGAAAGTTTCCCGCAAAGTGCTTAATTGATTTGCTAGAAATTTAATAAATATTTAATACAAACTGTATATACGTTCATTAGAAATACATTCGTACATACATATGTACATGCATATTTTAATACTCTTTGTTCAAGTGTACATAAATAATCTTCAATGCAACAAATTTTCAATTAACAAATTGTCAAAGCAATGCCAGGCTTGAGTATAGTTGCTACTGAATTTTGAATAAAATAATTTTTGCTATTGTTGTTCGGTTTGGTTGCTAATTGTGTTGTTTTGTTATTTTTGTTATTGTTTTTGCTAAGTCACATGCCTACTTTTGTGCATGTTTATGATGTACTGTTGTTGAGCTCTGCGGGCATACGCTTTGCCACCACTGCGTATAAGTAACTTCAAGATTTTGTAATATGGTTGGCATTCTGGCAGTTGAATTTGACACTACTGAAATATGTGAGACCTACATATACACATATACATGTGTATACATATATCTATGTACCAGGGGCGCACCCAGGAATATATTTTGGGAGGGGTTTATACTTCTGAAAATTCGCTTCAGATAAAATGATCATTAAAGTACATTTATGCAAGTTTTATGTACAGTATGTAATAAGTAAATAAACTTTTTGAAGTTTCATAAATTGCATTTATTTACATAAAATTAGCAAAAAACTCAAACATTTGTAACCGACTTCGAAAAAAGGAGTAGGTTATCAATTCGTCGGAATAGTATGCTAGCGCATAACTTTGGACCACGTGAACCGATTTGAATAATTCTTTTTTTTTATCGGAAAGATGGTACCTCAAGGGTCTTCCCGTAATTTGAAATTACTTGTTTAATATAAAGTTCTATAAACACAAGATGCGCTCAACTTGCAAAAGTAATAAAATAATTTAAAAAAAAGAGTTTTCATGTTCATTTTCCTCGATATCTGGTTTCTGGTTTTCGAATAAGATGGTGATTTTTTACGATTGCCTAATTTTTTTAATATTTCGAATACCGAGAAAATTAAATGAACTTGAATTTTTGTTATGTAGGCAATTTTGGTGGAACGAATTCGAAGTGGGCAAATTAAATCTTCGAATCCTTGTTAAGGACATATCAGTTGTAAACTCTTTTAGGCACAGTAAGTGAGTATGCATTGCATATTTTTTAGGTTTCATTTGCAGTTAAACTTTTAAGAGCTCTCAAAAAAAAAAAAACGAAAAATTCATATAAAATGGCGCACAAGAAGTGGAATAGGAATTTTCTTCTATCAAAATTTCTTAAATAAATTTGCATCTCTCAAGAAAAAAATGCTCGTATATTTATTTCTTCAAGAAAATTTACAGCAAAAGCAAAGTGCTTTATAATAAAAAATATTTGTTGTGATTTTTCTGAGAGCTGGCTTTAGGATACAGTTTGTATTTCAGGTTATTAGCTTTAGGGGGGGTTTGAACCCCAAAACCCACCCCTTGTGTGCGCTAATGCTATGCACATAGGTGAAGTTCATTTTTGTGGCAAGAAGAGTACGTTGTGTGTAGTGTTGGGGCGTTGACACTCTGGGGACAACTTGGTCAATCCAAACGAATTTGTTTGACACGCTTCTCCATTGCTGCATACATATGTACATATTTGGCATTTCTAATTGACACGAAATTGCTTTGAGCGCCTAGAGACAAAAGATATTCGGTTCACAGGCATTAAATCTATTTTCGAAGATAATCGATTGGTTTTTTCGAATGTTCCAATTTTTCTATGTAAAAATTTGTTTGCTCCGTGAATCTTTTGCCGTTTGCAGATTCTCGCACAAATCTGTGTCAGCCAGCCAACTGCTAGACAGTTAGGCAGTCAGTTACTAAGTCAGTTAGCTCGTCAGTCAGTCAAACACAGCTCAACTACTCACCTAATAAGATCTACATAATTGCCGTTCAATCGCATTACATTTGCCATCACATAACTCATTCTTTAACGTAAAAAAAATTGGTTGCAATTTCATTGTAATTCTTCCGTGCAATATGCAAAGTGTTGCATCTTGCCTTGCTTGGCAAGTTAATCAGCTTAAGCTGTGTTTGTTGTTGTTCTATAATACGACTACGGACATTTAAGAACATTTCGCAATCATTCCCTGCGGTATTCAGTGCCGCTCTCTCTCGTTCATTCTCTCTTCAACATTTGACGTTTAGATGTAATCAAAATTACGAAATTGCATATATGTATATGCATGAATGCCTTCTAGTATATGGGACGTTCCATGCCAAAATGGACGGGGTTCACACATAATGTGTTTGATTTTTTTTTTTTTAATTTTTAGGGTTGATAGATAAATATAAATAATAAATAAATATGAAATTTGGGCTTGATTAA
>NW_023458555.1:23258252-23262223 GCF_013731165.1 Rhagoletis pomonella | reverse complement strand
TTTTTTTTTTTTGCATACTAATGGGTTAAAGGTGAGCACAATATTGTTGGGTAAAATTATGAGCTGCAATTAGGAATCAGGGTACGAACCGAATAAAAAAAGGTTTTTTGCATCGATATCGGATGACACAAGCAGTAATAAAAATACCGATAACCAAAATGGCTGTAATAAGAATGATAAAGAGCTACACCGATAGATACTTTATAGATATATATGCAAACACCAGGGACCGCTAAAATTGGATTTCTATTTTTTGGATCGAATTTTACCGTTAATTTTAGGTTTTTATTTTTAGATAATTTTTCGGATTTTAGAGTTTTTTAAATTCATTTAATTATCGTAATGTATCGGGTCAATTCCAATTCCTGTAAAAGTCCTGCAAAGGCCTTCAAAAACATAAAAAATTTAGTCACGTTTTATATCCAAAGTAGGAGATTTTCCGGTAAGTAATTTTGCGCTTTATGAGTTAAACGACGTGCTTAGTTAGAAGACCTCTCAAAGGGTCTTTAAAAAACTAGAAAAACGGTCGAATTTCGATAGTAACTGGTACTCCTTGTAATATTAAAAAACCATCGTACATTGCTAGTTAATCGTTAAAATATTGCTTGAGAACCCAATGATAAATTGCTTTAAAGGGTAAATGGCTTATGCCGAGATAAGTTGTTTTAATAAATACAATGCCAAAGATATAGAAAAAAGCTACTCAGTAAACAATTAATCACATTTTGAACTTAATTTACATATTTACCCTTGTTGTTTACTACTGTTGTGAGTTTTCTTTCACCTTCATTATAATTGCATTTGAACTTCATTCATAAAGCTTTTGTGTATTGACAGTCGATTATTGACACAAAGCTAATGGGAAACTTCAATAGTAGTATGTAGTTAGTAAGAAAAGAGAGTTGTGATCTTAACTGAGAGCTACTGAAATCGTAGCAGCCGAGTGGACTTGTTTATATTTGCTCTTATCAACTTTTTTCAATAGCGATAAGTGAAAATGCTCACGCTTCTCTATGTTTATTTTGCTTTAATATTTAACACTGATAAATAATTGAAAGTACATACCATAGTGGGTTGATTGAGACTTTTGCACATACCTGGAAGTAGAAAGAAAATAAACGCAAGTTAGTACAGTAAGATTACAGTAAGATTAAATATACACACATATCTAGATTCTAGCTGAATAAAGAAAATACAGTATCCCCATTCAAATTTTGCACCGTACCACCCTACAAGCTAACAATAAAAATGGTCGTCATAAGCCTAAGAGTCTTAAAGTACTTTTGCGAGGTACTTTCGGGAGAAAATCTTTTTTTTTGTTTAATTTGTTTGTTTTTTAATTCGTTTCCTGGAATAATCAAAATACTTCCTTAGCTAAAGTTTAATGATTTTTGGAAGGGTAGTAGAAACTGAGATCTGGTCGGCAAGCACTAGAACCGGATATTTCATATTGTGGCGTACGGCGATTTTTTTTCTGGCACCGGTCCAATGTACGTTAGGGTGGTCCTTGAATATATCAACCCCTTATTTTGTTATGCGTAAAAAACAAAGTCGTTCATGAAAATTTAAAATATTTAAAATAATTTGAAGTGATCACTAAGAGCAAGGTGTATTAAACAAGGTGGTGTTGGGGCGACAGCTGAGTTTTTCGCCGTGGAGGCCATTACGTCAAAATGATGTGTTTGTTGTAACTCATACCAATGACAGTATGGACATCAGCGTATAATTTGTTAGTGTAATTTTTTACTTATATACGGCCAACACCACCTTGTTAAATACGCCTTGACTAAGGGGTTTGAAAAAATTAAATTTGAGATATTTTTTATTTTTTATTTTTTTGCCGCATAAATTCGGAAAACAGAGTTATTATATACGTAATTGTATAGTCGTCAGAACCAAAGGTATGTAATAAATTTCAGATCAGGAGAAGCGTAGGAAACTTCAAAGACAACTACATTTAATCCAAACAAAAGTAAAAACGACCCATCCGCGTGAGAAATAGTGGGTTAAAATGTTCAACAAAAATATTAGCCATTAAATTTTACTATACATTCTTAAAGACAAGATTTATAATAATTTAGTTTTATATAAGCTTTTTAAATTAACTTAGATCAACTTGAGACCAAATAGGGAAAACTTCAATACACTTTTTCGTACAAAAATTGTGATGTTTAGGAACAAAACGGCAGGTGGTCTAATATTTTAGAGCTCTTTCGCTTACATAATACGTGCACATCTTAATTCATCGCATATTGTTGCACAGTGCAATATTTGATTATGCATGAGAACCCCTGGAAGCAATTTAAGAACAGTAGTTGTAGGAATCACTACATTTACTACTTTATTTATTGATTGCATAAATCCTTAAAAGCATGACTCAATTATCTAGGTCAAAATGTATGTAAATCTCACATTTATTCACAAACACTACTTTAAATTACCTTACTTTAAATGTCGGATGATTCAATAATGACACAACTGCATTATTTAAGCATCTCTAAAGTGCTACTACACCCAACTTACCACACGCTGCTGCCTAAGTTCGCTTGCTCATCTCAGCTCATGTGATCGAAAACTGCCAATCAAGAGTGTCAATTGTGCATTGGTAACGGCTAATATATGCATCATTATTCTAATTACAAGCAAAATGCACAAAATTGTGTCGCAGCGCAGTACATAGAATGAGCAACAAAGCATGCAACACGACACGACACAATACAATACAATACAATACGCTTTAATGCTACATATGTATGTAACAATAAAACGTGGCAATAATCGCATTTGCACAATAATAACAACAATAAGCATGACCTCTTATGACGCACTTACAGCGTCAAGTGGTTGCCAAAAGCCCCACTGGCATGGAATGCCAACCAACTATGCTGACTAATAGTAAATTGATTTGTGCTGCTTTTGATGGTACGACTATTTTAGTTAGCTGCAGCAATGGCAATAATAACAGCGGTGAAGAAGAAAGACATAATGTATTGACATTATGTGTGAGCAAATAGGCATATGCCCAAACATATGAATGTGTGTATACAAGGGTGGTGCAGCGAAAATAAAGCCGGAATTATAATGCATTTCCCTTTTTGGGGCTTTTGAAGGAGCCATAAAAAATAAATAATATTAAAAAAATGGTTGAATAAACAAGACGATATTATTCCTTAGCGTCTCCTGTTGAGAAACAGAGTTTGTCGATTGAAAAATATAGATTTTCAAGTATTCCATACCATTCCTAGGAAAAGTGTTTTTTTCCTTTGTAAAATAGATGGCAAACTTTGAGTGCTTTGGGCGACCTCTGAATATCTTTTGATAAAAAAAACAAGGGGATATTTTTTTCGATATAGAACAACCCTGGGGGGTGAGAGCATTAAAATTCCGACTTTATTTTCCTGAAATTCATTTTTGAACCACACTAATGTATATGGGGCGTTCCAAACCAAAATGAACGAGGTTCACACTTCACGGGGTTCGCACTTCAATCACCGCAATTTTGCAGTAGCACTAAAATTTAATGGGATACAACACTGCATACTAAAAAAAAATTCTGAAAAACTTAAAAAAAATTTTAATTAAAGTAAAGTTTAAAAAAAATTCATAACTCAAATTATTGGAGAGTGAACCCCGTAATACATTACTTAATATTGCGCAATACTCTGAGCTTACATTGTGATTTTTTTTTAATTTCTTTTTGAGTTGGCTTATTTTCAAAAACTATTTTTTTTATCAAAAAATTTGTATGTGAAAAAATTTTCAAGAAAAAAAATGTAAAAAGTATTTATTTTCATAGAGAATTTTGCTGTGTATATGTGTGATATTTTTTTTTCAAATTTTTTCCTCGCCCCATTCTCGAGATATTTGGAAAACTAGTAAATCGATTTGTTTTTGTTTTTGTGGTGTAAAGTTTTTAAAAATGTATTAATCAAGCCCAAATTTCATATTTATTTATTATTTATATTTATCTA
>NW_023458555.1:23251698-23258152 GCF_013731165.1 Rhagoletis pomonella | reverse complement strand
TAGATAAATATAAATAATAAATAAATATGAAATTTGGGCTTGATTAAAACATCTTTAAAAACTTTACAGCACAAAAATATAAACAATACGATTTAATATTTTTCCAAATATCTTGAGAACGGGGCGAGGAAAAAATTTGAAAAAAAAAAATCACACAATCACACATCAAAATTCTCTATGAAAAGAAATACTTTTTACATTTGTTTTCTTGAAAATTTTCTCACATACAAATTTTTTGATAAAAAAAATAGTTTTGGAAAATACGCCATCTTAAAAAAAATTTCAAAATATCACAATGTTAGCTTTGAGTATAGCGCAATATTTAAGTACAGTATTACAGGATGCACTCTACAATAATTGGAGATATAAATTTTTTTTACACTGAAGTTGAGTAAAATGAGTACATTACAAATTTAAAAATTCTTAAATTTTTCTTTATATTTTTTATTTTAAGCAGTAAGCAGTTTTGTAGCCCATTAAATTTTAGTGCTACTGCAAAATTGCGTTGACTGAAGTGTGAACTCCATCCAATTTGGTATGAAACGCCCCATATACATTAGTGTGGTTCAAAAATGAATTTCAGGAAAATAAAGTCGGAATTTTAATGTCCTCACCCCCTAGGATTTTTCTATATCGAATAAAATATCCTCTTGTTTTTTTTTAATCAATAAATATTTAGAGGTCGCTCAAAGAGCTTAAATTTTTCCATCTGTTTTACAAAGCAAAAAAACACTTTTCCCAGAAATGGTATATAATCCATGAAAATCTATATTTTTCAATCGACTAACTCTGTTTCTCAACAGGAGACGCTAAGGAATAATATCCGTTTGTTTATTTAACCTTTTTTTTAAGATTAATTATTTTTTTGTATGGCTCCTTCAAAAGCCCCAAAAAGGGCAATGCATTATAATTCCGGCTTTATTTTCGCTGCACCACCCTTATATACACACATTCATATGTTTGTGCATATGCCTATTTGCTCACACATAATGTCAATACATTATGTCTTTCTTCTTCACCGCTGTTATTATTGCAGCTAACTAAAATAGTCGTACCATCAAAAGCAGCACAAATCAATTTACTATTAGTCAGTATAGTTGGTTGGCATTCCATGCCAGTGGGGCTTTTGGCAACCACTTGACGCTGTAAGTGCGTCATAAGAGGTCATGCTTATTGTTGTTATTATTGTGCAAATGCGATTATTGCCACGTTTTATTGTTACATACATATGTAGCATTAAAGCGTATTGTATTGTGTCGTGTCGTGTTGCATGCTTTGTTGCTCATTCTATGTATTGCGCTGCGACACAATTTTGTGCATTTTGCTTGTAATTAGAATAATGATGCATATATTAGCCATTACCATTGCACGATTGACGCTTTTGATTGGCAGTTTTCGATCACATGAGCTGAGATGAGCAAGCGAACTTAGGCAGCAGCGTGTGGTAAGTTGGGTGTAGTAGCACTTTAGAGATGCTTAAATAATGCAGTTGTGTCATCATTGAATCATACGACTGTAAGGTATTTAAAGTAGTGTTTGTGAATAAATTTGAAATTTACATACATTTTGACCTAGATAATTGAGTCATGCTTTTAAAGATTTATGCAGAGCTGGGTCGTAATGATTCCTTTAGGAATTAAATTACTCCCAATTACAGATTACAAGGAATTGTAATTAGGAATCAATTCCTTCAGTTCACAGCAAAGGAATCGATTACTTTTTCAATTCCCTGAAGTAATTTCAAATGTAATTGGTTTTTTCTTTAATTCCATTACAAGGAATTTCATATTGTAATTGAAATCAATTACGTGCTAGTAATGTAATTTTTTTTTTCAATTCCTTTGAAAGGAATTGAAAATGTAATTGATTTTTTTTTCAATTCCATTACCTGGAATTGCAAGAGTACTTTAGTTTTTCAATTCCTCAAAGGAATTGTAAAAGTAATCGAGAAACTGAAAGTTCATTCACGAATGTACAATTCGGAATTTTTGTTGTGGTCAAAGATTAAAATCGAAAGCACACATTGGACATCTTCTATGTATGTATATCTTCTATATCTATATATATAAAAATGTTGTGTTCGTATGTCACGGTCGTCAAAACTCGAGAACGGATGAACCGATTTGAATATTTTTTTATTTTTTTTGTTTTATACAGAACCAATGATATCGCAAAAAATTTGAGGGTTGCCACATATTTGAAAATTTTTAAACCCAATTATATTGATAAAATAAATGAATTATTACAGTATGGGTATCAAATTAAAGAGGTTTAAGAAAGATGACTGATCGAAATATTTTTGGGGAGGATTGCCACCTAATTTAAAATTTTAACTCAGTTAAGTTGATTAAGTAAATGAAATATTGCAATGTGGGTATCAAATTAAAGAGTTTTAAGAAGGCTTACAGCCGAAAATATGTATGATTAAGGTTGCCACCTGTTTCAAAGTTTAACTAAATTACACTGATAAAATAAATTAAATATTACAATATTGGTATCAAATTAAAGACGGTTAAGAAAGATAACTGCTGGAAATATTTTTGAGGAGTGTTGCCACCTATTTGAAAATTTTAAGTCAAATTCAGTCAAATTGATAAAATAAATGAAATATTGCAATGTGGGTATTAAACTTTAAAGTTTTACGAAAGCTTACAGCCGAAAATATTTTTGAGGAGGGTTGTCATCTGTTTGAAAATTTAACTTAAGTTAATTGATAAAAGAAAACTTATTATATCGGTATCAATTTAAAGAGGTTTAAGAAATATGACTCTTGGAGACATTCTTGAAGAGCGTTTCAACCTATTTAAAAGTTTAACTCTGTTAAATTGATAAAATAAATGCAATATTGCAATGTGGGTATCAAATTAAATAAGTTTCAGAAAGCCTGACAAATAGCATTAGGCAAAACTTACAAATCTATATAAAACCAAGAGAGGAAGAAAAAATAAAAAATAGGTATAAAAAAAATTAATTAATAAATAAAAATTAAAAAAAAAAATATGGATTAGGGCATGGCTGCTAACACCAAATATCTTCCAAGTTCATGTCTTCAATCTCCGGCAATAAAATACTGTTTGTCATACCTTTCTAGTCTCATGCCTCTAGTGCTTCAGCAGAATTTTCAATGAAAAAAGCCATGCCAATTTTTCCCCATGAGTATGGAATTGATCTTATATATGTATATATCCCCATACCCAGTTTTAGTCCTCTAATACAAATATATGCAGTTTGAAAAATTCGGTGTGTATGGTAGGTGCCACGCCCCTTTTCTATATCGAAACTTTTTTCAGCCTATAACCATCCTTGGAAAGTCTGCAGTAGATTCCTAAATTTCAAAAAAATCGGTACGGCCTTTCTCGAGCTTTGCGAACAGAAAAAAACGGCTTTCAAAATATATATTAGTATAGACTAGCCAATATCTGCTTGCTTTGCGGCTTAAAACACTATTAACGATGAAAATCGATGGATATATAAACAAGTTTGCAAGGGTTAAGTGAAACTGCAATAATTTTTTGTATGAAATACTAGCAGGAAATAATGTTACTCATACGCCATATCGTACATGACCGTTATATCATGTTTAAGTTTGAATTTTTTTCATTCGCAATGCAAACTTAAAATGAAAATAACTTGACTAAATGACCTTATCTAAAAAAAACGGTGTACAGGTCTGTAACATACTACCCAAAATTAATTTTGCGTGTCTCGGCGTTTTTTGTGTAATTTTAGCGTCATTACAGTGTTATCATCAAAATTTAGCCATAGCAATGCAATTTGTTTATAAAACTCTTAGGTGGTAGGATCTCTAGTCTGACAGGGTTCGTAATTCAAGCGGAGTCTATCCTCATTTGTAACGCAGGATACCAGTAAGAGTACTTCAAAGGCTCCAGAAGGCACGCCATTTTGGGTGGAATTAAGGGTACCATAATATACACAATTAAGTCAGTGCATTTTTATAGATACGCAGGGATTAGTCCAAGAGAACAGCAGTGCCCAAGGTAGCAACAGTCCGGGCGGGTTATGCGTGCTTCGACATTTACGGGTCTCATCTGCCGCGAAGCGCGTTCGCGGTATGATCTGGAAAATTTATCCGTTACTGACTGAACAGATACAGTTTAAGTTATTCAGTTTTCTTAAAGTTCAATTAGTAAAACTACTTAGGTATAAGTTATTTATTCAAGGCAGTTAGCAACCAAGAAATTTATCAAAGCTATTGCAATTCAACAGTAAAAAAATTTTTTTTTTTTAGAAATTTTTCAATTACTTTTTAAATTACTTTGAGGAATGGAATTAAAAAAAAATCAATTACACTTTCAATTCCTTTCAAAGGAATTGGAAAAAAAAAAATTACATTTTCAATTCCTTTCAAAGGAATTGAAAAAAAAAATTACATTACTAGCACGTAATTTATTCCAATTACAATATGAAATTCCTTGTAATGGAATTAAAGAAAAAAACAATTCCATTTGAAATTACTTCAAGTAATTGAAAAAGTAATCGATTCCTTTGCTGTAAACTGGAGGAATTGATTCCTAATTACAATTACTGAAGAATGTAATTGTAATTGTAATGTAATTGCATTTACCCAGCTCTGGATTTATGCAATCAATAAATAAAGTAGAAAATGTAGTGATTCCTACTACTACTGTTCTTAAATTGCTTCCAGGGGTTCTCATGCATAATCAAATATTGCACTGTGCAACAATATGCGATGAATTAAGATGCGCACGTATTATGTAAGCGAAAGAGCTCTAAAATATTAGACCACCTGCCGTTTTGTTCCTAAACGTCACAATTTTTGTACGAAAAGTACGTTGAAGTTTTCCTTTTTTGGTCTCAAGTTGATCTAAGTTAATTTAAAAAGCTTATATAAAACTCAATTACCATAAATCTTGTCTTAAAGAATGTATAGTAAAATTTAATGGCTAATATTTTTGTTGAACATTTTAACCCATTATTTCTCACGTGGATGGGTCGTTTTTACTTTTGTTTGGATCAAATGTAGTTGTATTTGAAGTTTCCTACGCTTCTCCTGATCTGAAATTTGTTACATACCTTTGGTTCTGACGACTATACAATTACGTATGTAATAACTCTATTTATCCGAATTTATGCGGCAAAAAAATAAAAAATATCTCAAATTTAATTTTTTCAAACCCCTTAGTGATCACTTCAAATTATTTTAAATTTTCATCAACGACTTTGTTTTTTACGCATAACAAAATAAGGGGTTGATATATTCTAGGACCACCCCAACGTACATTGGACCGATGCCAGAAAAAAAATCGCCGTACGCCACAATATGAAATATCTGGTTCTAGTGCTTGCCGACCAGATCTCAATTCCTACTACACCTTCCAAAAATCATTAAACTTTAGCTAAGGAAGTATTTTGATTAATCCAAGAAACCAATTAAAAAAAAAAAAACAAATTATTGCTAGACTCATAGCTTTACGACGACCTATTTATTGTTTGCTTGTAAGGTGGTACGGTATAATGTGCGTAGGTATAACGGGCCGCCAAGTGTGCAAAATTTGAATGGGGATACTGTATTTTCTTTATTCAGCTAGAATCTAGATATGTGCGTATATTTAATCTTACTGTAATCTTACTGTACTAACTTGCGTTTATTTTCTTTCTACTTCCAGGTATGTGTAAAAGTCTCAATCAACCCACTATGGATTTATAGATAATAAAGGCTTTGTTGTTGTATGTACTTTCAATTATTTATCAGTGTTAAATATTATAGCAAAATAAGCGTAGAGAAGCGTGAGCATTTTCACTTATCGCTATTGAAAAAAGTTGATAAGAGCAAATATAAACAAGTCCACTCGGCTGCTATGATTTCAATAGCTCTCAGTTAAGATCACAACTCTGTGTCAATAATCGACTGTCAATCGACACAAAAGCTTTATGAATGAAATTCAATGCAATTATAACGAATATGAAAGAAAACAAGTAGTAGAAAACAACAGTAGTAAACAACAAAGGTAAATATGTAAATTAAGTTCAAAATATGACAGCTTGTCGATAAATTTTATACATATCGATAATGCAATGAATTTAAAAACTCGAAAATCGAAAAATTATCGAAAAATAAAAACCCAAAAATTAACGGTTAAATTCGATCCGAAAAATAGAAATCCAATTTTAGCGGTCCCTGGTGTTTGCATATATTCCAAAATTTTTTTATCGATAGTTTTATTAATCTATAATTATATTTATCGATAGTTATATTTATCGATACCGATAGTATATATCGGTGTAGCTATTTATCTTTCTTATTACAGCCATTTGAGTTATCGGTATCTTTATTACTGCTTGTGTCATCCGATATCGATGCAAAAATCCTTTTTCATTCGGTTCGTACCCTGATTCCTAATTGCAGCTTATAATTTTACCCAACAATGTTGTAGCTCACCTTTAACCCATTAGTATGCAGAAAAAAAAAAAA
>NW_023458555.1:23228885-23251598 GCF_013731165.1 Rhagoletis pomonella | reverse complement strand
AAAAAAAAAAAACAAAATAATGAATGCATAGCAAATTTTCGCCGATAATGGCAATGATAATTACATTTCTTTGTGCAATAAAATACCTATTGCTTACGGCGCCATGCCAAGTGGCTACCGCAAAATAGGGCTACAAATGGCAAAACATAATTACAGCGAATACACGGCCGAAGCTTTTTGGCAAACAGCAGCATCTCATCATCATTATCATCATTGCCAGCCAGCATGCCGCATTGCCAATTATAGCTTACACACACACACACACACACGCACACACACATAATGAATGCAATTGAATTTCGCATGCCGGCCGATCGGCCAGTTGCTTTAACAGTAACGACAAAGGCGCAGCAACAAAATTAACTCGCTAACCCGTTGACAGCTGTTTGACCCAGCTGGTGGGCGCGCACATACACATCCATACATACATACAGTAAACTGCAAACATGCACGCATATACATACATACATATGTACATAAGTATGCATGGATTTCTGTATGCTTGCCAACATTTGTCTGCCTCCCATCAGCTCATCTGTTCAAATGCCGGCTTTTCCAGCTGTCCATCTGTCGGTTCATTGCATTTGTACGACTAATTGTCGGCTCATATTATTTTGTTTGTTTGTATGCAGATACATACGTATTTTTAGCTGTTTATCTAGCTGTCAGCTTTCGACTTGCTATTTGCTTACATTTAAGCGTATTTATTTACGCAGCCAACTTGAAAAAATCCCAACTCTATAAAAAATCAGACAGGTTGTATGGGGCAGCTACTACTGTGTGGCAATAGGGTGGTCCTCAAAATGAAATGTCAGATTTTTCAGGCCTCACCCTCTCAATCGGTAATACCACTGCAAATACATCAGATATAAATTTTGGTCCCGACTGGAGACGGTTAAGGCGTGTCGCAAAGGGATCAAACACAAGATGCCTCTAAGGACGCAAAAAATAAAAAAAAATATATATTTCATTTAATACCCAAAATTGGTACTACTGAAGTCGAGGATATCACATATAAAATTTAGTTCCGATTAGAGTCGGTTAAGACGTCTTCATCGGGTAATCTGAACTTTGCCCCTGTGCGACACACGCCTTAACCGACTTCAATCCGTACCAAAATTTATATGTGATATTTTCGACTATAGCAGCATCGACGAAGGGATTGAGGCTTACGAAATGTGATATAAAAATTGTCTGCCTTCATTTAAGGACCACCCAAATGTACATACATATATACATATGTTTATTATTTAGTATGTTCAAGTTATTCACAAAAATAATATCTACATTTGTTGGCATTAATTACAGCCGATTGTTGACGAGTCCGTTTGAAGTTTATGTACACACATAAACTTGTAATCGCATCTGTACAAAACCATTGTACATAAATAAATGTTTGTTGTTAACAACAACGACTGATCAGCTTACAATGCAGCGTGTTTGTTGCACTTTTTATATGCTTTAGGCGTGTTGAATGTGCAACAAGTACACAAAACGTATGCATTTGTAAAAATATTTGCTATGACACACCGGTGAACATCGGTGAAATTAATCAGTTTAAGTGCGTGAGCTTACTTTTAGATGCGTTTGTGTAGCGAAAACTGTGCGTATTGTTGTGATTTTTTTTTGTATATTGTCAGTTAATCAGCAACAAGGTCAACTAGCAGATTTATTCAGAATTTTGAAAGGAAATTTTTTTGTTGTCATATTTTTCCATAATTATTTACAAATGCTGCGAAGGTGGACAACACATTGGCATTTCAAGGAGTACGCACATGATGCATTGCAACCCTCCAACATTTTTGAATGATTTTCCAACATAAATTTGAATTTTTCAATTAAAAAAATACTTCAATGTCCATCTCTCTTGTCTGGGTATTCAACCATAGAAATATTGGAGAGTACGGACAAATTGGCCAAGGTAGCAAAATTATTGATTGAACCTGTTGCAGTGGTATTAGGTTCATTGGGTTACGTTACGATGGTTGTATCTCCGCTCAATCCGGAAGAGGGTCACACTTGGCGAGCTCTTGCTCCTTTCCCTGATTATCTCTTGTGAGAGAACCATCGTGTTACCTTAACACGAAATGCTTCACTGCGTCTTAAAAGTTTTGTGTTTTGTTACTCCCTCCCAAAATGCCTTCTTTCGCAATAAAAGAAAGAAGATATTTAATCCAGGAAATTTAAATTATACTCGTATAACTCGATTCTCCGAAGGTGTTTTCATTTAGTATTTACCTTATCTTATCAGTTAATTGAATACAAATTTTCAAATAGGTGGCAACCCGCTACAAAAATAATTTCGGCAGTTAACTTTTTTAAGCTTTTTTAGCTTGATGTCCTTATTGTAATATTTAATAATTGAATACAATTTTTCAAATAGGTGGCAACCCGGCACAAAATTATTTTTGGCAGTAAAATTTCTTAAACATCTTTAGTTTGATAACCATTTTGCAATATTTAATTTACCTAATCAATTCAATCATGTTAAAATTTTTAAACAGGTGGCAACCTTCCACAAAAATATTTTCTACTTTGAGCCTTTTTAAACCTGTTTCTTTTTACACAATGTTTATAACAATGTTTACATTATTTTATCAATTTACTTAAACTGCAATTTTTAAACAGGTGGCAACTCTTTAATTATTATTTTTCTATATTTTAAGTTTAGCAACGCCTTTGGAGAAAACCCCATTCGATTCCAGGCATTAGTTTTCGAGTGATGCGCGTACAAACATACAGACAGAACGACAGAAATTCTAAAAATTGTTGATTTGGCTTATGTTGCTCTTTAACTGACGCACTATGGGCTAAATCACATTTTTTTGTTTAAAATGTAATATAACGATAAGGAATAGAGTTAGCGCAATAATTTTTTTTTTGTTGTACATAAAGTTCAAGCTATGTAGATTAAAGAAAAACTAAAGCGAACGTCAACACGCTTTACTTTACGGGCTGAAATGAGGCGCGAAGTTGACCTTGTTCAAAAAATTGATGACCTTTCGCTTTTCTTTTTGCTGTATCTCAGCGACAAATAACGATATCGATAATTTTTTTTTGTAATTGCGGTTACTTTAATGTAGAATAAGAAAAAGCTTATTAGGATACGATCAACCCCTAAGTTAGGGGTTAAAATAAGGGGTGAGTGGCTAAAAACCAGAAAATTCACTAGAAAACACTGTAAAGTGTTTTCGTAGGAGGCGACGACGTCCTTCCGCACTTTTTTGATATTTTTTTGATCCACATGCTCGCAGGGAAGTACTGGCTAAGGTAGTAAAAAGATTCCGTAAGGCTAATGAAAGACAGATGGCAAGAAAGGCTTTTGTTATATTGAGTGAGCAAAGAACGGGCGTGCGATTCGAGAGATGCCAGTTCTAGTCCTTGGGCAGCGGATTTTTTTCCAATTTTTTTTTTCATTCCTTTAAATGTTTAGATTTAATTTTTTGAAAAAGAACAATAAATATTTTTTAATTTGAACTAACTTTTTTTTATTTATTTAGATATTAATGTTTTACAAAGAAGAATATTTTATTTTAATTTGATTTAATGTTTAGAGACTTATTTTATTCAATTCTTCTTTTTTTTATTTAATTTAATTACATTTTATTTAAATTATTTATTACTTTTTTTTTTGTTTTTAATAAAAATAAATTTGTTTTATTAAATAAAATTTTTAGGATTTTATTTTAGTGTTTTTTTGCCTTCTTTAATTTAATTTTAATTTTTAGGTCTCGTTTTAAACATAAAAATATTTTTATTTAATTTTATTTAATTCTTAAGTACTATTTTTTTCTGTTTTTTTTGTTTTAATTAATTTTTTAGTTTTTGTTGTTTTGAAATGAAAACAATTTTATTTTTAAAATATCATTTAAGTTTTAAAAATATTTCTATTTATATTTGCTTTATTTGCATTTTATTTAATTTTCTTTTGTTTATTAGATTTGGTTATTTTGAAAAGAAAAGATACATATTTTTTTAATTTTGTATAATTTAAAAAAAGTGTCGCTAAAATGCGAACGGCATAACGCTAAGGCCTCCTCTGCTCGTTAGCAGATATTTCAATAAGTCTTTGGACAGTGAAGAGTTTTCAAGATCGTTGCTAGAATTGACAATTGCTTTTTTCTTTCAAAGACTGCGGGGAGTTGAAAGATAGTTGCCATAATTTCCCTGAAAACTGACAAATCCGATCAATACCAAACAATACAAATAAACTACGGGTCAAACTTTGGTTGGGTTGGCTTAGTTATAGCTGGTCAAAGTGAAACATTTTTCGTATTTTTGGCGACCTCAAAATTATTTTAAAATTAAGTTGTTAATATTTTCAAGGACCACCCTAATACATATGTACGATGGCTTCCTGCTACTCTATACTCTAGCTGCTGTTGTGTAGGCCAAGTGGTTATTTGTGTAGGTAGCAGGCAATAGCTGTTAACATAAACGTTTTAGCGCCTCTTTAACGCAAGTGGGAAGCACAGTTTTTAGCCGTCACTTATAACTGTTGCACAAATGAAAGATGCTTAAGTTGTACTGATTTTTTGATGTAGTTTCTCGTTGAGTATATGTATATATAAATACTTGCATTGTATGCAGTAAATATATATATAGGATTTTCTAAAATCCATTCTTTTGTAGCTTTACTTTTTATGTATTTCGGCTTGAAGTGGTACTTACCTACATATATTTATGTGTTAGATATGCGCTTGTTTTGCGATAAAATATCCATTAGTTTTGGCATGTTTTTTATTCACAAAATATTAAGATTTCAGCTGCCTTCTCTTTTAAGAAAAATTCTTTCTCAACAACAGTCTTTTAAAATGGCTGCAAATGGATGCCTCACTTGACCAAAAAAAAAAAACTAAGCACTTCGCTCACAAATGTTCTTAAGGTGCCATCTGCTTTGTGCCTGCTCGAAGCGAAAAGTTTGCCATTAAATCGAGCACGCAAACATGCTACCTACATACAAACTAGGCAATGTCGACGCTATTCAATATAACTACTTACATATACATATGTATTTAGCAAAATAAATATAAGTAGGTTAAGTTGTGCCGTCTTCAGTTTTTCCTCTGCAGTTTGCTTGTATGTGTCTTTATGGGAAATTCTACTCCACTCTCCAGGTGTTTTCCGTCGCTAACCTTATTCAAAAATCCATTAGTAGCGTTGAAATACTGAAATAGTCGTTTGTGTAGGAGGCTTGCGTGTGTGTTGAAAAAAAAAAAACCCCACACATATACATACGTACGTATGTATGCACGCACATACATATGCTTTTAATCGCATCCGTGCACAACCGTCGTTTCAGTGGGTCTCTAAGTTTCCAAAGCCAAATAGTCCTTCGTCTGAGTTATTGACTTTCACAAAGGTCTATACCCGAATTGCGTGAACCATATTTGCTCCTTTACTTATCAAAAATATTTGTTAAGGTTTCAAGTTAAATATCCTGCAGCTATTGTTCCCACTGTCCACAGGTAAACAGTCAACTCGGGCGTGGGTGGCGTTTGAACCCGTTTATGACCTGTAGGATTCTTCAGTCAGACAGTGTTCGCTTCTAGTTGGACGCTGATGCTTACAGTGTCTTCGCCATTAATTGCAAGATTTTATTTCTCTATGTTCACGCTCAGTCCTCGAACTTTGTTTCGGCCGATCCAATGCAAGATCTCTGATTCTACCTGATACTGGAGCTGGTACCAACAGGTGGACACAAGAGTTCAGTCTGCAAACCTTGTTTCTGCCGATCCTAGGCTCTTGGACCAGAATGAAGTCTTCAGATTACTTGGTGAGATAAGAAGGAACGCAGCCAATAGCACATTATTAAAGCAAAAGTCTGTCCCTATTTTGACCGGTAGGTTCCTTTATTACTCTTCCTTTATAGTTTCTTGCAATCGATTTGGCGGAAATACTGGGCGGTCGTGGGCGACGTAGATCGTTGCCACCCAGTGTCTTTACCATTAAATTGAGAGATCATTAATGAGAATACAAGCTTGGAGCCTATCGTTACTGGAGATAATACCACCAGGTAGGCATAAGGGCTCAGTCCGCTATAACTGTAGTACCTATGTCCACCTCTTCAGATTCTGTCGCAGTGTCGGACACATCAATAAGAGACTCCACAGGTACACACGCGATCTTTACTGTGGTCTCTTCGCTATTTTCCACTGATTCAGAAGCCAGAAGGTCCGCTCGAGACTGTCTCATTTTTTGACGCCTTCACCGAGTAGAGCTCTTGAGCAGAAGGCCCTCTCTTTTTGTGGACCCTTATTGTGAGGTAGAAAAAGCCGTAGCTAATTATCCTACCATAGTCCCCGAGAAGCAGAGGCGGAGCAGGCGTTTGGAGATCTCTGTGAGGTCACAAAGGGACCAGCTTGAAGACCCAATTTTGCTGGCAGGATAAGCAATAGGCTCGTGAACCTAACCTTACCTATCGCTTATGATAAAGCTAAGAAAACGCTCCGTCTTGTGTCTTGAACGCGGACTATCCTCTAGTCGCAGGTAGGTAGTTCTTCATTGCCAAGTTAGAAGTGCTAAAGTATGTTTCTCTTCCGGTTTTGAGGGCTAAGCTGTTATCCATACTCAGTCTGGTGGCCTGTTATGGAGTACATCACAATAAGCGGCAGCTTAGTTAGCTTTGGAAACAGCTGTCTTACCATGGAAGCAGCTTCGTTAAAGTGCCGGATGGTAGCTTACATACCCGCACGTTAGCAGGTTTCTGTTTATACCCGGCATCGTGAATTGACCAGGATATATCTCGGGTATTCCTCTGAAGACCGTGAAAAGACACATGAGAAAATCTTTAAGTCGTCAGAGTTGATTTTGCCATCAGGTCGCCTTTATTTAGCACGGCTGGCGTTAGGTGCTCTTTAGCAACTTCGCCGAAGGCTTTGGCGTAGACACGGGCATCGTTTCATGGTTATAGGAAGAGTCGGAACGCGGATCCACTTGGATCCACTTGAGGTGTTGTCCAGAGATGTTTGTCTCTTACAGGGAAATTCTGGATAAGTTAGTTGTAAGTCTTTTGTGAGACATTTAAGAAACACTAGGCAAGGCAAGTTAGTTTGAAACATTTTGTTTATTCCGGCATGAAAAACTTACAAAAAAAAGGTCCCCTTTCATGTTGAAAGAAAAATATTTTTTATTTAATTTCATTTAGTTTTTTGGAAGCAATTTAACTTTTTTAATCTATTTATATTTTTTTTAATTATTTGTTTTTTTTTTTTAATTATTATAGTTTATTGTTTTGAATTTTAAAATTAATTTTATTTTCTGATTTTCATTTTTCTTAATATATATATTTTTTTTTAATTTCAATAAGTTTCTAGAACTAGCTTTTGCTTTGTTAAAAAAACATTATAATTACATAATTCTTTTGATTTTATTTTTTGAAACAGAAAAATATTGTTTTCCTTAAATTCTTTTAACGTTTAGGAACTTATTTTTCTTGTCTTTTATATTTAATTTGTATATGATATTGTTAAAAAATATTAAATTCCATACAATTTAATTTTTAAATACGTATTTATTTTCTAAATTTTTATTTTTTTATATTTTTTTTTTGTTTAACCGGGACCGAGTTCTACAGCAGCGGATTTATTTTTAATTTTATTTAATATTTTTTTCTTTTTTTAAATAATTTTCTGTTTATTTTTAGCTTTGATTGTTAAAAATAGTGTTTTTTTTTACTTCTGTAATTTTATTTAACTTTTAGTAAGCCATTTTATTTTTTTTATTTAAATATTTATTATTTTTTAAATTTTTTTGTTTTCAAATTATATCTAGAACATATTTTTTTTATTTAATCCAATCTTTAGCATTTTTTTATCTTATTTTTAATAAGTTTTTTAATGAAATTAATTTTCATTTAATTTTTAAGAACCTACTTTTCTTGTTGTTTCATTTTAACTTTAAGATTATATTTTCAAACAAATTTAATTGCATTTAACTTTTATGAACTTTTTTTAATTCAATTTAAGTTTTAGATATTTATTTTATGGATTTTTTAATTTTTTTGAATAAAATTTTTTTCAAGTTAATTGCATGTGTACCTGTAGTCTTTCGAAAGACTCTGGTGAGTACAAAAGCAATTGCCCTTCGGAGAGAGATTTTCTGTTTCTCTGTCAATTGTTCACTCGCGTTGAGCCTGCTCCGTTCGGGCTTGGCCCTTTTTTAGGGAGGCGCTGATCGGGTGCGCTTTGCGTAGGCTGATTTCCAAGATTGTCCGTAGAGTACTTTCAGTTTCAAGTGTACCTCGATTTTATATAAAAAGCACGTTTCGTACCACAAACCACTGCAAAAGCATTAAATTTACTATCTAAATTAAATATTTCGCCAATCTCTTATTTCAATGACAAAAAATCGCTTTGCAAACGGAAATAGAAAAAAAAGAGAAGTGGAAAGTTAAAATTAAGTAGAGAACTCATGAAATGGCCAACGCAAATAAGGGTCTTTAAAAAATTAAAAATTATATCGTCCCTAAAGTTTTATATACATAAGTGTACACACTCACGCTACCCACCTTATACACACTTCAACCGCCATCACATAACAACCGGCTGAAATATTTCCATCCTCAAACCAACCATTTTTCATTGCCGAATATGGCTTCTCCTTCAACAATTCCAAATAAATCCAATAAAGCGCGAATTACGTCACAAAAACACGTGGCCATAGGGCCACCAACGCTCAACGACTTTCAGCACTAGGCGGAAGTGATTCACAGCTGGTCTTGTTCTACCGTTGCTCATAAAATCGTACGTCCTGCCGTGTGCCGTCAGCAACAGTAGCAACCAACTGCCGAAAATCACGCTAATTTCGGACAGGGGCGAAGTTTCCAGCGGAAAGAGAAATAAAGAGGAAATAAGAACCATTTTGCACTCACTACTTGTACACACTTTTGTTGCTGTAAAAGCGGTAGACAACTGTAAGAAGCGGGGGAGAAAGCGCAGGAAATGTGCATACTTCGACAGGAAGTGAGTGGCAGAAAATTGGACGAGGAAATAACGAGTAGAAGCAGAAGGAAACTTCCACAGTGGTGATGGTGTTGGTGTTGGCGATGGTGGTCGTCGGGGCGTATGAGCAACTTTCGCAAACAGCCAGCAAAAGCAATTTAGCGCACTCGGCCACAGAGAAAAATAAAAACAAATTAAAGAATATGGAGCAGTAGACAGATAGTTATAAGGAAGACAAAAAAAAACACTTCGCGAAGAATTGGAGTATAAGAGGACCGTTGAAAGAGACTCCCCAAAGCGCATAAATGGAGAAGCACGAAAATTGTGGCTAAAAGTTTTGTGTTAGCATTTAAATAAAAACAGGAATAACATGTCGACGCCAATGAGTCTGGATGTCAGCTGATATTTTGAGACTGTCTGTAGCAAAAGGAACTTAGATAAACATGCAAGTCGGACAGATGGACAGCCGGACAGCCGGACCGATAGCAGCGCTAGATAAATATGCTGAAAGGACGACAAACATTCAAAACGTGCCACAGCTACTCTAAGAAGCAGCTAATGGTGCATGTGCACACACACACACACACGCACACACACTTGCATATACGCGTACAAAAGTGAAGATAGAGAGCGAGTCATTGGGACACTATGTCAGTCATAAAATGCTATTAAATATCATAATAAAAGTCGTAATAAAAAGAAGTGAAAATATATGGCGTGCGGACAGCGTCGATGGCTTTCGTCTGGGTTGTGCAAACATTAAATGAAGTAGCAAGAGGACGCTCGTGGCTAGCAAACAATTATTTTTAAAATGGGTTGTAAGCACTGAAATGGAACAAGTTTTTTTATTTCGCATAGAGTTTGGAGTCAAAGGTGCTTCGCTGTCAGCAGAAAGTTAAAAGCTTTGACATAGAGGTTCGTATTTCAACTCAAAAAAAAAACAAGTTAATGTTTGATTTTAGTGCTATTAAATCTACAAATGGCGTAGGTGACGCCAGATTTTTAATTTGGCTGAATTTTGGTCAGAAATTTTCTTCCTTCCAAACATAGTAGATATAAAGCAAAATCAGATTTTTTGACCTGACTAATCTCGAAAACTACTGAACGAAATTTTTGAGAAAAAAATATAAAGAAAAAGATGAGGATGAAGATACCGACAAAAGTAAAAGCGAAGATAAAGAAGAAGGATTAAAATAAAAGTAATTATAGAGAAAATAATATAGATAGAGACACAGAGACTCAATTTGCGAACTGTTTTGGGATTTTAGAAATTTTCGGGATTTAGCGATATAAAAATTGATATTTTTGTCGATTTTGTTATCGATGTTTTCATCGAGTTTGTTATCAATATTTTTAACTATTTTTTTATCGTTATTGGTTTTGTTATATATATTTTTATCGACATTTTTATCGTCTTAGTTATCAGTATTGTTATTGATTATTTATCGATTTTGTTATCGATTATTTTTCTATTTTGTTATCGATTTTGCTGTCAGTATTTTTATCGATAATTTTAATGGATTTTTGTTATCGGTTTTGTTATTGACTATTTATCGATTTTGTTATCGATATTTTTATCGATTTTGTTATCGATATTTTTATTGATTTTGTTATCGATATATTTATCGATTTTCTAATCGATTTTGCTACGAATATTATTATCGATTTTTCTATCGAAACTTTTACTGAATTTGTCATCGAATTGGTATCGATGTTTTTATCGGTTTTGTTATCGATATTTTGTTGGATGTTACTATCGATTTTGTTATCCGCACCGTTAGTTAGATTAAAAAATTAGGTACCAAGTGAAAGGGTATGTTCTCTTGATATGCCTTTAATTTTTGTCAGTAGGGTTGCCACTAGTTTAAAAATTTGTTCCTCATATACATAATAATATGCGCAGGCATTTTTTGTTGGTGACATCAGATTTGCACAGTTATTTCAATTTTCGAATATGAAGTGTCAAATGCAGTGTTTGGCCTACAGATATGCAATAAAGTGTTAGTTTTCCGAAGAGGATTGCCACCTGTGCCGAAAATTATAAGATGTAGGCTATTCGTAGGACTAAAAAGTGAGGTGTCAAATTATAGGACTCTGCCGCCATATGTGCAGTAAAGTTTTTTTTTTTTTTAATAGGGTTGCCGGATTTATAAAGAACGATAAGATCACATTCAGAGCGTGGCGAAGTTTTGTCAAAGGAAACAAATTAAAAATTTCAGAAATTCAAAATTTCACAATTTTCCGTTTTTTTTTTTAAATATCTCAAAAACTAATATAATTAAAAAAAATAAGAAAAAATAATCGAAAAGTAAAAAAAACAAAATTCTGAAATTTAATGAAACCGTAAAGTCAAAAGCTTGTAAGAAAAAGCTGAAAAAATATATATAATGCACAAACGCAAAAGATACTTACTTGGCTGAATATTTAATAGCCAAGGTCGTAGTGAAGTCAAGAGATTTAGGCTCAATACTAAAGGTTCACTCGGAAACAGGGTTTATAGAAACACAAAACAGATCGTAAAGGCGCACAGCTTTATTCTCTACAATAATAACCTATATCTATATTTTTATGAAAAAGTAGCAGCTCAACTTTTGAAGACAAACCGCCGGAGGATATGTCGTGCTATAGGTCGGGTTACTATGCATTGGCTGCTGGTGGGAATACCAGCTTAATAAGGCCCTCAAACGGGGGGCACGTTGTGGCACCACAAGGTAGACATCCATTTACAGAATAGACATCCATTTAAATATTTCCAATTCATTTCTCTCTAAACCAGAGACTACAAATGCTGGATAATTTATAAAATATACTTAGGCCTGTCTACATACACTGCGGATAGCATGCAAGAACATGGAAATATAAAAGACTTAATAGCGGGTAAACAAGAAATGCTGGGAATTTTGGGTATTTTGGGAAGCATACACGAATGCTCATATATGTTTGTATGTATGTAAAATAATGAATATCGATGAAAGCTGCCACCGGTATAACGAAGCCTACAGTGGCGTTCTCTAGGCACAATTTGAGCTCAACCAAACTCTGTTTTTTCGGCAGTTAAACGAGTTACTTGCCAAATTGAAAAAATACAACAATAAAAGCGAAAAATGAGATGGTTGAGAATAATATGGCTTGGCCCAGAAGAGCGTATGCATACCTATATTTAAGTGTATGTGAGTGTAAATCCTTTGAGTTTCCAGGAAGGTAAGCAACAATGTCGAGAAAAATACAGAAAAAAATAAAAAAAAATATTTGAAATACAAAAGCATGTACGATACAGCCATTTTAAGTGTATACATATGTACATACATATATGTACATATGCAAGTACATACATACATACATATGTGAACTTCTATATAAAGAAATCATAAAAAAACTGGTAGGAATAACGAAGCTAGACCAATGCTATCGTGGGCGCAATGAAAATAAGCAAAAGCTGGTTTGCAGAGGCTTGAAAATAAGTTTAAAAAAGAAGCAAATAGCAATGCAAGCGCAACAAGAAAATCGATTTCCACCACAAAATACAGTCAACGATTTAGTAAGGATTGCGCCACATGTGCGTCAGGTATGCTTTTAGCCGCATAAGCTGAAAAGGTCAAAATGTAAAATCCATCCAATCCATGAGCCGTAAACGCCTTGCAACAGGTAAACAAACGAGATCTCCTCTGGGGCACTAGCTGCTGGACTTATAAGCTACAAAGCCTCGGTGCGAAAGTGGCGAAGCGCGTAACCAACATAAGCGGGTTTACATACATACATATGAGTACACATGCCCATTACGAAAAGTTTTCGTATAGAGACCCTTTTTTTACAATAATCATATCTATAAATTTGGCAAATTTCTATACATTTTAGGTAAAGTTTGAAACTTTTATTTAAATGATCTGCAACGTTCGTTCGATTTTCAAAAAAGAGGTGTCAAATTAAAGGGCTTGGCCTGCAATAAGATTTTCTTTTTCTTAAAGGGTAGCCACCTTTTGAAAAATTGAATTCAAAATATAAAAACAAAATAACTTAACTAAAATTAGAAGGGTTGCCATCTGTTAAAAAAATCCATTTCAATTTGAATAAAAGTAATTGAAATAATATGTATCACCCTATGGATGCCAGGAGAAGGAGGTTTAAAAGGGTAGTAGTTTAAACTATTTTAAAGAGGGTTGCCACCTTTTTTAAAAGTCGAATTTAGTTAACTTATACACAAGTTAATGAAATATTAAAATATGTATGCCAAAGAAAAGAGTTTGATGGCATAGAGTTTTTAAGTTGTTTGAAGACATTGCCACCTGTTGAAAACGTTAAACTCAAATAATTTCTTAAATTAAATTATTTGTTAAAAGGAAATATGTGTCAAATTCAAAAACAAATTCAACTTAATTCAACAAAAGATTTAAGAAAATCTTAGTTTGAGAATATTATTAAAGATGGTTGCCACCTGTTTAGTTTAGTTTGAAAATATTTTCGATTAGGGTTGCCATCTAAAGTTATGAATATTGGTAACAAAAAAAATCTGTACGGAAACTTTTTCTAGTGGATGTATGGCACACCCACGTACATACGTACATTTATGTATATATATGTACACGATTACATAGAAGAATAAATGGCACACCTTTTAAATCCAAAAAAAAAAAACTTACCCGCACAACGGAACGGCAGGTGTATACAACTTCAACTTGCCTTTTATTCAATTTTATCCTTTTTTTGCTACCTTCCCATTTCCCATTTAACACACTTATTATTTCACGAGCTCAAAGCAGCAGCGGGGAAAAATGTGAATGCTACAAAAAATTCTACGCGGTGTCAGAGCTTTTCTTTCAGCACGCCCGCACTCAAATGCCACAGGTCAAAGTTAGCGCTAGCTTAGGCATGAAAAATGGCCAAGTCAAGGCAAAGCAGCGTCAAAAAATGTTCTTTGACAATCTGAGCAAGCAGAAAATGTCATTTTTGTCACGGTACTCCTAAGGGGATTTCTGTACAAAAAAATGCAGAATTCATGGGCGGCGAAAAAGTGAAAGCAAACAAATTGTCTAACGCTTACATGTCTACTATCTGCAATACATTAGACCGTACTACCATACAAGCTAGCAAAAAAAAGTTCTACCTACACCGCTGATTCTAAAGTATTTTTGCAATGGTTAAATAAGCAATTGCGTACTAGTATTGGAAGTCTTCTGAAGAATTCAAGAACTCTACAAGATTTCTACGAAAAGCTGCTTTTTCCCTTATATGATACATGGAAAACTTTACGCGCCTTGAGCGACCTCTATTTTTATTTTGAAAAAAATATGGGTATATTTTTTCGGTATGGAATAATCGTAGGGGGTGAGAGCATTAAAATTCCCTAATGTGTATATGTATGTAGTATGTATTTAGAAACACCTAACTTATGAGCTTATACGGCTTATATGAGGCGGCCCTTAATTTTACTACTTATAGGAAAACATATGTACATATGTATTACCGCGTATGTATGTGTATTTATTTGTCTTTGCACCTCCTTTCGCATTTCTTGTGCGTGCTTATTTGTTCTTTTTATTTTTCTGTCCTACCCAATCTCTCTTATGAATTTTCGGCATAATTTCGTTTCAATAAAATATCATTCAATAATGGTTAACGTCTCACAGGAAGTGAGAAAAAATCCTAAAATTTGATTATACAAAAATGAAATGTCTGTACGTGACATATTTATCAACGCTGAGTGCAAGGAATGCTTGGCAGACAATTGAAAGTGGAATGAAGGGAGAAAATGTAATGATGTGAAATCAAGCATACGTAAAGTTAACTACGTGGAATCATCACAAAGGAGTAGGACTAATTTTTATTGTGTTATGCATTTGGAAAAATGGGGTGTATCCCCTGTCCAAATCTGGTTAAATACTTATAAAAGCACACATGCAGCAGCCAATAAATTCTTGGCAATCAAACTCTAGGTTTAAAAAGAAAAATTTATGCTCCAAAGCGTTAGGGATGATTTTGCAGAGACCAGTTAGGTCCATAGCGTTATCACATAGGACTAGGCTCGGATAGCTTGGCGCAATATTAAAAAAAGATAAAACAACTTATGTATGTATTAAAGCGATGAAAACTACGGAATGCAAAGCTTTTATGTAAGCTTTAGAAAAGTTTTCCAAATTGGCAGAAGCGAAAATAAGAAAAGGCGTTCTCGATGGGCCACACAGATAATTGAACTTTTGAAAGATAGTGAATTTGAAAGAAAAAGAAGAAATGACTAAGTTGAAGAAATGGATAAGGCGAGGCTGGGAAAGTTTAAAAGAGGCCACACAATTTTTTTTTAAAGAAATACCAATATCTAAAACTGAACTTTCTTCATTTAATAATAATAATAATAATAGATTGGCGCTTACACATATGTTAGTGTTTGGCCGAGCTTCTCCTCCGACTTGTGGCGTGCGCCTTGATGTTGTCACACAAAGCGGAGGGACCTACAGTTTTACGCCGACTCCGAACGGCGATTGTATTTTAATGGGAAGCTGTTTTCATGGCAGAAATACACTCGGAGGTTTGCCATTGCCTGCCGAGGGACGACCGCTGTTAAGAAAAAACCTTTTTCTATATTTTTTTTTTTTTTTGATGTTGCTTTGACCAGGGCTTGAACCCAGGTGCTGATGAGTGAAAGGGCGCACTGCTTACCACTACACCACAGCGGCCGAACTTTCTTCATTTACATGTCGAATAATTTCGAGAAAATTTGGGGTTTTTTTTATTGAAGACCTGGGCGAGAAAGATCGCTCCAGGATTTGCAAGAAATTTAAGAGATATTATGGTGTTTGGAATGGCCACCAGTTTGGCAGACTACTGCCGATCCTTAAAGGGAAACACCATTGAAAAAAAACCTGTTATTACTTTTACAGAGAAATTCTGGCTAAGATAATTGAAAGTCCTTGTAAGAAAAAAGTACTTAGTTTCAAATTTTGAAATTCAAAGACTTTGTTTATTCTGGCACATAAGTTTTACAAAAAAAAGCTCCCTTGCCCACTTTCATGCTGAAAAGCTTTTTTGACAGAGAGAATTTGTATATGATTTTGCTTGCGCTGCCAATAGTCGCAATGACCGAGTGAGCATATCACAGATATTCCATTTGACTGATCCGAGGTCGCGTCTTTCATATACATACATATTTAATTTTTCTTTTTTTAATTAAATTTGCTTTTAGTTTTTAGAGCTTATCGTTTTAACAAAATATAAATTTTTTAATTAAATTTAATTTAATTTTTAGCAACTTATTTTATTATATTCGTTTTTTATTTTTATGTTTTAATAAATTTTTTTCTCGTTCAAACTTAAAGTTCTTTTAATTTTTAGATTATATTCTTTTAAAAATAAAACTGTATTTTTAAGTTTCATTTCTAGGAAATTATTTTATTTCTTGAAATTTTTGAAAAATATATCAAAGACTAGATACAATTAAATTATCATAAAACTTGTTCAAGTTGAACTATTACACATGCAATTTTTTGTTGTTCAACTTGGTTGTTAGTAAAATAAATTTAATGACTCTGTAATCATATTAAATTGCCGATTCGAGTATTAATATGAAAAAATTATATAAAACCTAACCGCACGAATGTGATTTTTTCTCAAATTGAGATAGCCTGTTATTTATTTTGACTTTTAACACCATTTTATTGCTTGACACACATCCTCGTAGAAATTCGATATTTTCGTTGATATATTTTTTTTTCATACCTGCCAATAAAAATTGACTCCAATTACAGCAGACGTGCAAAAGCACACGCAGGCAAGCTTAAGCGAGAGTCACAGTAGGTATTTGCTATAAGTACAAACGTACAAACGTACATGCATACATAACTACATAAATTGATATAAACATATGTATTTACATATATTCATATTCGAACATCTGTGCTCTATGTTTGGCTATAAGAAGGCATCGAACAAAAAACCCTACAGACAAACATACGTACAAAAGTACACATACATAAGTATGTATGAATGCATATTAGGATGCCTCACAATTACATATATATTTCGATTTTCTTCAAATTATTTATGAATTTCAGCCAAGTTTATGAGTTCCACGTAGCCAATTTCGCTCCAGTCGGGGCCAGCCTGCGTCGAAAATATCTTTAGACATCAAAATTTTAGGTTATCGTCGGAAAATGTTTTCTAATAGATAAATGGAGGAAGGAACGAGCGTAAGTTTAAGAGAGCTGACACAAAAGTTAAAAAAAAATCGAACGGGTAATATAAAAAGTCTTCGCGGCCAAGTTATTTTCAGCTGCTCTTCGGTCGTCCAATTTTTTTTTAAGCACCAAGAGAGTTTTGCAGAGACCGAATCAAATGTAAGTCAGATGGTGCAAGGTCCGGGCTATATCGAAGATGTAATAAAACTTTCCGGTATTGCTCAACAATTTGCATTATTTCATCGACTTTTCTCCAGCGACTGGCTGGCCGACTAGAGAGAGGTGCATCTTTGACATCAAAATTTCGAGCAAGCCACGGCTGGGCCCGGCATGATTTTGTAGGGCTTTTACCTTTTTGGTGGGTAAACATCCCGACACTCGAAATGGGTAAAATTTGCGTTAATCTAGCAGAAAATTTGTAACGGCTTCTTGTTTGAAGACTAGTTCTGGACTATTTCAGTTATAGTTCGCTATCATTTTCGAACAAGTTTTGAACCATTTTGGTGTTTGTTTAGGGCAATTTTAGGCGCAGTTTGGGACTAGTTCGGGATCATCTATCTATTTATCTATCTTTTTGATTGTTTCCGGGGCTGCTTTAGGACCATTTCGGGGCAATTTCGTGACTGGATGGGTATCATTTCGCGATCGCTTCGGGACCTACTCAAGGCTATTTCATGGCCATTTTAGATCATTTCCGGATTAGTTCAGGTCTATTTCAGGACTAATTTTCAGGACTAATAATTAATTTTTTTTCTAGCGGAAGCCAGGCACCCTAATATACATGTGAAAGCAACTAAAGGTTAACCACAAAAAAGACACGTAACATTAATGAAAGAAGAAATAAAGTGTAAACGTGTAAAAGATGAGAAATATTAAAGTAAAATATATTTGAGGCATATAAATGTGTTACTAATAGCAGATTAAATTTCGATCAGGCGCCAAAATTTTTTTTGACTAAATACATACATAGATTCATACAGTGGCGGTCAAAAAAGGATGAATGCTGTTTCGTTTTTAATATTTACAACGTCTTTCAAGCCATAATTTTTTTTTATATATTATTATAAAAATATGGTTCATGTTTTAACAAAAACTATAGAAATCACACTTTCAAACTTTATACAGAATTCAGGAAAATTCCACAAATTTTGATTTAAATTTCGAGTTTTTAACCAGAATTTTTTGGGTAGTAAACAGGATTATAAAATTTTAGTGCAAGTTTTGTTTTAATTTTTATATTTTTTTTTCTGACCGCTTTGTCGGTTTCATATAAAAAGCGAAATTTTGGAAAACTGGCGTTTATTTTTTTATATTTTCTTTGCAAAGGTCTTGAGCATATTCTTCCACAAAAAATTCATGTTTATATGGGAAAAAGTGCAAAACACCGTAAAAAAAATTATTAAAAATCAGTGCGATTTTTAAGCCGCGCAAAACTTGCACTAATTTTACTGAAATTTTATAATCCTGTTAACTGCGTAACCAAAAAATTAAAAAAATTCTGGTTAAAAAGATCAAAATTTAGATTTTTTCTAAATTCTGTATAAAGTTTGAACGCGTGATTAGTATGGTTTTTGTTAAAGCATAAACCATAATTTTATAAAAAAATATCAAAAAATTATAGCTTCAACAACAATGTAAATATTAAATACGAAACACCATTCATCCATTCATACGAAACACCATTCCCACTGTATGTACATATGTATGTCTACAAAAATGCACAAAAATAAAAAGTTTGTAAATCAAACTGCAACAAAAGGAAACCGCATTCATATATATACATACATACATTTATGTATCTACTTTCACACCACAAACGTAAAAAAGAAAACAAGCGAAATTTTCTAGAAACCCCACAGTCTGTCTGTATTTGTAGGCAACAAATAGCCTCCAACTGCTTTGCTTATTTGGGGTTCTAACGCCTGGGCATATGCTACAATAATTTCAATGTTTTACAAGCTAAACACGTACGTAAGCCAGAAGCATGAAATTTATGCAAGCAAATGTGTTCGAAAGTAATCATTAGAGCAAAAGTAAAATAAAACAGCTAAAGCCATTGGCACCTACATACAAGCGTACTTGCAACAACACTCGAGGCCTAATGTAACAAGTTCATGTAGAAAAAGAAATAAATTTAGATATCATTGGTACATAAGAGTATTTGTGTGTATGCACATATATACACTCGTGCATTTGCGTACACGTAGCCTATATTGAAGGTCATTAAAATCGTATATTTATTTCGTAGAAATGTATAAATTTGATGATAATTTATCGAAATCGAGCTTACCAGCACATTTTTCGCACTCCAAACATAATCAATCAGTAAAACGATATTTTACATTTACATAATGTTGCTGTACTAACCAGGAATGTTTTCCAAATGATACTCAAATATCAGTTACTATCAGCGGTAAATGCATGAAAAGCTTTCATTGATATTCGTAAACGACTTGCTATGGCACCCAAACAGCAATGAAGCTTGGAAGCCTTTTCTGATCAATTGAAATTGCGAATAATTTTGCGCTGTTTACCCTCTTGCCACACTTTTTTTTTGTACTCCATGTTATGCTTTGCCCGTTTTTAATTCACCATTAAAATTTAATAATTCAAAGGCGTTTAGTAGATTTATCACGTCATAAATTAAATTGATGCCTCTTTCGTTGGTTCGCAATGAAGAAAATTGCACGTGGGTAGTGGTTAGGCAGTAAACAAATTGAGGCAGTAAACAAATGGAGGCAGTTTGTGAAACCGGTTGCTGGCATCAGGTATGTTTGCTAAGCTTCAATTGCTATTGGTGAATTATGACACCAGAACGAGATATACTACCATATAGCGTGTATGAAGAAAATAACCATATGAAAGTGCTTAAGTAAAATTGGTAATCAAGGATATGTCTAGAAGCTTCTACGTTCAGTGATAATAAAGTAATCTATTTTGTTTTTTTGTGTTACTCCATTTAATTCAAATTCCTTGACTTTGCATGAAATAGGCTAAAAATTTTGTGTCAAATCTCCACCCACTACTCCCAATGACAATTTGAATTCGTGTATTTCTTCTTTGGTTCAGTTTGGTTTACCGTTTAGGAGGAGATGTTGAATTAATGCTGTCTACAGAAGATAGTAGTCATAAGTATGTGACTGGATACTGTTCCATAGGATATCCATGTCCGCTGATTGCTAGCTCCTCTTGCGGAAAACCACTCTCTACTCCGAGTAAGGTACGTGGAAAATTTACTAAATCTATCTGTACAATTCTGGCAACTGTCTTTCAACTCACCACAGCCTTTTGAAAGACAAAAGTTTTTCGTAAGAAAATTGTCAATTCTGGAAACTATCTTGAAAGCTCTTTACTGTATTTCGAAAGACTAAAGTTTATGTATGTAGGTATGAAAAACCTCGTAACTTCTACAGTTTTGGTGTTTCCATACTCCATAAAGTTTGACAACTATTCAGGTTGAAAAAAATAAAAATCAAACATTATGAAGTTAATAAAAAAAAATTAAAAAATTAAATATGCGATTTTTTAATGCAATTTTTTTTATTTTAATCTATCTCACACTCTCAGCCGAGGTAATTACGCACATTTTGATACCTTAACCGATTTTCTACGACAAATAGTTTATTAACTGCAAACAATTAAAAAAAGATACTTCTCCGTGAGTTCAAAATTTCGGGAATTTTTCTTTCGACATTTTCGAATATGATGACGAAATAAAAAAATAGATGTCTTCTTTTATTCGATAAAGAACGTAAAAAATATATTTCACCCCAAATAAAATATTGAGGTGTAAATAATGTATGTAATCACCTGTATGTAAATGTTATCTAAAATGCTTTTAATTTAAAGAAACTTATTTTTATTAAGTTTTCCTCTTTTTAACTTAAGTGTTTGTATCTTTTTTAATTTAATTTTCTTTTAATTATTAGATTTCATTATTTAAAAAAAAATTTCTTCAATTAATTTAAAAAAACCTATTTTATTTATTATGTGTTTTCTTTTAAATATCTTTTTTCGTATTTAATTATTAGATGTTTATTTTTAATTTTTAGTTTTTATTCTTTTAGAAAAAAAAATAAAATTTTATTTGATTTAATTAAATTTTTATAAAACGTATATATGTATATCTGAAAGACAACAGCGCTAAGACCTCCTCGTTAGCAGATCTTTGTATTTGTCTTACGAAATCTTGGGAAATCTCTTATGAATTTGTATGTTTACGAGTATGTATGTAAATCTATTGAGCAAAAGCGGTACTAGTATATATTGTGAAAATTTAAACCTTTTCTGAGTCTGCATACATTTTTTTGTTCATATTCTGGTTAATATTGAAATTCCAGGAAAATCAAAATTTCATCAAAACAAACCCCAATTTGATTATAATTCCCAAATTTAAACTTTATATCAAATTTGTTTTTTTTTATTTGTATAAAACATTTATTTTTCGCAAGAATGATTTCCTAAACTTAAGTAAAACAAAAAATATAAAATTCATTTTAAAATATGTTTGAACTTATTTTTAGAGCTAAATACAGCTAAGCACAATGATTTTGTCGGCGAGTAGGCCGGCCACCCACACGCTGCCAACCGTTTGTTGCATCGACGGCGTTTTATTGCCAGCTCGCATGTGGTTGTACAGGAACTATTATTAAATTGGCGTGTGAAAAGCGCCAACACTAAAGCGATTAAATAAAATTTTTGCATTCTCCAAAAAATGATATGCTGACAATGTGTGTATGTATACACGTATGTATGTCTGTAGCTTGAAAAGTCTATAAATATGCTATATTTATACAAAATAAAATATTTATAAATATGAGCATATTTATGAATTTTTTTCTGAAACTGCTATTGTTTTGCAAAAAAAAAAAACACGTGCGTGCCTGACTGTTGAGTTCACTTGCATTGCGCGTAATGAAAGTGGTCCAAAGTGAGAGTGAGGTGTATATTTGATTATAATTTATTTTGTTATGAAGATATGCTAAGTTAAAAAAAAAGAAAAAGATTTGGCTGAAATAATCATTTATTGTGAAATGAAATTCAGATAAATTTTTTTTTCATCTCATATTTGAATACTTAGCAGGCCTACATGCATACATACATGTATATTGCAAGTCACTCATACACACCAACGGCCTCACGAGCGCCCCCAACTGTGCTCGCAAAGCCTTGCTATTGTTTCCATGTTCCATTCTCATTCCAGTTGTTCACTTTGCTGCCATCAATTTGAGTCGTTGTCAGCTGAAGTTGCCGTTTTTTTTGTTTTTTTTCTTCTTCTTGAAATCCGAAGTCTCGCTGCTTAGTCATCACATCTGCACCTAAATATGTATTCCCTTGCCAACAGCTCTTGTCCTAAGCTTAGTTTCTTCTCAAGTTGATAAGCTTGCAAAATCCGCTTAGAATTAAAGCGAAAATATTTTGAGATACATCGTGTCAAACACGCAGGTATACAGGCAGGGCGGCAGACAGACGACAGGCAGGCAGCTAGACAAGGTGTTCAATTTCACACCTTTTGCCATCACATCGCTTAGCAGCATCTCCTACTGCTGTGCCAATGCTGCTGTTCACACCTCACAATTGCCTCCTACATACATATATATATATAT
>NW_023458555.1:23226760-23228785 GCF_013731165.1 Rhagoletis pomonella | reverse complement strand
GCTGTTCACACCTCACAATTGCCTCCTACATACATATATATATATATATTGTTTACTCAGCACTAAAGCTGTAGCCGTAAAAATAGAAAGTTTAGAAACAATGCTAAAATAACAAAAAAAAAAACAATGGGAGATAATTTGCCAGTAACTTCAGTCATATTTGCTGCAACGAGACAAACAAATTTTTTACATTTTATATTTTAAATTTTCAAAGCAATAAATGCTTTTGCATAGACAAAAAAAAAATTCTGCTATCATAAAATCAGCCAACTGCGGCGCTATAAACTCGCTTAACTTCTGCACGTACGAGTAAATAGGCTTGCATGCAAGATTATGCCAATTTAGCTTCGCGACAATGACGCGGCTTGAGTCGCTGGTGGCACAGTGTGCTATTTCGACTCAAAAGTAAAACGCCTTTCTCCATCTTGCTTTTTCATTTCACAGCTGGTGCATTTGTTTCAACTTCTAAAACACGACTGAGCCAGCGAAGCACGACTGAGCTTTTAGTTAGAAGTTTAATTAAAGAGGGTTGCCACCGGTTTAAAAAGTTGAATTTAGAAAAATTATACACAAGGTATTTATGTACATATATGAAATATTAAAATATGGGTGTCAAATAAAAGAGTGTTAAGAAATCTTTAATCAAAACATTTTGAATATTTAGGTGTGTGAAGAGGGTTGCCACCGGTTTAAAGTTTACCTTCATATTATTTAACAAAATAAATTAATTCTTAAAAGATGGATATTAATCGAAATGGGTTTGAATATGATTTTTTTCTGGACCATATTTAGGTCAGTTGCCACGTGTTTAAAAAATCAATTTCAACTTAATTCATGCGTTAATTTAAACACATACGAAATATATATTTTTTATTTTAATTTAACTTTTAGAAACTTATTATTATTATTATTTTTTTTTTCTTTAAAGGTTTGGTGTTTACAGTTTTAAAAAGAATATTTTTTTTTTAAATTTCGTAAAATTTTTAGGAACTTATTTTTTTTTTAAATTTTTTTTTTTTTAGTTTATTAGTTATTTTTTTTTTAATTCTATAGATTTGATTGTGTAAGAAAGAAAAATATATATTTTTAAATTTCATTTATTTTTTAGTTTTATTTATATGTTCTTTACCTAGATTTGGTATGCTATTCTTTTGTTAATTTAATTTTCTTTTAATTTTTAGATTTTATTGTTTTCAAAAGAAAACTATATTTTTTATTTAATTTAGTTTTTAGGATCTGAAAACATTTTTTTTTTAATTTTATTTATTATCGTTTTTTTAATAAAAATATTTGTAATCTAATTAAATTTTTAAGTACTATTTCTTTTTTATTAAATTATTTTCTTTCTCTAATTTAGTTTTCTTTTATTTGTTGACTTTTATTGTTTCAAAAAGAAAAAATATATATATTTTTTTATTTAAATTTAATTTTTTAAAAACTTATTGCTAAAATGCGAAGAACATAATGCTGAGACCTACTCGTTAGCAGATCTTTCAATTAGTCTTTCGAAGTAAATATCTAAGATTTTTATCTATAAATCGCAGCTCATATAAGAAGCAAAATGAGTAGTCGTAGGTCACAATTCCTACATTTTGAAATTTTAATTTTTTTTTCGCAATTCAAAACACTGTGCAGTGCTTCATAATTTACCATTTGTATTGCCTTCGTAGGCTGCTTGAAATAATTTAAAAAATATTTAGCCGTCAAACTCATAAGTTGACCAAGGCGAATAGCAGTAATAAAGCTAACGAGGTTTCACTGTTTATACTCACAGTAGTAACAACATTAACACTAATAGCAGTTATAAATAAATAAAAAAAAACAACAGCGAAATATATGCAAGTAGCATTTACAGTAGCTGCATAAAAATCCGTCAATGCATTGCATTAAATAATTTTAGTAGAAAGTCGGCCGGCGGGTGTGACAACGGCAAAGATCGCGTGCATACAGTAATAGTAAACAGCGGTAGAAAAACAGGAGCAGGAAAACTAGCACATAAGTGCCAACGAAAGTACAAAAAAAAAA
>NW_023458555.1:23222407-23226660 GCF_013731165.1 Rhagoletis pomonella | reverse complement strand
TTTTTTTTTTGTACTTTCGTTGGCACTTATGTGCTAGTTTTCCTGCTACTGTTTTCCTGCTGCTGTTTTTCTACCGCTGTTTACTATTACTGTATGCACGCGATCTTTGCCTTTGTCACACCCGCCGGCCGACTTTCTACTGAAATTATTTAATGCAATGCATTGACGGATTTGGATTTTTATGCAGCTACTGTAAATGCTACTTGCATATTTTTCGCTGTTGTTTTTTTGTTATTTATTTATAACTGCTATTAGTGTTAATGTTGTTACTACTGTGCGTATAAACAGTGAAACCTCGTTGGCTTTATTACTGCTATTCGCCTTGTTCAACTTATGAGTTTGACGGCTAAATATTTTTTAAATTATTTCAAGCAGCCTACGAAGGTAATACAAATGGTAAATTATAAAGCACTGCACAGTGTTTTGAATTGTGAAAAAAAGTTTAAAATTTCAAAATGTAGGAATTGTGACCTACGACTACTCATTTCGCTTCTTTTATCTTTATAGTTAAAAATCTTAGATATTAACAGGGCGATTCTGGCAACTATATTGAAAGCTCTTAACTTCGAAAGACTAATTGAAAGATCTGCTAACGAGTAGGTCTCAGCATTATGTTCTTCGCATTTTAGCAATAAGTTTTTAAAAAATTAAATTTAATTAAAAAAATACATATATTTTTTCTTTTTGAAACAATAAAAATCAACAAATAAAAGAAAACTAAATTAGAGAAAGAAAATAATTTAATAAAAAAGAAATGGTACTTAAAAATTAAATTAGATTACAAATATTTTTATTAAAAAAACGATAATAAATAAAAATTAAAAAAAAATGTTTTCAGATCCTATAAACCAGGGTTCGTATTTGCACACACATGCTCTGCTCACACACACGCCAGAAACACATTCAACTTGCACTCACTGCTCATACACATGTGTGTGCATAAGTGGAAAACAAACTCTGCTCACAGAAAAGTGTGTGCTGTTTGTTATTAAGCACATGCACATGTGTGTGAGCCGATTTTTGTACAAATTTCAGCCCATGCACATGCACATAATATATTCTTAAAAGAATTTGTTTATTAAACGTTATTTTTTGAAAGACAATTCAATAAAAAGTGAGATGTTGTTTGTTTTTTATATGACAGAAAACATATTAAAACATTATTTTAAGATTTGAGTTAGAATTCGAAGTGTATAAGTTTCTCTACGCATAGCACACACATGTGCGTGTGCTTTAGATTAATAAAAAGAAAGTACACACATGTGCCCGTGCTGTTTACCAAACGGCACACACATGTGATGTGAGCAAATTTTTAATTTTTTATATGCACAGCACACGTATGTGAGCTTAAAATGTTAGGATGTGCTGCACATGTGTGTGCAAATACGAACCCTGCAAAAAACTAAATTAAATAAAAAATATAGTTTTCTTTTGAAAACAATAAACTCTAAAAATTAAAAGAAAATTAAATTAACAAAAGAATAGCATACCAAATCTAGGTAAATAACATATAAATAAAACTAAAAAATAAATGAAATTTAAAAATATATATTTTTCTTTCTTACACAATCAAATCTACAGATAAAAAAAAAATTTTAAGAAAAAATAAGTTCCTAAAAATTTTATGAAATTTAAAAAAAAAAATATTCTTTTTAAAACTGTAAACACCAAACCTTTAAAGAAAAAAATAAAAAAAAACTAAAATAAGTTTCTAAAAGTTAAATTAAAATAAAAACAAGTAAGAAAGTCTAAGTTCGGGCGGAGCCGAACATTAAATACCCGGCGCAAGTATTAAATATGTTTTTTCACCTTTCCGAAACCTTCCGCTAGATGGTAAGCCGGGGTGTATCAATTTTGAGTAAATTAGCGTCCTTCAATTTCGAAATATTGAAGTTTCAAGCATTTCTGAAATTTACCGTTATATGAGAAGCGGCCGTTATTTTAGTCCGATTTCAATAATTTTCAACGTTTTGCTTATATGTGGCAAGCACAATAACCACACCGAGTTTGGTACAAATTGGTAGAACGGTTACCGATATACATATATGTGATCATAAGTGGGCGGTGCCATGCCCATTTTCCAAAATTTTACCATAAACGTATTTCTTGGTAAAGAATTGTTGCAAGTATCAATTTTGAATAAATTAGCTTCAATATTTACTGATTTATCGAAGATTTTGTATTTCTCTAAATTACCGTTATATGGGATGTGGGCGTGGTTATTGTCCGATTTTAAAAAGTTTCGGCCATTTGGTATGCTGTACCAGGGCCAACAACTGTGCCAAGTTTGGAAGAAATTGGTGCAGCGGTTACGAAGATATACACATGTAACCATAAGTGGGCGTGGCTACGCCCATTTTCCAAAAATTTATAATATTCTTATTTTTCGTCGAAAAATTATTGTAAATATCAATTTTGAGCGAATAATCTCCAGTAGTTACTAAAATATCGCAGTTTTCGTATTTCTGAAAATTACCGTTATATGGGAAGTAGGCGTGGTTATTGAGCGATTTTAAAAATTTTCGGCCATTTAGTATGTTGTGCGAAGGCCAACAACTGTGCCAAGCTTGGAAGAAATTGGTGCAGCGGTTACCAAGATATACGCATATAACCATAAGTGGGCGTGGCTACGCCCATTTTCCAAAAATTTATAATATTCTTATTTTTCGTCTAAAACTTATTATAAATATCAATTTTGAGTGAATTATCTTTAGTAGTTACTAAAATATCGCAGTTTTCGTATTTCTGGAAATTACCGTTATATGGGAAGTGGGCGTGGTTAAAGTCCGATTTCGCCCATTTTCAATACCAACCTACCTTGGATTAAGGGAAACCTACATACCAAATTTCGTTAAGATATCTCAATTTTGGCTCGAGTTATCGTGTACACGGACAGACGGACAGACGGACAGACGGACGGACAGACAGACATGGCTTAATCGATTTCTTTTTTCATCCTGATCATTTATGTATACATTTGTCTATATCTATCTCGATTCGTTTTGGCTGTTACAAACAACCGTTATGTGAACAAAATTAATATACCCTTGTGCACAAGTGCGCTCGGGTATAAATATATATTTCGTATGTGTTTGTAGTGGTGTAGTGGTAAGCAGTGCGCGCTTCCACTCCACAATGCCTGGGTTCAAACCCTGGTCAAAGCAACATCGCAAAAATATAGAAAAAAAAGGTTTTTTCTTAACAGCGGTCGTCCCTCGGCAGGCAATGGCAAACCTCCGAGTGTATTTCTGCCATGAAAAACAGCTTCTCATAAAAATACAATCGCCGTTCGGAGTCGGCGTAAAACTGTAGGTCCCTCCGCTTTGTGTGACAACATCAAGGCGCACGCCACAAATCGGAGGAGAAGCTTGGCCAAACACTAACATATGTGTAAGCGCCAATCTATTATATTATTATTATGTGTTTAAATTAACGGATGAATTAAGTTGAAATTGATTTTTTAAACACGTGGCAACTGACCTAAATATGGTCCAGAAAAAAAATCATATTCAAGCCCATCTCGATTAATATCCATCTTTTAAGAATTAATTTATTTTGTTAAATAATATGAAGGTAAACTTTAAACCGGTGGTAACCCTTTTCACACACCAAAATATTCAAAATGTTTTGATTAAAGATTTCTAAACACTCTTTTATTTGACACCCATATTTTAATATTTCATATATGTACATAAATACCTTGTGCATAATTTTTTTTAAATTCGACTTTTCAAACCGGTGGCAACCCTCTTTAATTAAACTTCTAACTAAAAGCTTTTTAAACTTCTTTTGCTTCGCTGGCTCAGTCATGTTTTAAAAGTTGAAACAAATGCACCAGCTGTGAAATGAAAAAAGCAAGATGGAGAAAGGCGTTTTACTTTTGAGTCGAAATAGCACACTGTGCCACCAGCGACTCAAGCCGCGTCATTGTCGCGAAGCTAAATTGGCATAATCTTGTATGCAAGCCTACTCGTACGTGCAGAAGTTAAGCGAGTTTATAGCGCCGCAGTTGGCTGATTTTATGATAGCAGAATTTTTTTGTCTATGCAAAAGCATTTATTGCTTTGAAAATTAAAAAAAAAAATGTATTTAATTTGTTTGACTGAAGTTACTGGCAAATTATCTCCGATTGTTTTTTTTTGGTTATTTTAGCATTGTTTCTAAACTTTCTATTTTTACGGCTACAGCTTTAGTGCTGAGTAAACAATATATATATATATGTATGTAGGAGGCAATTGTGAGGTGTGAACAGC
>NW_023458555.1:23221263-23222307 GCF_013731165.1 Rhagoletis pomonella | reverse complement strand
AGCAGGAAAACTAGCACATAAGTGCCAACGAAAGTACAAAAAAAAAACAGCATCACTTTTTCTCATCATCGAATATTTAGCCTGGCACTCGCTTTTCTCCACTAACTACTCCAGTACTAGTGTGCTGCCCTCTAACTTCGTACGCGTGTTTGTCTTTTTCCACCTTTGCCCAGTGCATGCGATGCGAATTGTTATTTGCCACCGCTACTTGCTTTTTGAGCATGAATTAATCGCATGCAATTTTTGTGCGGCTACGTACGGCTTTTTGCCCTTTTCTCTCTCTGCCAGTCATCTAACAAACGAAAGTTTTTAAGTAGCTGGCTGCAAAGATTTTACCAGCTCAGCGCATTTTTGGTGTAGATTTTCGCTATTTTCTTGCATTGCAAAGCAATTGTTTTTGTTGCTTTGTATGTAAGTATTTGTACATCGTGTTGTCTTGGCATTGTTTGAAGTTTTTCGTAGTTGCATGCGAATTAAGTTTCACTTTTGTTTTCCTTCAAGTTGCCGCAGCAGCCAAAATATAGCGCTTTATGTATGTACGCGGCTGTGGTAGAGTTAGTAATTTTGAGACTTTTACCTTCATTTTCGCATTCAAAAGCATTTACTTACTTTGGGGATTTTTTTTTGCGTCATAGTCTGCAGCTTCACTTTTAAGCAGACAAACGCTTGGATAATCATTTTCTCACTGCTGTCAGATAATAATTAGAGACTAGATATACAAGCGGCGGCAGTATGTTTTACCGAATATTAGAGGTTGCGAAAAAGCAGGAGCATTTTACGTAAATAATTTGATGCTTAAATATTTTTTTCGGAATGGAAATTTGAGTTGGTGGCTTAATCTGCATGTGACTATGAGCAAATCTCACGAGTGTTTATGTTCGAAAATGGTGGCACACTTATCTTCGAAAATGCAATATCTTCAGTTATGTGTAATCGATAAGATTCCGTCGCGAAATTGTATTTAAATGAAAACTTAAAAAATATATATGTACCTACTAAAAAAAAGTAGAAATACCCACTCGTGCTCATATACCTACGGTGACC
>NW_023458555.1:23201732-23221163 GCF_013731165.1 Rhagoletis pomonella | reverse complement strand
AAAAAATAATTCGCTTAATGTGTGAGCCAGTTGTATGAGCAAAAAAAAAATGCGGTTGCATTAAAAACGGACAGGCTTCGAATTTTTTCCATCAAAAAATATGGGGACAGTAGCTGCCGTTAACTGGTTGAATGCCACACAAAAATGTCAATAAAAGAAATTCTAACAATAATTTGCATAGTATTTTTTGCGTGCATCGCGAAGCTTATGACTAAGTAAGCTTTTAGAAATGTAGCCGTATTTACTTAAATCATAAAAATAATTTAAAACGGACAGCAAAAATAAAGGTGCTATATTAATATTTTAATGCCTTCGAATGCTTTGTGTGAGTCTGGTTTTATGTATGTATTACTAAACAAACTTTCAATTTCAATTCTTCCATTTAGATTTTTTATAGCTTTATTGTGCTTACTACTTTATTTGGCGCTTTATGATATTTTCGTTTACTTTGCATTTTTTTCAGCACAATTTTTTTTTTAATTATTTATTTATGGCTTTTGTTTCGCAAATTAAATGTAGGTAACCTTGATGTGTTTATTGATAAATAAAAACAATAGCTGAAAGAAAATGTAAGCAAAAACAAATAACGAATAAAAATAAAAATAAAATAAATTAATCAATAGCACAAATAAATACATATGTATGTACATATAATATGCACATAAACTAGAATGCGTTTATAAATTTTTATTAAACATACTATTCTTTTTATGGATTAATAAATTGCAGTAATAACGATACACTGGAAAAAAGAGGTTTTTATTGTTATGCAAAGTACTATGTACGTTGCTGCGTTAGAATGCGATTGCTTTAACTGATTTTCGTTGCTTATGTATGGTTTTACAGCTTTTATCGCTTGTGTTTTTTGTAATTTTATACATAAATATATGTATAGGGGTATTCACGATCCGATGCATACTGGCTAGCATGATGCATAGATAGCATAAATAGCATAATTGGCTAATTTTGTTGTTGTTTGAACACTTGAAACAACAACAATCTTGCTTTTTTTTTATGCTATCAACGCACCATGCTAGACAGTATGCATCGGATCGTGAATACCTCTATTGATTTATTTACACACACATGCATGTGCACTTACATATAAACACACATTCATATATACATATGTGGGTATGTTGCATATCAACAAAACGCGGTCAACAATTTTCCCTCTGGCCTTGTTGTCGTACATACGAGTATTATTAAATTCAAATCGATGCAATTATTTTGGTTAGAAAAGAAAACATACTAAGGCGTTTAAAACCTAAGTAATTTAGGAAAATTGCGCTGAGGAGAAGGTGAAATGATTAAAGTACAAAGTGCTCATACTTTTTTAACCAGAATATGCAGTGAGCGTCAATGAAAATCGTACAGTATTTTTTTAATTTTTTGGTGTCTTGGATTAGAGCAACAAACGCCCAATCAAAATTTTTTAGAATTGTCTGTCTATCTGTCTGTTTGTTTATTTGTACGCACATCACTTGAAAACTAATGCATGGAATTAAATGAAGTTTTCACCGATGCATTGCTAAAGCTCCAACTTAAGATATAAGAAAAAAAAAAAACATTATAGAGCTGCCACCTGTTTGAATATGGCAGCTTAGGTAAATTGATATTTACTTCATTATTGCAATGTCGCTGTCAAAAGAAAGAGATTTAAGAAGCCTTACGGTCGAAAATATTTTTGTGAAAGGTTGCTACCTTGATTCAATCGATAAGATAAAATATACCGATTTTTTTTTTTTTGGGAGGGGGCGGTGGTGTTGCCACATACTTGAAAATTGTATTAATTTAAATTAATAAAATAAATCAAATATTACAATATCAGTATTAAACTAAAGAGGTTTAAGAAAGTTTACCGTCGAAAATATTTTTGTAGTGAGTTGCCACTATTTGATAAATTTTGTTCGCTTAAAGAGATACGACACGGTAAGTACTGTATTAATATACCTTTGAAGATATGTAGACTCGAGTTATAAGATTATAAATTAAATTTCCAGGACAAAGCCGGTACTCTACCTACTTTTTAATTACCTTCGAAAATATATAAACTTACACCCACATTTGTAAAAAATAAAGAATGCTTCATAAATCGAAAATTTGTTTAGAAAATCTCCCTCCATAAAGCTCTTTAAATCTACTTAATACTTATTTTTTATAGATGGTTGAGTTATAAGAGTTTTGGGAAAATACTTTTAAGGTAATTGCTAGTTTTTTATAAAATAAAGATCACACTACAACACAATCCACAAAACTCTAATAACCCTATTCATAAAAAAATTAAGTAGCTTTAAAAAAGGTTTGTAAATTGAAAAATGTATAAAACGTCAATTTAAACCTACTTTATTTTTTATGAATAATGCCATAAGTCTCTAACTTTGTAACAATTAAACAAAAAATTTCAGATTTTAAAAAAAAAATTCACACTTTTTATTCAGCCCTAACAAAATCTGTTATTATATGGAAGAAAAGACAAAACATATTAACAAAAATCAACGGTATTTGGTAGCGACTTCAAACTTGTATTTGTTAAACTAAAATTGAATGAGCTCTGAACCTGCATCCGATCTGTTTAACTCTTACAAAGTTAGAACCTTTGAAAAGACCGAAGAGTAGAACCGCTGGTATGTATGTATGTAATCTCAAATGGGGTCATTGATACTCTTACCGCGTTCTTTCTAAATCGTCCAACTTCTTCTTAGCGTACTTAAACAATCTTACGCTTCTTTGTATGCATACTTAACCCCCTTCTTCATAAAACCATCTAAAAAGTAAGTTCGTATATCGACCTCTGGGAGGAAGATCGACATATCTCGGCGGCCAATTCGAAAACGCTCTATCTGAGAAAACATTTGAAGAAGGCCCTATTTCAGAATTTGGTTAAAGAACGCCCTATTTCAACTTTCGATTCAAAGAGGCCCTATCTCAGCACATTTTCAATATATTTTAACTCTGAACTACTTAACTCTCTATTTATATATTTAGCTTTGGATGTTCTTCACGTCGACCTGAGAAGAAGTTCTAACTTAGTTGAAAGAAATAGCTAGAGAACAATCAGTCTTTGTCCGAAGAATGGGACAAAAAAGAGGTTTGATGACGGCTTGTTTTCAGAGTTGAGTTTTTGGGACTACATTGTTCCATGTTTTAAATAGTTTTACTAAAAGCTAAATGCATATATTAAAGTACTGAACAAATCAAAATTTTGTATAAAAATTTAATTTTTAAACATTTCGTGCATTGTTATGTCATAGAGACTCAAACAAGGTATTATGCGATGCCATTCCATTTCAAATTTCGTTTCTACCACCAAAAAAGGTTACCCTTGCACGATGTAAAATGTGTTTGATGTAAAGCAGAGATCACACGATTTGTACATTTGTACATTTGGCAGTCACAAAGTGGTGTTGGCTAGAAACCATCTCCCCTGTCAAAGCTTCAAAGGGCAGAAAATGTGCATTTTTTGTCTTACAAGAGTGTTGAATTTTGAGAAACGAACAAAAAAATTTTTCACCGTATGCCCTAATTTTAGAATTGAACACGAAAAGAGAAAGGGGCAATCAAGAGTCGACACGTAGTAACGAAAACGTAACGTAGAAACGAAATTACAATTAGCTAAGCTGTTGTTCGTTGTTCTACGTCTACGGCATATTTTGTTCAATACTATTTGACACTGCTTTGTATGAAAATATTTATAGATTCTTAAACAACGAGCTGGCAGTGAGTGATCATAAACGCGAACGCGATAAAAGAACGACCATGTACATTCGGAGCAGTGGCAGTGACTTATGAGCTGATTGATCGCAGTAACTTGCTAGTACAAATAACGCTGGAAAAATTGAAGATTTAGGATGCTGCTTTTCTAAAGATGGACGTTGGGCGGCTTGATAAGCGGCATGAAAATAACGATCTATCTCTGACGTGGTTGAAAAGAGCGATGAAGACATTTCGGAGTTTGTGCGAAGGCATGAAATGGCATATCGGACCTGTTTTCCATCCCGGCTAAAGGCGAAAAATCAATTAATGGCGGACGGTAGCCACAGACAGTTTTTCTAAAGCTTTACCCTACGGAGCATTTGTATGTGGGGTGGAGTATTGGACACATTTACGTCCACCTCACAAAATGAAATTTGACAGACGAGAATATCAAAACATTGGAAATCAAAGAGGTAGAAAATGAACTGATGTTAGAAAGGATTTTAGCAAACGCTGTAAACCAGATCGTTGACGCGCAGAAAGTGGCGAAGGTTGGAGGATTGAGGGCACAGTCCAACCCAATCCAGAAGCTTGAGTCCAGTTCTGAAGGTACAATAAAGATTGTAATGGTAAAACATATTAACCCATAATCAGCCCATGTAGTCAATCCCACGTCAAATTGATTTTCAATTAGTCAAAAATAATAAAAGGAGGGTGCTTTTTTCCACGCCAAAGCTCTCTTTCCAATTTATACGGATTACGGTTAAAATGGCGAAAAGAGTTATTACATATAACGCATTGCAGATAAAATAGTATGTGTTTAACCATAATCTTCTTACATTGCTCTAAACAAACTGTAAATCGTTTACATCAAATATGATTTAGCACTTGCTCTGGTATCTTTTTTGAAACCCCGTTTTAACCTTCCCTCCGGCTACGAAAAAGATGACACCTACATACCCTCAAACCACCCGCGCTAAAAATGACCTCCCATCGGAGGTCCACTAGACCTCGCTGCGTATTTGCAATACTTTGACATACTTTCTGCAACAAAATAATAATTTCTCACGAAGGCCAAACACCAAAAGTTCCTATACTACAATGTACCTACTTAGAACGCGCCCACCCCTGGCAAGCATTAATAATAACCGCGGCATAGACATAACTTGAAGGTAGTAGTAAAGTAAAGTATATCAACCTACTTAAAAATGCAGAAACCCATTAAACAAATTGATACTTTGAGAAGTCAGCCAACAAAAGCAATTCAAACTCTTCAAAAGTGTATGGTATGTTCGTGTGTATGTATGTATGTACGAGTACTAACAGCAGCTTTCTTGCGAAAAGCAAAGGGTTGTGGGTAGCTATATTTTTGGTTTTGCTTTAATATTTTAAATTTGTACTGCATATACAACTATGCGAACAAAAACAAAACGGAAACGGTAAAAATATTGCCAAACCGGACAAGCAAAGGACAGCGGAAAACTAAAAATATTTGAATGGAATGAAAATGGTGCGGCGCACATTTCTGTGCTCCACATTTATTGCTGCTGCTACTAAAATATTAAAAGTACTGTAATTTATGACAAAAACAATTATCTCAAATAGAAAATATCTAGCGAAAAATTGCTGTAAATGAAAGAGCACAACAGCAAATGGAAGGAAGTAAAGTATTTACAACAAATCGGTGAATAATGATAGCGAAGAAATCCTACAAAGGATCACAATGAATACTACGCAAAGCAGAGATTCATGCACAAAAGCGCGCTAGAGAGAATTGCAAGCTTAGGAATTTCGCGAGAATTATTAAGGAAGGTACCCCTGCAGGGAAAGCTACCAGTTGTGAACCAGAATGCTACCAGTTTGCGATTCAGCCCAACTAGTTCACGTTGTATCCTTTTTCAATGATAGCGACTGGTATTTTTAACATGGCGGTGTCATAGGAGATGTCAATTGTCCGCTCCTGCATCAGCACGCTACCAGTAGAGATACTAGTAGCATCATACCAGTTGACGGGATAGACTGCCTATTCATCCCCCGCGAAAAGCATAAGTATGCCATTTTGCTCGCGGCGCTGCAACAGTGGCAATGGTCGACAGAGTAAAGCTTTGGCACGCCAAATCAAGAGATCCGAGTTCGAATCTCAGTGGGCGAATGTTTTTTTATTTTTTCTTTTTTTTTATTTGTTTATTTTTTTATTTATATCTCTTATGTAATTTTTAAATTTATTGTTTTAAAAAGAACAAAAAATTATTATGGTACAAGCTCAATAAAAATATTAAAAAAAAAATTATTTATTTTAATTTTTTTATGGTATTTGAGTATTTAGGTTTTTTCCAAATCAAATTAAATTTATGTACAATTTTTATTTTATATTTAAATTGAAATAATTATTTAAATTAATTTACTTACTTTACTTTAACAACCTCCACGCGCACTCGAACCTTAGATTTCAGAACCAGAATCGGTAGTCTTCACTCGACGCCACAGCCGACATTTGTGATCAAAGCAATTAACCACGTTTTAGTTTTGGGTATGCCTATTCAAAGACAGATGTCGCTGATCGCATAAGTTGGACGAATTCGCCGAAATGGTAGGCCGTCGCTTTAGCACATACTGTTTAGTGAACTAGTATTTATACTGGCTGGTTTGGCATTTCACTGCGGAGAACTGGTATAATTATAGTCCATGACGAACTGGTATGACTCTCCCATTTAATATCAGTTTTCGAACTAGAATTTCCACCAACTAGTTTACTTTTTTCTGCGCGGAACTGGTATAATTATGGTTCCTAACGAACTGGTATGACTTTTATTCTTAAATAATAGTTCATGAACTGGAATTTGTGCATACTGGTTTAGCTTTTCACTGCAGGGACTATATGTAAATATGTAGATGAACTAAAGCTAGGAGTGGGGGAGGTGGAAGTATAAAACGTACACGATTCCACGCTGAAAGGCTTGTTGATTAAAGGGAATGTTGCTTGTTGGAACGAAAAGGAAGGTAGCTGAGCGCAAAGGAAGCCAGGCAAGTAGCCACTTGTAGTTATTATTTGACTTAATTACAGCGTAGAAAATTGTTACATTTTTTATTGTTATGAAGCAAATTAACGGAAGATGAGCCTTAAACGTTGTTGCTATATTCTCAGCAACTGCGCTCTTTACTAAAAACTATGTACAAGATAAAATGAAGAAAAGTCGGAATGAAAAGTGCAGAAGGGGCGATGGTATAAAGCAGAGATTTAAATAGTTGCCTGAGGCATGCGACTCTTAAAAAAAAAATTTAAATTAACAAAGCTAAGTTTTTATAGGAAAGTTTACCATCTATAGACTCCAAGTAGCCGCATACCTATTTAGTCTTCTTCTCGGCCAGGAGAATGTTAATAACTAGGTTTACAGAGAGTTGCCACCTGTTAAAAATTTAAATAAACAAGGCTGATCAAATATCGCAGTACGGCTATCAAATGGCAAAGGGCTTAAGAAATATCATTTTAAAAAATATATATTTTTGACAGAATTGCCACCTTTTTAAAAAATTAAATTCCATGAACTTTGATTAGATAACAGAAATATTACAGTATGGGTGTCAAACGAAAGAGCTTTAAGAAAGCTCACACTCCAAAATATTGTAAAGAAGGTTACCAACTGTTAGAATAGTTAAATTCGATTAAAGGATATACAAAATTAAATAAAGTTGGCAATCGAGAGACTTGGTGTTGCTGTGCTCCGATTGTGAAAAAACGCATACCCACGTTTTCGGCTCTGCGAGAAGAATATGTAGCTTAGAACAAAAAACGAGTTGCCACCTGTTCAAAAATTTTATTCAATTAAGTTAAATGAATTACTAAAATATGGGTATCAATCGAAATGGTTTCGAAAAGGTTTCATTTCTAAACTGCATGTAGGAAGGGTTGCCACCTACTTTTAGAAAGTCAAATATGTATTTTGTAGCAGGATTCCACCCGTTCGAAAAGTTTAATTTAATTTAATTACCACAAGTTAAATGAAATATGTATTAAAATATGAGTGTCAAACGGAAGAGATTTAATTAATAAATCTTCTGTTTGAGTATTTAGAGTTTTCTAAGGTTTAAAAGGGTTGCCACCTATTTGAAAATCAAATTGAATTCAAATTACTTAATATGTTAAATGAATTACTACAACATGGGTATCAATCAAAATGTTTTTGAAAAGCCTTTACTTTTAAACAACATGTAAGAAGTTGCCACCTGTTAAAAAACCAAATTTAACTTGGATTAAGGAAACGAGACAATTGATATACGTATGTATCACAGTGTAGGTGTAAGAGGAAAGAACCTTGACAATCTCCTATAGATATGTTTAGCTGAGTTTAAATATGTTAAGTTTTATATATTTTCAAATATTCATTTTCGGTATCAAACAAACGAGGTTTAAGAAGGCCTACGGCCGAAAATACTTGTATGGAGAGTTGCCACATGGTTTAAAAATTTAATTGATAAGATAATTTAAATACTACAATATGAATATCAAGCGAAAGAGGATTACGAAGGCTTTCAGCCGAATATATTTTTCAGGAGAGTTGCCACGTGTTCGAAAAATTTAATTGAATTAATAAGATAAACTAAATATTACGGTATGGATATCAAACTAAAAATGTTTAAGAAATTTTATTGACGAAAATATTTTTGATGCGAGTTGCCACATATTTGAAAAAATTAATTAGATAAAATTGATAGGATAAATGAAATATAACAATATGGGTGTCAAACGAAAGGCATTGGAGAAATCTTTGACTTAGAAGTATTGAGCAATTGAGTTGTCCTATCTGACTAATAAAAACTAAAAATATTGAATTTTTGTTTGAAGTTGTAACTGCTTTTTTAGAGCCTCAACCAGTCTTTGTTCTAATTTGGTCCTCTTCGATTACCATAATCAATGAATGTGTAATCTCGGAACGGAGTAAGTACTGCGAGACGGGGGACACACTTTAGAGATACAAAAGGACATTCAGGTCCTGTTTCCAAGCAAAAAAGTCACTGACTTATCAAAATGCCGTCGTTTTAAGTTTCATAATTTGTTTTCTATTATTAGTTTCATAATTTGTTTTCTAGTTTTTTCCTTCATTCACATCCAGCTCTTCAAAAACAGCCTTTGTCCTAGTTTTCTTTCATCATATTTTATGTACGCTCATATTCTTAGTCTAGCAAAATTATTTACCGCAAATTGCTGCCATAAAAAATGCAAATTGGCTTACTATTATGCATTTCCCCCCGCATTTCTTAGCGAACCCAATTAGCTTTGCAATATGTTTTACCACAACTATTTAGTTGTAAGCTTTCTTGCTGGCATATAAAAAAAAAATAAAGAGTATAAATATTTCTCTCTTAACTATTGCACACTTCGCGCGGTTTGATTACTCAAAAATAGTTGCGGACGCATAGAACATTTTTCTTTTGCGTTGTATAAGATAAAATTATGTTTACACTTTTTATAAGAAATCTGTTTTTTCGCTTTTAGTAAAATGGGAAAAAAAAATTATAAATAAACAAGATTCTGTTAAGTGTGGTAATTATTTAGATAGAGCATACATTAATAGCTTGATTTGTGCAAAACAAAAAGCTTGTTTGAAATTCTATTTACTATATTACAATATATGTATGTAAAAAAAAGAAATAGATTATGATAATTGCAATAATGATAAAAAAAACTGCAAATTGTATGCATGCAACAATCGCGCTATTGTTTCTAAGCGAAGTAGCTTAGTTTGCCCCACTGTTTCCTTTTGTGGACTTTTCTTTGCGCAGAAATATATATACAACTATTAAAATACTACTGAACTAACTGCAAACCTTGTACTTAAATTTTTTTCTTATTTCTCTACCAAGGAATTCACTAACTATGTGAGGTAAAAATATAATAAATTTTAATTTTCGCCATAGGCTTTTATGCATTTCCTCATAAATACTAAAAATCACTTTCTACAACTAGAGGATTGGGTAAGATCTTTTTATAAATTAATCGTGGGCACGTGTCACTACTCAAAGAAACTTTTAGATACCAGCCTAAAGATAATTTGAGTACATCCACAAACCATTTTACTGAGCGCTTAAGCCTAATATACCTAAATGTAGGCGCCACAATGGCACTTTAGGTATTCACATTATTTAAGGCACATTGGGAATCGAAAATAAATAAATACAATGTACTTAAACCACTTACGTTAATGTAGTGTTAACCAGGTTTTATACAAGTGGATGCTTACCTGGAAAGAAAAATTAAGAAAATTGGTAAATTCGTATTTTTAATTTAATTTTAATTGATGTAATTTGTAATTGTAAATGTAATTGTAATTGTAAATGTAATTGTAGTTATATATGTAGTGAAAATTGTAATTGTAACTTTAAATGTAATTGCAATTTTAAATGTAACTATAATTCTAATTTTGATTGTTATTTAAATTGTTATTGTAACTGTAAATAATAGTAATTGTAATTATAACTGTAATTGTAATTTAAATTTTATTTGTAAGAAAAAAGGAGGAAGTTAGTAAATTCGTAGTTGTAATTGTATGTAATTTGTAATTGTAGTGGTAAATGTAATAGTAAATGTAACTGCAAATATAATTGTAATTGTAATTGTAATGTGAATTGTAATTGTAATGGTAAATGTAATTGTAATTGTAAATGTTAATGTAATTATAATTGCAACTGTAGTTTTAATTTGTAATTTTAATTGTAATTATAAGTTCAGTTTTGATTGTAATTGTAACTGCGGTAATTGCAATTGCGGTTGTATTTGTAGTTGTAGTTATAATATTAATTGTATTTATAGTGCAATTGTAATCGTTGGTGTATTTGAAATGGTAATGCTACATGTAATTACAACGGAATTGTAGTTGTATCTGTAACCGTAATTGTAGTTGTAATTTTAACTATAACTAACTATTTTTATGCTCAAAATTATAACTATATAATTGTAATTATATTTATTATAAATGTAATTGAAGTTGTAATTGTAATTTTAATCATAATTTTAATTTTGATTGTCATGTAACTTTAACTAATTGTAATTTTAATAGTAAGTGTAATTATAGATTTGTTTTTAACTGTAATTGTTTAATTATAATTATAATTGTAATTGTAATCGTAGTTGTAATTTTGTAATTGTAATGGTAGCTTTAATGGTGATTGTAATTATTATAATTGTAATTGTAATTACAATTGTAATCGTAATTTTTGAAATTGTAATTGTAATTCTTATTGTAATTACAATTGTAATTGTTATTGTAAATACAATTGTGATTGTAAATCTCATTTTGATTCTAATTGGTATTATAATTTTATTTGTAGTTAGATATACTCGTAATTATTTACATTCACACCGCACACTCAGTCAACCTACAAAAATCCTTCATTGGGTTAAACGCATATAAATCGGTGCGTAACTACAAACGTAAATGTACAGTAAATTTGAAAATCTCAAAGATATCTAATAAATGCGGTCGACGATGTAATGTGGCATCCGCATTTGATGACGCCTGGCACGTGTGCATTTTACGTAAACAACGAACGCATTGAAAAAGTGGTGCAGCAACTAAATAGCCAACAGACAGAAGCATCAACGGAGTTTTTTTCGATAGCACCATCAAATTATCCCGCTTGTGTGCTCACCATTTTTTGACTTTTGCCTTGTTTGCTGCACATCTCAAAATTGCAAAATTGCAAAATTGCGAATGTGCAAAATAAGGCAAAACCACGCAAAGGCTATTGATTGGATTTTCACGAAAATCTATTTTCGTGTCAGCGCTCCATGTTTATTGCGGCGATTTTCTTTGCCCAAAAGCAGCACCTTGTAAATTTTATTATCCATTGCTGTTCAATTTTTTTCAGCAGTAGCCTACTTGCAATACGACTAAAGTCGCAAACAATACCGCCAATTTCCACTAAGGCAAAGTTGAGTTTTTCTTCGTAAAATTTTCACAATTTCATTTTCGCTGTGAACTTTTCAACTTGCAACTGCTACCAGCAGCTGTTGCAAGCTTCAAAATATTGCAGCTTCAATTTGCGACTGCACATACATACATATGTACGAGTAGTTGTGTATGTATATATGTATGTATTTATCTTGGCATGTACAATGGAATAGTAAATCCATAAATGGCGCGAAGATTTATGCAAAGTGAAAAATTGTTGCAAGTAAAGCGTTTATTATGCAATCAACGGTTGTCCATCAGCAATGCAGATTTGTTGTTATTCCTAATTTTTTTTTCCACCGCCCGATGTATGTAGCCGGTATACTACGAGTAGAGCATTTTCAAATTTGTTAGCTCTCTTGTCGGCTGTTTTGCGTAATTTAAAACGTAAGCAGCATCAACAATCAACAACAGCATCCAAAAAAAAAAAGCAAACGGCAGCTTTGGAGCGGGCAACATGTTGCGCTGCCAAAATACGAGTAGCGGACGAATGAATAGCAAAGTGGTTTAGTACTAGAAAAAGGGGAGACCCAGTGGGAAAAGAGGAACGTTAAATGAAAAGTTAAGAAGAGATGAAGGATGACAGCAGACAAGTTATCATAGTTTATACACTCATGGACAAAAGAATAGGTGCAAAATTCAAGATGACATTGTTTACAGGTTATGTCTATTTATTTATTTTTTATAATTTTCATTTAAAATTTAGCTCTATCCATAAAAGAAATCAGAAAATTACCGTTGAACTTCTAGAATTTTTTCTAAAAATTCTGAATAAAATTTGAAATCGTTTGTCGATTCTACTAGACCGATGGTATTTTTCTTTAGCTGAGGAGAGTTTCAAAATTGGTTGGAAATTGCGGCCAAAATAGTTAAAAATATTCGAATTCGCGTACAGTTGCGATTTGAGTTGTTTTGGCATTTTATTTGTCTTTGTATTTGAAATGAAACATTTTGTAATAAAGATACATAAATGTGAAAATGAAGAAATAACAGATAAAAACCGATGAGGATAAAAAATGAAGGTAAAATTGTAGATAAAGGCGGGAATAAAACCAATGAGAAATACATACTTACATGAACACATGTACATACATATGTATTAGGGTAACTTAAAGAGTAAGAAAATTTATTAAAATTTTTCGATAAGAATCCAACATGTTCAGTCAACAAAAATTTATTTATCGAGTTAACGAGCTAACGAAGTTTATCGTGGTAAATAAATTTGTTGAGCTATGGCGATATATTGAGTGCTTCCAACTCATTAACCTAGCTATGGACATTTAATGATTTATCGAAATTTGTTAGTAGCTATCAAAATTTGCCGGTTTATCGGCTAGATGTCTTTGGAATTTTCAAAATATATCGAGCTGTGGAAATTTTTGGGGTTGATCGAGTTATCACTATTTAGCGATATATCGATTTTTTTCGAGTTACTAGAGTGTCGAATTATCGAAATTTTTCGATGTATCCGATGCTATCATGTTATGGAAATTTATCGAAGTTTATCAAGGAAGCAAAATTGATCGAGTTATCGTGATATACGTGTTTATCGGATCGATGTTTTTGGAGTTTTCAAAGTATATCCATTTATCGAAATTTTTTAGGTTAATCGAGTTATCACTATCTATCGATATATCGATTTTTTCGAGTTACCATAGTATATCGAGTTATCGAAATTTTCCGATGTATATCGAAATGTATGGAGGTATCAAAATTAATCGAAAAGGGAAATTTATATTTATCCAAAGCTTAGCGAGTTATCGATATGTATCGAGATATGTAAATTTTTGAATTGTCGAAATTTATCGAACCTCAGAAACAGAGTTACCAACATGTGTCGATAGTTATCGAAATTTGTCGAATTATCGAATGTCGATGAGGTGGCTCGGGCTTAATAAAGTATCTGCTGGGCCAACAACCGAAATGAGTGCAAAACAGAAGGGCATGCTCCTTTGCTGGTAACATCAGCGCGTCATTGTTGAAACTGTGCTTCTGCGTCGTAATTATGAACCCGCAAGACTGTCCCTAATGCGGCATTGGGCAGATCTGAAGTCTTGTGCACTGCCTCTTAGTGGTGCGTGGGGCCCGTATTGGCGTTGCATAACCGATAACTGGCCGGCCAGCCGATCATTTGGTAGGTCGCCAATAACGTTTCTTTAGCTTTGCGTCAAATGATGCCAAAAGGCGACTTGAGAACTTTATTGTGCCTCTGTACCTGCCAACGACAGCTGGATGTCTACTCTGTATTCTGATTCGAAACTCAATGCGATTCAAAAGGCAACACGGACTAATACAAATTCATAGTGCCAATAAAGAATAGACCCCCTGGTTTTACGTACCAAATTGACTCGGGTCTTACGCGATCATGGGCTGTTGTTTTAGAAACTCCACCGTTTTTATGCGAAAATAAAATTTTTAATTAATTTTTTAATTTGTTGACCGACATGAGTTTTTTGTTTTCAGAAAATATTTCAGTCGTTTAGTTTGAAAGTGGAATAAGTCATTTCACATTTTTTTCGGCTTAAATGATTATTTATGTGTATCTGAACGCGTCAGTTACTCGTTCGACTTCATCCGCCAAAGTTAAAAGGTTTTGTCTTTACTTTATCTTATCTTATTTACTTATGTCACTTTCAAAATAAACAGTGAGTTGCGTTCGTCGTCTCAAAGCTATTTTTTTTAATCTGTTTAACTTCACAAGCATTCTTCCAACTTTAATTTCCTTTAAACTATTTTTTTTTTTTTAATTCAAACAAAAATGACTTCCCCAAAGTTTGCTTCGAATTTATCATTAAATAAACTCGTATTAGTTTCACATTCTTTCTTTCACAGTCTTCATCTAAAAATCACGCTTACGCTTACTTATTAGCATATTAAATTATACAGATTAATTTAGTCATTAATCTTGACACTCAAACCATAATTGGCAGTTGAAATGGAAACGAAAAGTTCTTAAATTCACTTTCAGTTTCTTTTGCCCGACTTGTTTATCTATCTACTTATTTTCGTTTCGGCTTCACTCCATATTAGCTCATTTGCCATTCAGCTATTAATGGGTTAAGCATGTTAATTTAGTGGGTTACTATGTTGCTACGGCATATTTGTTGGCTTTAAGTCGAAATTTGTGTTTTTTTTACAGTTTTTCGAGTGAAATAATGTATTTTCATTGTTCTTTTCCTTCTTAAAATTAAAATCGTACTTTCGTAAAATGAAGTAGTTACTTTCTTGCCTTTCACTGAGCGGCTTTTTTTACTTATAGATTCTTTAACAGTTAACGATATTTTTATTGTTAACGATTTTGCAAAAAGCAAAGGGCGTTGATGTTGTTTTAACGATTATTTAAAGAGAAAGTGCTTCACATTTGCGAAGTACCTCATTAAGAGATCAAAAGGCATGCGATTTAAGTGAAAACATACATACAAACATACATACATACATAGATATTAAGCAGTTTCGCTTATTTCGATTTTTAAGGTAAAGTTTTTTTTTCCAACAACTTTCTGTTTAATAACAACAAATAGATCATATTTCCTCAGTTATTGCAAGATTTCGCGCATTTAGAGCTAAGGATAGCCAGTGGCATACCAAGCAAACGATTTCTGTTTTTACTTAAAAAAAACATGTTTTTAGTTTCCCATCGACAAAAAGAACAAAATGTACTCTGAAAATAATAACCTTGAGATGGACGCCTTGAACAAGTAGGGGGTAAGAAGCACCTTTGATCAACTGTGGACTACTCTTGGACAGACAGGCCAGCTCAACGAGAGCAAGGCAAGGAAGATTCTGAGACTCATAAATTCACAATTATCGATTGAAGTGTTGAGATAAAGGATCTTTGGCAATCCGTACTGCCGCATCTGGCAAGATAATGCTCTCACTTGCTTAGCAACCCTGAACGGCTTTGCATTGCCAACATAATCGCTTGTATTTATTAGCATAGAAGTGATGTTTCACAAAGACGAAATTAAAGGCCGGTCCACATAGAACTTTCGCGTTGGCTTTGGCATTGGCGTTGGCTTGACAGAGCGCACGTTAAAAGTGTGCTTGTTACAATGAACGCTTGGCAGCGAATGCTTGGGCCACTAAATTAACATACCAACGACAGATAAATTAATATTTCATATCAATAATTGCATTAAAAATGATATTTCTTGCCCGCACTTGATTAGAAAGGAAAAATATTTCACGTAATTTTATTTATTTGCAACAGCTGACGAGCGACGCACGCGAAAAGATGACAGTTGGCCATCTCTTTGCTTTGTGTTGGCGTGAGCGTTGCCGAATTTTGGCTATGTGGACGGCTGCATTTGAATTCATGTATTCATAGTCAGCTGTTGAAGCGACGCTAACGCCAACGCAACGCCAAAGTTCTATGTGGACGGACCTTAGGAGTACCATACTATTGAATCAAACCGATGGCGTTTGTCTCAATCCTCCTAACCTAATCGAACTAAATTCGAATACGCTGCAGCAAATGGATAATGAAAAAGTCCTCTAGTTTCAAACCAGGCTATAGCTCTGCTTAAGACTGAATTTATTCCAGGGATCCAGAACGTGCTCCGGTTTTGGTTTAGTTCTGCAGGAAAAAAAATGTTCTGTCACGAACGTTCCCACAAAAGAACCAAACGGGAACAAACATACTGAGAGCAGTTTGGACATGAACAAAATGAGAACAAAAAGTTCAGAAACGTTTCCGTAAAGGACAAAATGCGAAAAAAAGCTCTCAAGAAGAACTAACTACATAAGAACAGCAGGCTGGATAACGTTTTTTCAGAGAACTCTACTTCCCACTTTTTCAGTTGGTCAACCCTACTACAGTTTATCTGGCGAACTTAGCTCAGTGGGTAAGACCGCTGGCTTTGAATGCCCCGAAGTTGCGAGCTCTAATCCCAGTGAACTCGATAAAGAAGTCTAATGAGGAGATGTGGTTATCTCCGAACTAGCAGCTATAACTTTTACCTTTGTAAATTAATATTGTTTTTGCACAATATTTTTCATTTAAAAACGGCCTCAAGCTCAATAAAATTGTTGAGTAAATTGTTGAGAGGCCATAAATGGTAAAAAAGAAACGATAATTATATTTGAGTTATTTTTTGATTAATTTTATTCATAAAATATTTTAAACTAATGCAACGGTAAGAGAAAAGTTTTGTTCTCGCATCCATCCTTCGAGAATGGTTCGGTCAGAAGATTTTTTCCCGTTTCATTCAGTCAGAAAGCTCCTGGAACTTTAGTTCCCAAACGGTTCTTTGAGAGAAAGTTCCGTAGACTTTTGTTCCAATATTGTTCTTTACCATAACTTTCCGGAGACATTTGTTCCTATTTCGTTTTCTTCATTTGTTATATTTTAAAATGTTCTCCAGGGTTTTGTTCGTATATTTATGATTCTTGTTGAGAAAGTTCTCGACAGTTTTGGTCTCACTTTCGTTCTTGTGAAAACACTCCCAAAAGTTTTGTTCTCATTTCGGTTTGGGTTTCTAAGCATTCTTGGGAAGAAAACTATGACAAGCACATTTAGTTTCCAGCATAGCTTTTGTTGTCGGTCTCTGGTTTATTATATTAAGTGAAAGATTAGCTAAAGACCCTGGCCTACCGTTTACTAGCACTTACTGAATTCTAAGTTTACAGAAAATTGGTGTCGGCCCTAGAAGGACAGGCGACTAGCTTTCATTGAGTGGATTCATTTGCGTTAAAGTTTTCTGCCAAAAAAGATCTTTTTATCCTTCATCTCTCCCCTGTGGTATTTTACTGGGAAAATACTTTTCTGTTACTTGTTAGAAAGAGTACCGTAGGATATACATATGTACTACTGCAGTCCAACGCAGATGAATAAGTTCTCATTGATCCTGTGACGAGTACGGTCCGTAAATACATATAAGCGACTATCGCACTTTGACATCAGTACCTATGTCCGCCCAAAACGTGTCTTATAGGAACTCTCACATAGCCTCTTATCAACTGCATTTCTATGACACATTTATATGTATTAGACTTCGTCCGAGTTGTCAAGCAAGGGTAAGTCAAATTTCTATTGGAAACCCTGGCAGAGGCATACAACTCCAAGCACAAAATAAGTCACTTCCTACGGACAAAGATGCCTAATTTTATGCTAAATTCTCACAGAAAGCTGAGCGGAAATCTCGACTTAGTTCCACAAGAAGTAAAGAGCACACAACTTTGTCTCAAATTCCATCGCTAAAATCCAATGAATTATTTTAACTATTGATTAATATTCTGCGTCAGTAATTGCTAATTTGCACAATTCATTATTTAGTTTTTTTTTCGTTGCAGCATTGTTTAAAGTGGCGGAAATGCGCCATTTGACCAATTGATAATCACTTTTGTAAATTTTAACATTTATTATTAGTTATTGTATAAACCGTAACCGTATAACCGTATAAACATAGATATTTACTTAATTTGGTTTTATATTCTCCTTTGTTGGATTTCATTACTGTTTTTTCACATTTATCTTTTCTTAATTTATGTACAAAATTATCCATTTGATTTCCATATTAAATGCGCATCTTTACTGCCATCTATAGACTATTTTTCAACGCTTCGCTTGTTCTAGCTTTTTTATTGTATGAAATGGAAGCTGAGATGAATCCATTAATCTTCTGTTTTTATTCAAAGAGTCAAATTTTAGAAATGATTTGTGTCTCATTCACTGATTTAATTTGCACAAATAAGTATTTATGATCATCAGCATAAAGTGTGCTTTATTAAAAACTTCAATATAAAACAGACCAATGAAATAAATATATTTTTAGACAATAGAAAACAAAAGCGTTAGCTGCATGACAACTTTTGGTTTTGCGAGATTGTATTTATTGAATATCCATAGCATCTATCACGAAGTAAAATAATGAAAAAAAGACAGTGAATGAATGGATGTAGAAGAAAAAATTAAAATACAATAAATAGCGTTTCATATTAACTGCAAGCGATAAAAACTTCATGCAATTAATTTTATTTTTAGTGTAGTATTTATGCTGGTGTTATTACAAACCGACTTCCACTTGTATTTAAAATGTTTTTAAAACTTTGTTTTTTTAGTAAATATTAAAAGCTGTGCAAACTACATCAAAAAAACGCTGCTACAATTTTTTTTTAGAAAAAGTCTAATTTTACTGGACAACCAAAATTGCACAACGAAAATTTTCATGTTTGAAGTGTTCACAAAATTTTTTAAACGACTTTTTTTTGGTGGCGTCGCACAATGGGACGTCCCCATATAAGCTGCGGCCAAAAGTAGTAACCGTACTAATAATTCACTGAAATTTCGTATATGTGGCACTTAGGAATGAAGAAATGTGGAAAATGGTAAAATTCAACGCGCTACCACGCCCACAGATCTTGTGGGCGGAAATTGTAAATTTTATCCGATTTTGAAGAAATTCAGAGTATATGCTGGTTTTAACGAGAAAAGCATAAATCTGAAAGATCGTCAAAATCGGTTTACATTATCGTCCATTAATTCTAGTAAAACAGGCGCAAATTAAAAAAAAAAAATCTTTACTTTTCCTAAGTATAATTTAGCTCGCTTCCTATAGGTCCTTTTTAAATAACCCCTTTTTAAAGTAAGCACTCGAAAAATTATGTAGAATTTCAAAGTAAAATATTTTATACATTTCAAAAGATTTATAAAAATTTACAACAATGCTTGACCACAGATATATTCTAAAACTGCTCATCAATCAGATTGGCTTTTTACAACGCTTTTATCAACTTGCAATGTTGTGTTCCAGAAACTTTCAATGTTGTGTGTCCGACACCATAAAGC
>NW_023458555.1:23187103-23201632 GCF_013731165.1 Rhagoletis pomonella | reverse complement strand
AAAAAAAAGTAGAAATACCCACTCGTGCTCATATACCTACGGTGACCATATTAACCAACGTAAAATAAAGGATATTTTTTTCAAAATGATTTGGGAATACGTACATATCACTTGTATGATAAAACTACCTTATCCATATAGTAATTTAAATCAAATATTTACCAAATAATCATATTATTTAATTGTACAAGTTGCCCTGCTGTAGCGAAAGTAAAGCCAAATCCTTTTCAAGGACTTCGCCATCCTGTGCTACCAAAATGCGTTTACCATAATTCATACTGTACGACGAAGCCAGCATACAGTGGTTCAAAATTGGAATTTAATGTTGATAATCAACATAAACCTTCATTTTTCAACCAATTTTTACTAAAAACCCAAAAAAAAATTTTTTGGTGAACCTTTTTTTTATAACTTTTCATTTTTTTTTGTGTATTTTTTTGTTTTGGGAGACCCATACAATTGTTTTCAAATAGTCTTTCGTATGTAACATTTATTAACTGGAACAGGAGAATACATTTTCTTCAAAATTGCTACTTTTTCTGCACTTTGCACTAATATAATAAAATGAAAATTCATAAATAACGCTCAAATGCAAATATTTTAAAATAAAAATTAATGAAATTAAGTGAAAAATTAAGGCTCCAGTGAATTACGAACACTAAATTCCAGTTTTGAACCACTGTGCAGCAGGGGGATTATTGTCCTCTTTCAGTGGAGCTGGAAACTCAGCGTGCAACACGATCCTGTACACAACTTTCCCTGTGCCTTATCGATTGTACAAAGATTGCCGATTAAATAGAAACCCTTAAGTGGGGTGCGAAACAAACTCGCGAAGGTTTTCATTATTCAATATTATTCATTATTCATTATTTTATAAGGGACATATTTATTTTTCATATTCAGCGTTAAAAAAATTTAGCTCTGAAAAATGCAGAGCCGATTTAAAGGACAGTTTAAGAAATAAAGGACAAAAGGCGTCCTTTATTTTGAAAAAAATTATAAAGGACAGGGGGTTAAAATAAAGGACTGTCCTTTAAAATAAAGGACGGATGGTCACCGTACATATACCCATAGTTGCGTATATCACGTATACGCCCCGTAGCACCATACGCAGTCATCTAACACGTTTACTCACACGCCTTAACTTAAAAATCATATTTTATTTATAAGTAATTAAATATTGGCGTGCAAGGTTTTTACACAGGATTTCTCATGCACATAAATATGTATATCTTTCTTCATTTATATAACAATTTTGGAATGAATTTCGAGTGTGCCAATAAAAATGGTGAACACGGAATTTTATGGCGTTTTCTTTTCTACCGAAAAATGTTGCCGTCCCGTTGCCCTCTTTGCGCAAATACTGAGAACAGGGCACTGAGAAGGCAACATCTTTTGTAGAAAAGAAATGCCATTAGTTCTTGACATGTTTAATCGTGAAATTCCCTTCAACCACACAATAGGGGTATTCTCTGAGTCTTGCAAAGCCCTTGCACGGTGCACAGATTGCACGGATTTCACGGAAAAAACCGGTTTTCGTATGGGACAGCTTTGCAAACCGTGCAATCCGTGCACCTTGTAAGGGCTTTGCAAGACTCAGAGAATACCCCTAATGTTCTCTCTTCTCATACTCATAAACAATCACTCAAGCTGTGTAAGCCCTTGAAGGCGTTAAATCCGTACTACTTCAATTTCAAATTAGTTGTCAAGTTGTCAAAATAAAGTTCTTTTGTTCTTTACATTTAGTAAATAATCCGATAACAATGAGCCGCCATAACTGTGATAACCATACTTGGGTGCCAATAACCGACAGCTACCGTACGTGCATAGCTTTTGTGCGCGTGAGCGGGTTTTTTAATTTCAAATTTCAAGCAAACAGTTAGACAAAGGAATCATAAAATAAAAAAAAAATATATACTAAAAACATAACAGAAAAGACAACAGCGTATAAAAAATGCGGAACTTTTGAACTTCAATTTTAAGCCAGTAGATACTAATTTTGTCTAATGACTGCCTAACTGATAAATAGCCACAGCCCAACGGGTATAGGCATGGAAACATATGCGCGCATATGTAGCTATGTTGCCAGTAACTAAACACATCGACTCATCGCGCATACAAATTAGTTTCCAACACCAGCCAAGTGGAATTTTGATACACATTTTGACATGTGTATTATTTAAGGAAATTTTCAAAAGTGTTGGTGAACATAAATGTTGTTTAGAATATTAAAATAAAAGTAATCGTTTAATGGGCAATAAGAAGTTGTTTTATCACCATAAGAGGGCAAATAACTCGTTATTAGCTAGTAATTAAACAATTCTCGAGAATTTTTCGACAACAACAGTTTAGAGAAAAAAAAATTATCATCTTAGCTTACGCTGTGCATACAAATGACTTAAAAAGTGATCTTAGCGGAAGCTGGTCTTCTGATTCAGTAGCAGAGCGCCCTCTAAGGTTGAGGTCTTTGTAGTTCGAATAAGTTTTTTACCTTAAATTTCCACCTTTTCAGAGAGTGCTGCCGCAGTACATTTCTTAGATAACAGTCTGTGGGTTTTCGTTTTCTATGGGTGGTAGTGGATTCCGAATGCAACTTCTTTTGACACACTTTATTTCTAATATAACTACTAATCAAATGTGTGAATACAACAAAATATAATAGTACATTTCACTGCACTAAAATGTACTGTTTCGACATCGAAATCGATACATTTTTGGACGTTTTTTTTACCAGTTGTATGAATTAGAGAATTGCTGAGAATGAGGATTTTTTAAAGGATCTTCTTTAAATCTTTTCGAAACCCAAGAAATCGAAATCATTAAAATTGATTTCGAGAGACTACGCGAAATCTCAGATTTCAGTGCACTGTGGATTCGATATAAGACGAAATCGGTTATAATGTTCCTCAAACCTATATATAGGATTTCTAAGCTACATATTTAGGTGAATAAATTGTAGTAGGTAGAATGGTTTGGAATTATAGGAGGCTGGAAAAAACCAACCTCAATTTTTACAAAGCCAACAGTGAGGATTTAGAGGGTAGGGATGCATATATACCTATGTGGAGTATGAATTCATCCTGCTCTGCAAACTTGCCTGATTTTTTTTTATAAATTTTTAGCATTTTGTCGATGGAGGGAGCACGTTGTACGTCCACTCTCAATATATCTCACCCAAAAATGTATCATTTAAGTCTGGCGAAGACCAGATAGCGGTGAATAAAATCTTCTTTATAATCCTCATCTTCCAAACGAGATGCACATAGTTGATCTTCGATGATGCTTTTGGTGACCATATATCGTCCCCATGGATTGTGTCCCGTAATCAATCCTATTAGGGCTCGGTCCGGGAAGGAATTTTTCTACCACCCTATCAGACCTTTTCAGTATTCGCTTGGTTTTTTTGCAGTTGTCAATACTAGAACAACGTCTCTCATACTCAAGTATGTGTTCACTTCTTAAACCGATTCACTCCTGAACCTGATCTTATCAAACAAACTTGTATCACATTCCGGGATGCCTTGCCAATGGTACCGGCCACAAAGGCAGTGGCAGAGATTTAAAATTTCTAGAGCCGCCAGGGTGGTGCGCTAAGCAGATGATGAACTCTTGCGTAATTACCCATCCAACCTGGTCCGTATTTGTATACTGTGGCCGCTTTCGTTCATTGAAATCTCAAACCTGGCAGTCTGTATATCTGGTACCCATACACCTAGAAAAAAATTAGCTCTAAACAAATGATTTGGTTATAAATAGTTACCAAATCATGTGTTGAGAGAAATATTTTTAGCTGAATTTTTTCTGGGTGTAGATGTGTGGATCCTGCATAGAAGCGATGCAATGGCGATCCTCGTAAAAGGTCTGTACACTGAGAAAAAACTCAACCAAAAATTCAAACTTGATAAGGAATCAATGTGATTTTTGTTTAATATATATTAACGATGTCGTGGTTGATATTATCAACAATGATTTGGTAATGTTAACCACATCTTTGTTTACATTGAACAAATTTTTGGTTATCGAATTTTCGTTTGAATACGCTTGTATTCTGCAATTCAGAGATGCTTTTTCATAATTAGGAAATACAAAACCAAACATTTTCACTGTCATTTTAACATGTCGCCTCTGACGGGTTTTTGAATCCGGAACTTCTGAAAGTTAGCAAATAATACCAAGCATCGCTGCACACTCAGCCACAGCCGTTCTGTAAATTTGCCCTTAAATGTTGAACTCGATTAAATTTTCGTCGTGGCTAGATCGTGTTTTGCACTTCACAGATGGTTTTCGTAATTAAAACAAAAAATAAAATGACTCGGACGGCATCTCTGCACGTTCAACTACAGCCAGACATACGAATGTGCTTTGAAGTGTTCAACTTGGTTATATTTACCACTAAAAAATCGAACAATAACTTTGCTGAAAACACCATTGTACTTTTGGCTCAGTGTACCAATAGGGCTGAGGTCGATGTATTTACCAGGGAGCCGGAATTTTATAATTTCTATAAGAAAAGTCGCTAGAAAAAAAAAATTATTTTCGAACTTTTATTTTATTTGAAATAAAAAAATCGGTCAGCTTGTTTTTTTTAGTCTAGTAATTACAGGCTAACTTGGCTAACTATTTTTTAAGGCCGAAATAAAAGTTCGTTCCTAATAAGAAACATACTACTAATCCAAATTAAACCAAATTCGGTATCAAATGAGAGAGGACTGGAACATGACACGTATGCCGGGTTTTCACTGGGCATTAAATAACCAAACATTTTAATGAAAAATTCGGGCGTTAAAAAACCTCATTACATTAAAAATAAAAGACATTAAGTCAGTTTTCATATGCCATTTTCTTAATGGTAGACAATTTCTCGTAATTCTTGTAATTTTAATGCCGAGTAGAAGTTCGGTATGAGCTCGAAAAAAGTGTTGAACTCCAGTATATATCAAAGACCTACAAAGTAACTAAGTAAAGAAAAATACCAATCAAAATAAATCATGTTGGACGTGGGTACTACTATTATACATATTATATATAGTAACCGCCTCACAAAACCGCACACTTACACATATGTAACTCCTCCATGTCAATTTTTAATGGTAACGTCTATTTATGAACCAAGAAGTTCATTGTGCGTGCACTTGCCGCTTCTATTTATGTAGTATTTCTAGCCCGCCTCTTTTCATCAAAACCCGCACTTTTACTTTTCAAGGAGCACGTAATAGCCATCAAGCGCAGCGTCTCAAAATTGAAGGCGTTCTTGCGCGATGTTAAAAAAGAGAAAAGATACGTGCAAACTTATGCACTTAATACTATGAACATACTCGTGCTTTCGCATTTCTTTTTTTTTGTATTTAGTCTCATTAAAAATTCTTTCTTTGTACTCAAACTAATTTTATGTTTAAGTTTTATGACCACTTTTTCTCCCACTTGACTTTGTATCAGTAATTGGTTGCTGTTGTCACACGCATTACAATAAATATTTAATTAATTGTTGTTGAAATTTTCGAGCTCACACAAAATTACATGAAAAATGATTTGAACGACCAGTTTGGGGTGTGGTGTGAGCATGAAAATACTCGGTTGTTTATATTTGAAATTAATTAATTTGTTTGCTTTAATTAGTAATAGCTTTTGTTATCGATGAGCAAACACAATTTTCAATAAATTAAAAATGTGAAAGAAAAATTTTTTGTATGGAAACTGTATAAACTAAATGAGTAAATGAGTTAATCAGTTTTGCATTAAATGAGATTTTAAATAATTTAAAAAATAATTTTTAACTTAGCCAGAAAAGGTATTCTACGAAAAATGTAGATAATCGAATTACGTTTTGAATATTTCAATAGAAAAAATTAATTTTTATCTCCAATTATATGTTATGATACTTTATAATTATTGTGATAAAACTACGAGGCTCATCGGAGTGAAATGGAGATGCTCAAAGGATATTCTTTCCGATTGAAGTAGCCGCGCTAGGACTTAAATGCGACGGCAGTCGAGAAAGAAACGAAGAGAAAGGATTGCGAAAGTAGATATAAAATTATATTAATTACATGGAAGGACTAACTCCATAAAAAATCCTGCCGATAGGTGACGCATGAGTCGATATATTTGGCAAACCAGTACTTATGGCCCGATTTTGTTCAAATTAATAAGGCTTGCTTTAAAAATATTTTTTTTTTACTATTAACGTATTCCAACCCGTTTTGACACCCTTAACTTATTGGGCGTTGCTGGACCATTTTATGAGCCACTACATAAATTCTTACTTCTGCTCAGCTTCCGAATCAAGAATGAAGAAATCTAAGGTGAAAATCCTTTAAGCGTAGGCGATACAAAACCGTCTAAGCTTCTGCTTCCAGAGGAGGGCACAACATAAGTTTCAGTTGGGTTAGTAGGCCGCCATGTCAATCTTATTCAGTGTTCTATGCACTTTCTTGAACACATTTAAGAAGGAGAAGGAAGGGCGGGGGGTCAATAATGGGGCGTGCTACATCATCTGCATAGGCCTCAGCGTATAAACCGTTACGGTAGACAATCATGAATTAAATTACCAAGCACCAGAGCAAGCTGCCTCAGCGATCTACTCCCCGTAACTTATTGACTTCCTCCTGTGTGAATCCCAATGATCCTCTGGGCGAGCATAGTCCGGATTTAACAGTCTTACAATTTTCTGTTTATTGTTTTGTAATTCGTTTTTGATTATCATGATGTAATGCGGATGATGCACTTTTTAAACAAACTAGTACAGGATGTCGAATGTTGCGATTCAGTTGCATATATAAAATGCATAAATAAACTAGTCCCGAAAATGTCCTGAAGTAGTCCTAAAGTGGTTCTGAAAAACCCGTGAACTTGTCCCGAAAGAATCTCGAACAAGTCTTGAAACGTTCCCGAAATGGGTCCTTACTAGGTAGAAAATTTTTCTGAAATAGTCTTGAACTAGTCCCGCAATGGGTATGAAATAGTCGTGAAAAATCCCGAAATACTCCTGAACTAGTCCCGAATCATCATCCTGAACTAGTCCTAAAATGAACCACAGCTACTCCCGAAAATTTCCTGAACTAGTCTTGAAATGGTACAGAACTGTACCCAAAAAAAATATTAGCCGCCTACACTTTTGTAGGTGTTTGGCCGCGCTTCTCCAATTTGTGAAGTGCAACCCGGGGCTGGATTCTGTAACTATGAGTTTTCAGGTGAACACTGCAAATTCTATACACTCTCCCGTTTTTCGAAGCAGAAAGTTGGAAAATGAGTTTTAACTGTCAAAATGGTGTACACAACTCTTCCGAAAAACTCACAACATTTTATTCGATGAGTTTTTGGTTGTGAGTTTTGCACTACTCTGTCTACACTGCACTTTCAGTTACAGAATCCAGTCCCTCATGTCATAACACAAATAGAGAGAATTACACTTTTTTCAGAAAAAACTTTTACAAATTTTAGGTTTTGTTCGGACCAGAGATCGAATTCAGGCCACCCATTAAAAGTAATAAAAAAATTAAATATTTAGTTAAATGTTTTTTTTTGGAGAAAATAGTTGAGAAAAACATTTTCTTTTCGAGTGCTTAGCAAAAGAATCTTTAAAAATTTTCAAGAAAAGTGCTTAACACTTCCGCACAGTAATTACATAATAATTCTAATTACCAAATTTAGACTTTTACGCGTGTAAACCCCTTTTTTATCGCTGAACTCATTAACTTTACGTGTACGTTTGCTTGTAACTTTATCAGCCACAGCATCGTCATTACTTAATTGCGACACCAACAACAACATAGATAGGTACACTTCTAAAAACAAAACAGACAACATCAATGCGCTTACCGCGCTCTTCATAAGCCACCATTCATACCTACTCATAAAATTGAGCATTGACGTTGGCCAGCAGCCGTCAACAACAACAAATTGTTGACAAGTTGTAAATATATCTGTCTACTTTGAAGTTTTTACAATTAATTTTTTATGGCTTTGTTGCTGTTTCTTTGCTTGTACTGTGGTAAACGCTCAATTTTGGCAACGTGTTAGCGGCTAACACTTTTAAATCTCAGCTTAATATCGCACATAAATCCAATTAAAAATTTTACTTCACGATTACCAGCGCTTAAGTTGTGGTTTAAATTCGGTTTACTTCCACTTAATGTCTTAGCGCATCATCTAAATGACTTAAGCGCTTGGGTTTAGTGATTTAGTTATACACTCTTACATATATACAATTTTAAATTAGTTGTATTTAGTTGCCTTCCGCTGAGCTATAAGCTACTGTAGGCCAAGCGCGGTGTTTGAAGCTATGTCGCAGCACGCTACAGAAATTTAGCTGACCAGCTGCTGTAGTTGCCGGCCAATAATTTAGTGAATAAAAAAAAATATTCAAATCAAGTATTTAGCGCGGCAGCCAGTGGCGTCGAGCGGGTGTCATTCAGGTATGTTGTATACGGGCTGTGCTCTGTGAGACGGCCAAGCCTGTCTGTTGATTGCTACAACGAACTGAATTATAAATGATTTGACTTGGCAAATTGTAACTAGTATGTGTTGCTGGTCGAAGGTCAACAAAATATCGCTAGCAGTTGGATATACATAAATGCATAAACATAGTATATATTCCGGTTAATAAGAGCAACGTTCGCTAAATATGAATTGTTTGGCTTGCATGGCTACTGTATACTTACGTGGGAAAATTGCTTAAGCATATTTTTCTATTGAAAGTTTTCCACGAATGCACGGATTTTTATTATTTATGCATAGATTATTCGTTTTCCTGGTGTAATTTAGGGTAAGTTCTGCGAGCGTTTATGTAAAGTTGCATACTTCTTTCACTCGAAGACAAAGTTGTCTGAGTGTCCTCTGAGACTGAGTGCCAGGAGGAGGCACGTTCACCTAACTGTGCTTCCGTTAAAAAAATCAAAGAAACAATAATCAGGGGTCTAACCTGCTGAACTCCTTGATATGCAAAATGATATTAACATATCTACCAAACTGGCAAAGAAGGCAATTTAGAACTGCTGGTCGGACACCGATAGAGCCTCATCAGTTAACTTCTCTTCGTTCTCATCATAGTAGCAACTGTACAGAGAACTTTTCGATGTTAGCCATCGTTAGGGCATCGGTGATCACCCGCAATGAACTGTGATACTATCGCTGGTAAAAAATCTTACTGCAGATCGATTGAGATCTTCCGTGATTTCCCTATTAAACCGCGTTTGGTTTTTTCTAATATATCGGGCCACCTCATCGCCAGTCTCACTTCCTTATACATTTATTGATACATATGACCAGGAACTAAGCAAATAATGACGCTGAGATGGTTCAATGAAATTTGACATTGGCTCCCACTCTTCTCAAAGCTATTCAGTGGAAGCATAGATCTCAGCTCGGAAAACAGCAAGGTCGTTTGGCAGACGAAAATACTCAGTGTTCGAGTAGAGACCGGTGCTGGTTCCTTTTTTCATCTTTGATCCCATGAGTGTTGCAGTATGGCAAGAACCACGTCATACGATGCCGCGGATCGAAAGACTTTACAGTTAAGATATCGTCCTTATTACCAATTTGTTTAAGTATCAGTCGTTAAGTAGACACTTATCTTCCTTAAGGAGCGGCCAGCGATGACCGCCACAACCAGCCTAAGTCGGGGACGCTCCCAGAGAGGAAGAGTCCTGGACCTATTGTTATCCAATCTAGGCCAGACGTGTCGTATCGAGCGCACTGTGTGATGGGCTGAAGCTTACCGTCAACGAACTGTTTGGGCCTTATCAGTGTGACTTGAGACCTGGCAAATCCACCATAGACCAGGCAAATACCCGCGAGAAAAGAATCGACACTAAGCACCTATTTGTCGCTTTGAAGCCGCTTTCGATAGCACTAAAAGTAGTTGCCTATACGCCTAAAATCCCCTCTACTCAATTGGAATGAAGCCGAAGACGACGTTAGCGCAACTGTTTCAACTTCCCAGTGGCAGCTTAACTGTTTTTGGCAACTTTGAGCTTTTCTCTAGATTCGCTACCGTTTAGAGCTCGACTGAAGAATCTTTTCTCCCTGGAATGGTAATAGTAGTGGTAATTGTAATGATAATTGTAATGATAATGGTAAACGTAATTGTAATGGTAATGGTAAGGGTAGTCTACCTAATAATCTAATTGTATTGATAATGGTAATTGTAATTGTAATGGTTATGTTAATGGTAATGGTATGGGTATGGTAATTGTAATGCTAATGGAAATTTTAATGATGATAGTTATTATGATGATAGTGGCAATTGTACTGATAATGTTAACTGCAATTGAAATTGTAATGGTAATGGTAGTGACAGTGCTAATTGTATCTGTCTTCGTATTCGTAATCGACTTCATCTTACGTTTTAGTTTTCGTGTTTCGTGTTTTTGTATTCATCTTGTGTTTTTCTTCTTATTCGTCTTCGGGTATGTCTTCGTGTTAATCTTCGTAGCCACGTTTGTCTTCGTTTTGTGTTCGTCCCTTCTGCGCATTGCTACCCAGTTTGATATTCGTTTTCGTGTCTGTCTTTCATATTGTTCTTGTTTAAAGTTACTTCTGTCAACATAGTGCCGACTTTGGTTAGCGCTGAGTTTGCAAAGCACATACTGATTGTGTGGTTAAAAGCTAACTTTTTAGATAAGGATAAAAAAGTGAAATAAAACTCATCTTTGCTCTTCGTTTCTACGTAAAAAAATTCTACACCGATTTACTTTTCTTCCTTATTTGCGACGAGTTAAGCTTTCAAAAACCTGCTTGTCTGTAGTCAACTGCCGGTGAGTGCTTAAATTTTTACACTTCCATAAAATTAAATATCTGCCTGCCCGACCTAATTCCATTTTATTAACACGCCAAAAGCAAATCAACAAATAGTTTCATTGTTGGTGTAATTAGTTTTTATTGCAGTTGCAAGCGTATACATACATACATACATAGATAAACTTAATCTATACAGTAGATGCGAATGAGAATTGGTATAAATTGAATTTAAAGTTAATAAATTGCATTTTAAAAAACGAAAATCGAATAAAGCTAATAGTCGATGGTTATAAATCTTAAGCGATGCCGCAAAAATATGCAACAGCAATCATAAAAGTGAAAAAAAATGAGTACGAAGTTAAGTGAAATACGATGCCCTATTTTTTTTGTTGTTTTTTTTTTGTTGTGCCGACCTTATTTGATGGCGCACAGCTGAAATGCGAAAACCACTAAAATATACTAGAAAGAAAAGTATGCGTCAATTTCTTCGAAATAATCCATGAAATTTTTTATTATATGCACTCAAAGCAAATAAACGCATTTACTTAGTAAAGCACTCATGCGACACACAGGTGTCTGTTGACAGCGGGCAAACTAATCGTATAAAAAATAAAGAAAAAAAAAAAATAGTAATTTATATTATCGCAGCACCGATTTATGGACATAATTAAAATACTCAGTGAATTGCTGCTCGTAAATTTTTGTTTTCGATAAAAACACTCACCGTGCTTTCGTATTGACCTCGAAAATATTTAATTTCGCCGATATTAGGTATCGAGTAAACATTTTTTATGATTATTTTAATGGGATTTTAACTAACCCGAGCTTCTAATTGCAGCTAAAATGAATTCCACCAACTATTCAAATAGCATAAAGTCAATTTATAAATGCTTGTTATACTTATTCATATTGAAATTCTATCTCTACTAAAAATGCGCATTTAATTAATTTTCTTGTTTGCTTTTTCATTGCAGGTGAGTTGACAGCAAAATGACCATCATACATGACACTATCGTGTCCATTACGTTTCGTGGCGACTCAAACGGTTGTACGTACATATATATGTATAAATAGTTACAGGTGTTAAATGTATGCTTCCAACTGAATGTAGGATTTAATTAGTTTTTAAGTATTTTAGAAAACTTTATTTTAGTTATTTATTTTCATTAGATATCAAAAACTCATCGCACGCCGGCGTCCGGTCGGCTAAGCTCTCCCGCATTATATGCATTTATGCGCCTTTCTAAATGTGCCATAAATTGTGGCGTATCTGTATTGATCTGCTTACCTGTTGGCATATACACTCACCTATGTACATTAGGCTGCATCACAAAAGTTTTTCACCAAAATTATAAAATTTATTACATTTTAAAACTTTCGCTAAAATATTGCGGTAAAAATATTAAGCTTTTTGTGAGCTAGACCGATTTGAAAATACCTTCAAATATGTCATTATTTTGAGTCCGTTGATAAAATTTTTAAACATTTTTATGCACACCTTTTAAGTTTACACTCTACTATAATCTGTAATGTTTTTTTTAGAAAAAAAAATATATTTTTAACCCTTTCATTCCCGAATTAAATTGGGTGGGGCTAAAACTTTTTTGATGGCATATTATTGTTTGTTGAGCCCTAGGCATGAATTGGTATAAATTATTGAGGTCTATGATTTCTAGTTTGACCGTTGCGAAATATTGCTTATAAACGTTTACAAACAAAAGTAAAAACAAGTGGTATGATTTGTTGATTTCATTTCATTTGATTTAATAAATTGTAAAAAATATAATTATTATATTTTATTTTTTAAATTTTGCAGAACCATATTCAGCAATATTTATGTTGCGCACAAGTAGTTACAACGCAAATACGCTAAAAACTAATTGGTTCCTTAATTATGGCATGGAATTGAGCTTTTTGCCTTCTTAACCATCTAGAGTGACATATAAAACAAACATTTAGAAATATACTTCAAACAAAAACAAGATTCATAAACCCTAATTTCAATATTGCATATAGGCAACATCGGGTATGAAAGGGTTAAAAATTAATTTAATTTATAAAAAAAAACTAGATTTTCGGAGGTATTTACAAATAGGTCCAGCTCACGTAAATCTTAGTATTTTTCCGAAATATTATGGCGGAAGTCTTAGAATATATGCAATAGGTTTTATATTTCCGATTGAAAAACAGTACCAATTTTACTTTTGTATGAAGAGTGAGCCACCCTAATGTGTATATTATAGGTACCTATAGATACACATTGCATATTGGATCAAGGTCAGGCCGGTTTTAACTTTCGTTTTTGGCTATATTTGATTGATCCTGTTTGATATGGCTTTAAGTTTAGAGCCATCACTGTCTGCAATCTTTTCAGAGGAGTAAGCTTATTGCTTCTACAGGTAATCGGCAATTCATAGTTGAAACTAAAAACGAAACAAATTAAAAACAAAATTTTAAATGAAAGTTGTCAAGGTTAGTTCCAGGTTATTAAGTGATAACTCAAAAAAAATAAAAATATTTAAAATAGTTTACATATTCGTATATTGAGCTCTGGCCAACGTTGGGCAACCAACCACACAGAATGTGCCTCGACTCCTCTGCATATTCAAGCCAAAGACGGCTACGTGGTCAAGTCAATTCGGGGCCTGTAGGAGTGCAGATGTTTACGGCCGCTTAATCACCCTTTCAGCAACCTGTTGTTGTCTCTATTAAAAAGTTAAGAGTGTTTCTAGCGAAAGAATAGCGGAGAGGCCTAGCCTGTCGTAAGGTCCCTTACCACCACACAATACTTACTGCGTTCTAAGTTTGTCCACTCGGTAATTGAAAGTCTTGGAGAATATTCATTGAGTCCGAAAAGTGGTTGCTAATCAACAAGGCCACATTATGAGCCTCATATCGCTACTTTTTTTTCTCACCCCTCAGCGACCTGGTATCCAGCGTTTTCTGACGAAAGCCGCATATTTTCGATCCTGATCTTATGATTCCCGCAGCGAACTGGTATCCAGCATTTGCTGCCGCTTGTTTCCGACCCTGATATTATAATCCGATATCCTAATAGCTTTACGCTACTTTTTCTCTTAAGGAGTGGCGCCAGATCAACAAACAGTTTGATTGACAACAGTTTCGGAGTGGATGTCACCACAGAAGCGACACTACGACTGCGAATGATCAAGTTCTCATTGATCCTGCTACTGATAGTAAAGCTAAGCTTTGAGGTTTATTAAAACGAGACACGGAGGTTTTTTGTTGTATTTTTGACCACCTGACTATGTAGGCATAAGCGACAATGGGACTAACGTATAGCGATTCTATTAACTCAGAATTCAGACCTTCAGTCTGACTTAAGATTCCTCAACAGACCTACATGGCCTACATGACTCGTTTTGCTTTTAGATTATCTATAAGAAAGAAAACCAATTAAGTCTCATATTAAGGGTAATTTCACGTTATGCCACTTCGTCAGTGTGACCAAACTTAAGTTCAACTTGAATTTTCTTGTTAACGGTACAAGAAAAGCTTTTTGTGGGTTTATGGCAAGGCCATCGCTGGCAGAGCAGTTTGATAACACACGCAGATCTGCACTCACATACACAGTCTGAGACAGTACGCTGAACTCTCCCGAAACAGTTATTGTCAGGTCGTTCGCGTAACCAACGGCATCGTAGCCACATTCCTGTTTAATCAATAGCTCGTTTGTCATGAAAACACCTCCGCTTATAGCACTAGTAATCACTTTTTTTCACGAATTCGTAAATATCGAAATTAATATTTGAATTTTCTGTAGAACTTGCA
>NW_023458555.1:23181640-23187093 GCF_013731165.1 Rhagoletis pomonella | reverse complement strand
AATCATGAGACGAGCTTAAAATAGGAACAATGCGAAAAACTAAATTTGTAAGAAAGTAATTTGAATTAATTTTTCCACTTGTGCGCATATGTATGTAAAAAAAGCCAATCTGATTGATGAGCAGTTTTAGAATATATCTGTGGTCAAGCATTGTTTTAAATTTTTATAAATCTTTTGAAATGTATAAAATAGTTTACTTTGAAATTCTACATAATTTTTCGAGTGCTTACTTTAAAAAGGGGTTATTTAAAAAGGACCTATAGGAAGCGAGCTAAATTATACTTAGGAAAAGGAAAGATTTTATTTTATTTTAATTTGCGCCTGTTTTTCTAGAATTAATGGACGATAATGTAAACCTATTTTGACGATCTTTCAGATTTATGCTATTCTCGTTAAAACCAGCATATACTCTGAATTTCTTCAAAATCGAATAACATTTACAATTTCCGCCCACAAGCGCGTTGAATTTTACCATTTTCCACATTTCTTCTTTCCTAAGTGCCACATATATGAAATTTCAGTGAATTATTAGTACGGTTACTACTTTTGGCCGCAGCTTATATGGGGACGTCCCATTGTGCGACGTCACCAAAAAAACGTCGTTTAAAAAATTTTTTAAACACTTCAAACATGAAAATTTTCGTTGTGCAATTTTCGTTGCCCGGTAAAATTAGACTTTTTCTAAAAAAAGTGTAGTAGCGTTTTTTTTGATGTAGTTTGCGCAGCTTTTAATATTTACTAAAAAAAAAGTTTTAAAAACATTTTAAATACAATAGGAAATCGGTTTGTAATAACACCAGCATACTACACTACAAAGTAAAATTAATTGCATGAAGTTTTTATCGCTTGCAGTTAATATGAAACGCTATTTATTGTATTTTAATTTTTTCCTCTACATCAATACACTGTTTTTTTCATTATTTTACCTCGTGATAGATGCTATGGATATTCAATAAATACAATCTCGCAAAACCAAAAGTTGTCATGCAGCTAACGCTATTGTTTTCTATTGTGTAAAAATATATTTATTTCATTTGTCTGTTTTTTATTGAAGTTTTTAATAAAGCACACTTTATGCTGATGATCACAAATACTTATTTGTGCAAATTAAATCCGTGAATGAGACACAAATCACGTCTAAAATTTGACTCTTTGAATTAAAACAGAAGATTAATGGATTCATCTCAGCATCCATTTCATACAAAAACAAAAAAAACTAGAACAAGCGAAGCGTTGAAACATAGTCTATAGGTGGCAGTAAAGATGCGCACCTAATATGGAAATCAAATGAATAATTTTGTACATAAATTAAGAAAAGATAAATGTGAAAAAAACAGTAATGAAATCCAACAAAGGAGAATATAAAACCAAATTAAGTAAATATCTACGTTTATACTAGTATATACAGTAACTAATAATAAATGTTAAAATTTACAAAAGTGATTATCAATTGGTCAAATGGCGCATTTCCGCCACTTTAAACAATGCTGCAACGAAAAAAAAAACTAAATAATGAATTGTGCAAATTAGCAATTACTGACGCAGAAAATTAATCAATAGTTAAAATAATTTATTGGATTTTAGTGATGGAATTTGAGACAAAGTTGTGTGCTCTTTACTTCTTGTTGAACCAAGTGAGATTTCCGCTCAGCTTTCTGTGAGAATTTAGCATAAAATTAGGCATCTTTGTCCGTAGGAAGTGACTTATTTTCTATCTATCTTCTATCTATTTTCAAAAATTAGTTCCCATAGAAAGTTTACTTACCCCATTATCCTGCAGAACGCTTTCCAATTTCGTAATCTAAATATCAACTTCTGCAACATCAATGTAGGAGTCCTCATGTTAGAATCCTAGAGTAAAACAACAATACTATGATTGAACTCTGTACTTGCATCTCTCACCAGAATATATTCTGTATATATATACAACGAACCTTGGTTCGGTTGCCAATGGTGTGGTTGTGCTTGACAACTCTGACGAGAACAAAACTTTCGAGAGTGTTTTCACAAGAATCATAAATATAAGAACACAAAATAGGAACAAAAGTCTCCGGAAAGTTATGGTAAAGAACAATATTGGAACGAACGTGTAAGGAACTTTCTCTCGAAGAACCGTTTGGGAAGTAAAGTTCCAGGAGCTTTCTGACTGAACGAAACCGGAAAAAATCTTCTGACCGAACCACTCCCGAAGCATGGAAACGAGAACACAACTTTTCTCATACCGTTACATTAGTTTATAATATTTAATTACTAAGATTAATCAAAAAAGAACTAAAACGTAATTATTGTTTCTTTTTTACCATTTATGGCCTTTTAACAATTTATTCAACAATTTTATTGAGATTGAGGCCATTTTTAAATGAAAAAATGTTGGTTTTTAAATGAAAATTGTTGTGGCAATGCAAGCGTTGCCAATGTGGCGTCTTCTAGTTATTCAAAATCACATAGTTAACTTCAATGTCAGTTAAAAGTATCCCTGTGACGCAGAAAAGAATTTCTATCTGGCGGAGCCTTTATGTTGGAGTTGAGTGACGGATGCGCGTTAACAGTTGATCAAAGGTGCTTCTTAACGCCTACTTGTTCGAGGCGTCCATCTCAAGGTTATTGTTTTCAGAATACATTTTGTTCTTTTTGTCGATGGGAAACTAAAAACATTTTTTTTTTTAAGTAAAAAATAAATCGTTTGCTTGGTATGCCACTGGCTCTCCTTAGCTCTAGTTGCGCAAAATCTTGCAATAACTGAGGAAATATGATCTATTTGTTGTTATTAAACAGAAAGTTGTCGAAAAAAACTTTACCTTAAAAAAAACTTAAAAGGCTAAGCTGCTTAATATCTATGTATGTATGTATGTATGTTTGTATGTATGTTTTCACTTAAATCACATGCCTTTTGATCTCTTAATGAGGTACTTCGCAAATGTGAAGCACTTTCTCTTTAAATAATCGTTAAAACAACATCAACGCCCTTTGTTTTTTTTTGCAAAATCGTTAACAATAAAAATATCGTTAACTGTTAAAGAATCTATAAGTAAAAAAAGCCGCTCAGTGAAAGGCAAGAAAGTAACTACTTCATTTTACGAAAGTACGATTTTAATTTTAAGAAGGAAAAGAACAATGAAAATACATTATTTCACTCGAAAGACTGTAAAAAAAAAACATAAGTTTCAACTTAAAGCCAACAAAAATGCAGTAGCAACATAGTAACCCACTAAATTAACATGCTTAACCCATTAATAGCTGAATGGCAAATGAGCTAATATGGAGTGAAGCCGAAACGAAAATAAGTAGATATTTAGATAAACAAGTCGGGCAAAAGAAACTGAAAGTGAATTTAAGAACTTTTCGTTTCCATTTCAACTGCCAATTATGGTTTGAGTGTCAAGATTAATGACTAAATTAATCTGTATAATTTAATATGCTAATAAGGAAGCGTAAGCGTGATTTCGAGCTGAAGACTGTGAAAGATGGAATGTGAAACTAATACGAGTTTATTTAATGATAAATTCGAAGCAAACTTTGGGGAAGTCATTTTTGTTTGAATTAAAAAAAAAAAATAGTTTAAAGGAAATTAAAGTTGGAAGAATGCTTGTGAAGTTAAATAAGAAATTTTAAATCGTTCAATCGCCGTAAACGAAAGAGATAACCTTTTAGCTTTGGCTGATGAAGTTGAACCAATAAACGACGCGTTCAGATACACGCAAATAATCATTTAAGCACAAAAAATGTGAAACGACTTATGCCACATTTCAAAATAAATAAATAAACGGCTGAAATATGTTCTGAAAAAAAAAACTCATGTCGGTTAACAAATGAAAAAATTAACTAATTTCGCATAAAAACGGTGGGGTTTCTAAGACAAGAGCCCAAGTTCGCGTAAGACCCGAGTCAGTTTGGTACGTAAAACCAGGGGGTCCATTTTTTCTGGCACTATGAGTTCGTATTAGTCCGTGTCGCCTTTCGAATCGCATTGAGTTTCGAATAAGAATACAGAGTAGACACCCAGCTGTCGTAGGCAGATGCAGAGGCACAATAGAGTTCTGAAATCACTTTTTGGCATCATATGACGCAAAGCTAAAGAAACGTTATTAGCAACATACCAAATGATCAGCCGGCCGGTTATCGGCTACGCAACGCCACTAGAGGCAGTGCACAAGATCAGATCTGTCCAACTCCGCATTAGGGACTGTCTTGCGGGTTCAGAATTATGAGACAGAAGCAAAAACGACGCGCTGATGTTACCATCAAAGGAGCATGCCCTTTTGTTTTGCACTCATTTCGGTTGTTGGCCCAGCAGATACTTTATTAAGCCCGAGCCACCTCATCGACATTCGATAATTCGACAAATTTCGATAACTATCGACACATGTTGGTAACTCCGTCTCTGAGGTTCGATAAATTTCGACAATTCAAAAATTTACATATCTCGATACATATCGATAACTCGCTAAGCTTTGAAGAAATATAAATTTCCCTTTTCGATTAATTTTGATACCTCCATACATTTCGATATACATCGGAAAATTTCGATAACTCGATATACTATGGTAACTCGAAAAAATCGATATATCGATAGATAGTGATAACTCGATTAACCTCAAAAATTTCGATAAATGGATATACTTTGAAAACTCCAAAAACATCGATTCGATAAACACGTATATCACGATAACTCGATCAATTTTGCTTCCTTGATAAACTTCGATAAATTTCCATAACTTGATAGCATCGGATACATCGAAAAATTTCGATAATTCGACACTCTAGTAACTCGAAAAAAATCGATATATCGGTAACTAGTGATAACTCGATCAACCCCAAAAATTTCCACAGCTCGATATATTTTGAAAATTCCAAACACTTCTAGCCGATAAACCGGCAAATTTCAATAGCTACTAACAAATTTCGATAAATCATTAAATGTCCATAGCTAGGTTAATGAGTTGGAAGCACTCAATATATCGCGATAACTCAACAAACTTATTTACCACGATAAACTTCGTTAGCTCGTTAACTCGATAACTGAACATGTTGGATTCTTATCGAAAAATTTTAATGAATTTTCTTACTCTTTAAGTTACCCTAATACATATGTATGTACATGTGTACATGTAAGTATGTATTTCTCATTGGTTTTATTCCCGCCTTTATCTACAATTTTACCTTCAGTTTTTATCCTCATCGGTTTTTATCTGTTATTTCTTCATTTTCACATTTATGTATCTTTATTACAAAATGTTTCATTTCAAATACAAAGACAAATAAAATGCCAAAACAACTCAAGTCGCAACTGTACGCGAATTCGAATATTTTTAACTATTTTGGCCGCAATTTCCAACCAATTTTGAAACTCTCCTCAGCTAAAGAAAAATACCATCGGTCTAGTAGAATCGACAAACGATTTCAAATTTTTATTCAGAATTTTTAGAAAAAATTCTAGAAGTTCAACGGTAATT
>NW_023458555.1:23153845-23166640 GCF_013731165.1 Rhagoletis pomonella | reverse complement strand
TTCTAAATTGAATCTTCTATAATCGATATCCGGAATCCGGCCGGATAACCGGATAACCAAAAAACGGCCGGATAGGCCGGATTCCGGATATCTACCGGATACCCGGCACATCCCTAATTATTACAAAAGCTGAGTTATTTGAACCCCGTGTCAGAAATTGAATATCTATTTATTTTAAGCAAAAAATGAGTGTATCTTGTGTGTATTGTATACACATATTTTAACGAATGACGCTAATTTCTTTTAATAATCATAAATATCGCTAAGAATGTGACTCCGAAGCCGGTTTGAACCTTCATAAATTAGGAGAAAAAAAAGATTGTAAAGCTTTTAATGTACAACGCAGTCCAAGTAAAACAGCATTAGCGGTTAAACTTTTAACGAGTAAGTGCCTATTCAATATCCGCATGGTGAATTAGGGTAAAAATGTTCGATAAGTTGAGTACCACATTGGCTTAGAGTCTTCTTAAACCTCTTAAGTTTGATACCCATAATGCAATGTTATAATAAGCTGATCAATTTAGTTAAATAAAATTTTTCAAATAGGTAGCCACCCCCTTCAAAAATATTTTCAGCTGTAGGTCTTCTGAAATATATGTATTTCTGTTGACAACCACATTGCAATATTTACTTTATGTTATCAATTTACTTAAACTGAAATTTTTAAACAATTTTTTTTTCTTTTTGAATCATCGAAAAAAACTATTCAAATCGGTCAAGCCGATTTTGAGTTTTCCCGGTTTTCCGGAGCCCGAATTTTTCCGGAAATTAAGTTGGAAGATAAAAGTATTAGTCTAAATTGATAAATTTGATAAAAAAGAATTTTGGGTGGCCGCCACTGGTAATTTAGCGGTGGCAAACTATTGATAGTGATCATCATCGATAGTTGGCGATAGTTTTTTCTCAACTATCGATTGTCCCGATAGTCACTTCTGTCGATATGGCAGCACTATCGATAGTCGCGATAGTTTGCGGCATAGTTTGCTAATGAGAATATTTGTATGTTTAACGCAAAAGCTCAGTTAAAAGTTAAGTTGTATTTTGAATTCAAATAAAATCAATACTCAGATAAGAAAATTGACTTCGAAAATTTTTATATGTGCTTTGTTTATTTGATTAATTAATCATTTGGCTTTTTCTATTTGTGTGTATTAGTGATGCACAGAACTTTGGAACCGAATCCGAGTCCTTTAGATAAACGGTCAGTAGGATTCTTGCAAGAACCGAAAAAGGGTTCTGGATGAACCGAACCTCGATTTCAAAGGAACCGAAAAACGTTTCCTGAAGAACCGAAACTCGATTCAAAAAGACTTAAAAAACGGTCCTAGAGGAACCGCAAAATCATCTTAAAATAACCGAAAAATTAAGTACAAAGAACTGAAAAAAAAAACATTTCAAAAATTTATGGTTTTGGCATAATATGAAGATGTCAGCAGGAGATTCGGTAAAGATATTGATAGCTCTGAGTTGACTTACCAAATTTTGTTCGATTGGGGGCCGCCATATACCCGATCTGGCTCATTTACATCAACTTCGTTGTTTTTGATGCTATCGACTTGAAATGAGGTTTATTTACGTAATATGAAGTTCTGAGTGGACCCACAAAAAATTTTTCCTGGAATTTAATGTTATGCTAGTTTTCTTCTCCATCTTTGACGGCTAAAATTTGAAACAAATTTGAAATTTTTATTAATGCAAAGTGCAGAAAAGAAGCAATTTTGAGGTAGATCGAAAGAAATGTTTCAATTAATAAAGTTTACTTAATAAAAATTAGTTGAAAACAAATGTAGGCTTCGATCAAAACAAAAAAAAAAGATTTCACAATAAAAATTGAAATGTTATAAAAGATATTTTCCCAAAATTAAAAAAAAAAATTTTGAGTCTCTAGAAAAGTTTTGGGTATGCAGTTTTATAGGCCATTAAATTTTAAATTTTCAAGTGGCTAAGAGATCGCGTTGTTTTTTAATAATTTTTTTTCGCTAACATTTCGAGCACGTCCGATTGCTCTCTATTGTAATAAAATTTAATGATCTGTAAAAATGCATACTCAAAATTTTTACCTAAACAAAAAAAAAATTTTTGGGGAAATTTGTTTTATAACATTTAAATTTTTTTAATTTTGGGATAAGCCTACAATTGTTTTCAAGTAGTTTTTGTTATGTAACATTTATTGACTGGAATAGGAGAATCGATTTTCCTCAAAATAACTACTTTGTCTGCACTTTGCATTAAAAAATTTAATACACAGCTCAACTGGGCTCTTGCAAATTTTATTGGCTTTCATAAAAAAATTAGTCAAATTGAGTGAAAAATTAAGGCTCCAGTGAATTGAGTGTGCCATCGATAGTTTGCCACCACTACTGGTAATAGATATAGATAGATGGTATACTGGAGGGACAACGCTTTTCCATATATCGGGATATCTGATTATGTAATCCCGCTCTATAACATATGTATGCGTAGAAGAATAACTATTATCTAACCAAATAATCTAATAAACAGGCAGGTATGAATACCCCAACTATTTCGTTTTATTCAAAAATATTTTTTTCGTTTCCTACCCGAACGTCAATCGCTAATTTTATGTAACCCGAAATTAAAAAAAAAAGAAAAAAAATTATCCAAAGCTCTTTCCGATTTCGCTGAAAAATAAATAAAAATCAATATCCCAACTTACATGCCGCAACATGCCAAAAATAGCAACATAGCTATCAGTTTCAGTTAACAAATTTAATTACTCAATTTTACAATCTTTGACAAGAGCAAATAAATAAGTTTAGCGCATAACAACGGTTTGGACATTTTTCGGGCAGCTTATTTCGGCTTTCGCTTTTCATTCTGTTTACATTCATTCTGAGGTGTGTGTGTGTGTGTATGTGCATGCACAACCACAAAAACAATTAAACATGGCAAAGACAAAAAAAAAAACATATCGAAAGCGCCAAAAAAGGCACAAAACTTGACCCAATATTTTTTTTTTTTTTTAGCTTACAAGCGAACAGCTGTACGGTCAAGCAATGCCAAAGCACATACATACGGTTTAGTCAGCTTTGGTGCAATGACGTGTCATATGAGTGCAGGAAATAACAGCAATAAAACATAAAATAATCGCGAACAAGCAGATTTTACAAAAGCAAAGAGGGCTATGTAAAAAGACAAATCAACGCTGAAAAACCATAAAATCAAAACTAAAAACTCGAAAAATCAAAAATGCAATTAAATGTGACAGACAGCTTGTTTTATGCTTGCGCGAGTATATGTAAGTGCCATAAGCTGGGCGCAACTACAACAACAGTAACAACAGCAGCAAGAGCAATACGCTAGCCGAACAATTTAATCAAAACAATGCATTTATGAAGCAACAGCAACAGCAACAACAACAACAACAAGAAAATCGATAATACCAGTCATCTTCTCGCCTTTGGCGATCTCTATCATGTTTGTGCCCAGCCCTGGGTCATATTTAATCAGTCAACACGTTTGAGCGGCTCCATATGTATGTATGTGTGTAGTATGCACGTAAATATGTATGTACATACGTCAACGCAGTGTTGCCACACCTTCACCTTTACATATGTACATAACTCTTAGCCACATAACTCAACATTGCACTGACATGACACATTAAACTTGTTGACACTTAATTGCGTGCATGCGTAAATATGCTCGCTCGTATGCTCGTGTAACTACGAGTATAATAATTTTAAACTTGATTTCTTGACCTCTGTTCTTTTAATTGTGGGTCACTTAGCATATTTATGTAGTACAAAGTTTCTTCGTTTTTCTCTTCTTTCTTTTTTTGTTTGACGCCCTGCATTGCGTGACCAATTATTTTAAACCACAGCTAAAATTGCTTGTAAATGCTTTTTCCTCACTTAAAATTTTACATTGTTGACAACTACTATTTTACATAAATTTGTAAAAAAAAAAACATTTACATACTAACTATGTATGTAATTGGTTATGTATTTGTATTTACATACAATTGAGACATAGCTAGAAATGTAAATACTTTGCAGATTAAAATACACACATTAGAATGCCAACGAGTGTACTTTTCTGAAACTATCTCAATAGATGATGAATGTTGGAACAATTTTCCATCTTCTTTTGTTCTCGGTAGAACAGAAAATTACACTGGAGAAGGCACAACGCCAAAATCGGTTTATAACGAAATGAAATGGTATGACTTAATCGTTTCAAAATTCATTATCTTTACGCACTGTCGGAATTATTAACCAACACAAAGAAATCCCTTTGTATCCTTAATTAACTGTCTTCTTTAGCCCCTATTTATTGGGTACCAGCCTTATTTTCAAAAATAAGGTCTTGTATATAAAAACTTAGCATAGGAATACCCGACAGCGAGCTGCTCTATTCTAGGTACATCGGCGACTATCTTGATACCTAGCCGTACCGTACCTAGCCACTCTTACTTAACTTTCACTCAGAAAGTGATACCAACTTGACGTGATTGATGCAGCAGGCCCCTACAGAGTCGGAGGAGAAATTTTTTGAGAGGAAGAGGAGTTTTCTGAGGAAGCACAGTTTTCTGAGGAGTAGCAGTTTTCTAGGCTCAGTTGATTTGATAGGATCTTAAATAATTTGGTCATTTTGTTGCCAATGCCCGACATCGGCATAGAATATGCTTTAAGGTCTCTTTATTTTACCACTCGCGACACTTCGTGCACCTTTCCACGTTAGTAGTACCCATTTTTTGTGAATGAGAAGCCAGCCGGTAAGAACCCGGTGAAATCCTCCCTTGGAAGCCGTAACAAGAAGCAAGCATGGCTTACCGGCTGCGAAGGATGCTTTTAATCAAATTCTATAGAATGACTGCTTTAATTGCCGCCTGACTGGTTTTGAAGTGATTGTCGTTTCGCTGTAGGATAGCTCCGCTGCTATCCTCACAGCGAAAATCTCTGCTTGAAATATGCTGCACTGGTCAGGTAACCTTACTGCCCACCTGGCGTTCAGTTCCTGGCAATATAGTCCGGCATCCACTCCCATTACCATTTTAGAGTCGTCCGTGAAAATGTTCCTCAATCCTTGTGCGAAACCTTCGTTCCCAAAATAAAGGCAAGACATTTCGAGCCGGGCTAGATGTTCTTCTTCTTCTTCTTAGACTAGGGGTTAAGGCAGAAAAAATGGACCTGATACTTTTCGCAAAAAGATATAAGGTCCAAGTGTGGAGGAGTGAGGAAAATGCTGGGAGTCACTTGGGGTCTGTCACCTGACTTGATGCATTATTAGTCCTGCACAGTAATAGTCATACCAATTCTGTACTATTCTACTGCGCTTTTGTCTGCCACAAAAAAGTCTCCATTCTTAGATCCATTGGAAAAAATTTGCCGCGCCTCGTGGCACTCTGCATTAAAGGAGCATTGACATCAACTCCAGCGGCTGCTCTAGAAGGAATCCTAAGTTTACTGACCACTGACCTCATTGCGGAAAACCGTGCTGCGAAATTGGCAGGTCATTTTGAAGTAGTAGTCGATAGAACTCTTGTTGTACATAAGTAAAGCAATGTTTATATGTAGGCATAACCTGTCTACTCTGGATTCAGCAGAACTCTAAGAGAAAGCATACTGATTTTTATTGGTTTTCAATTGGCCTCATTAGCTTACCATTCAGCAGGGGTGAAGTGTCTTCCGGCTGTATTTAACAACAAAAATCCGATAATAAAAACGTTATAACAGACTACCGGTACTTTTTACCGGTTATACTAAATTAAAAAAAAAAATATGTGTACAGCCACCAGAAAATGAATATGTTAAAACGACTGATGAGTCGAAGATCGATCTATCTCGGCAGCCAGTTCGAAAACGCCCTATCTCAAAAAAATTTTCAAAAACGTCCTATTTCAGAATTTAGTTGAAGAACGCCCTATTTCAGAATTCATTTCAAAAACGACCTTTCTCAGCTGGCGATTTATAAATGCCCTATATCAGCACATTTTCAATACATTTTGAAGTGAGATAGAGCATTTTTGAATCGTATTCTGAAATTGGGCGTTCTTCAGCCAAATTCTGAGATAGAGTGTTTTTCAATAAAATTCTGAAATAGGGCGTTCTTGAAAAGTTTTTGGAGATAGGGCGTTTGTTTAGAGTTTCTTGACTTGGTAAAGCTAAGCTAAACTATTCAGTTTAATAAAAAAAATACCGCTTTTATAAGAAGAATATATTCAAAGATACTTTTAAAAAAAAAAAATAAACATTTAAGGGAAAACCTGCAAGGCCTGAAGGATTGAAAAAACCCATCTGACACTCCTTGTAAATCCTCTCTTTCAATGGTTTCTTCAAAAATCATGTCACTAATTTCAATCCGGTTAGAGTTTCCTAGAAAAATTCTACTATGGATTTCCATATCCTTAAACAAAAACAAAAAAAAAATTTTTTTTTTAAATATTTTTAAACCAGTTTTATTATATTATTATATAGTAAATAAATGCTTACCAAAGACCTCCGGTAAATTTTACTGACTACGATTTTTAATAAGCGATAAATCAGTGAGATTTAACAACAATGTTGTACTTATACGGTGTTTAAATGAGGCAACTTTTCCAGCAACTTTTAGTTGAAAGCAATAATCGCCTGGTGTGAACGGCCCTTCCACTAATCGCTTCCAATGAAGTTGGTGGGCAGCCAACTTTTGTTTCGACTAATCGCCTCTAAAATTGCTTGGAAAATCGCCTGAGCGCGTAAGTCGCAGGGATTCGTATAATTTGTAAGATTTTAACCGCTTAGCGGTAAAAAAAATACTGGTCGCCTGTAGTTAAGGGTTAAAGTACCCAAGAAATTACACATATCTACTACGTCGATGAAGCATAAAAAATATTCAATTGAAAGCTCTTTAATCAGATGCAAAATAAAGTTATAAAGTAAAGTCGGTCATTCGTTAACAGCGTAAAGTTTTTAACAAAAGTAAAGATTTCGTAAATCTTAAATGCCAAGCCATGCACGTGAACCGCCAATAAAAGAAGTGAATGAAAGTAAAAATTTTATATGGCATTTTTAATTTGTTTCCAAAGCTATAAATGTTCAACTTTCGATGGCGACGATTGGCTATATCTTGCGTTGGCACACTCCTTTTTCTCGCTTATTTGTTTGTGCACGGATATTTGAGATTTTCTTTAAAAGAAATATGACTGCAAGAATTTTAACACAAAATATATGTGACATACATATCTACAACTGTACATACTCACATACAAATATGTACATATGTTCGTACATAAAATAACCAATCTTTTATTATTCGTTTATTCGTTCTACTCTTTCTTCTCTCACTTTTATGATATTTCCTATGCTGCCATTCTGTAACTCACTGACATGTGTCAAATGGTAATAATGCGCTTTAAATTGAAAACGTGATGTGCATTCGAGCTAGCAGCCCGTTCGTCATGATTTTTTCGTGTAAAGTAAAAAGTGTTACAGCCAAGCAGCAATGAGGGATATGCAAATTAGGGTGGTCCAAAACAAAAAGGAAAGTCGAAATCTTAATACTCTCATACCCTAGGATTGTTCTACATCGAAAAAAATTAACCCCTTAATTTTTTATTTTGAAATTTAAAAAAAATTTTAGAGGTCCCTCAAAGGGCAAAAAGTATTTTATATGGTGGAAAAAATTTGCTCCGTAAAAACGGTATATAGTTCCTGAAAATCAATATTTTTCGGTCGAAAAATTTTGGTTCTCTGCAGGAGATTTCCAGTAATAATACCCAATTGTTTATTAAAGATTTTTTATTGAGCCACTTGCATTTTTTGGGTTTTTGGTGGACATATAAAATATAGTTACTATGAAAAAATTGTTAAATAGTTGATTGGGTATTATTAGTGGAAATCTGCCGAAGAGAAACTGATCGAAAAATACATATTGGTTTTCAAAAATTTGAGCGACCTCTAAATATTTTTTGATTTCAAAATAAAAAAAATGTTGGTATATTTTTTCTGTATAGAACAATCCTAGGGGGTGAGAGCATAAATGTTCCTTTTTTGCTATTTCATATGCATTTTTGGACTACCCTAAGCACATACTACATATATACATATCTATGGCTATACGAGTACAGTATACCTACCAGCAGATAGAAAACATAGCTGGCTATAAAATACTTTAACCAAAGGATTTTATAACTAGTCTTAAAACCTAATCTAGCAGTAAGTGTTTTCTTCTGAGCTTAGAGTTTTTATATTTGCCTAAGTTGTAAAATGACTAATGTCGCTCGCTGGTCTCTCACTTAAGCACGTCCCGTAAATGATGCTCACACTGTATCTAAAGCAGCGCTGCTAATTTCCTCTATATACGTACATATATGTATGTGTGTAAGTTAGCAATACATATATATGTAGGTATGTATGTATGTGCATATGTATATACACTGGCGAGCCAAACTGAGTACACGATGATTGTTTTGTAAATATTTACATTGTTTTTCGAGGAATTTTATTTTTGTTATAAAAATATTGTTCATTCTTTAAAGAAAACTATCTAGCCACTCAAAATTTGCAAATATTTTATTAAAGAAACGTAAGTGATCTAACCTGTATACCCTGAAATTCACTTAAAAGTCAGATTAAAAAGTTCGAAATGATGATGAAAATTAAACCATCAACAATATTTTTATAAAAAATAACAAAAAGTTTTACTTGAAAAACTATGTAAATATTTAACAAAAATCACCACGTACCCAGTTTAGATATTTACGTACTAGTTGCCGGAATTTTTTATTATTTTTATTTCTATAGATTTCCTTAATTTTGAGGCTTTATTGTTTTTAAGAGGAATTTTTTTTTTTATTTCATTCAATCTGTAGAAACTTGTTAATATTATTATTTTTTATTTTATTTTACTTAATTTTTTTATTTATTAAATTTTATTGTAATTTTAACATTTCATTGTTTTAGAAAGAATTTTTTTTTTTATTTTTTTAATACATTTTTTAAACTTATTTTATTTTTTTCTCTTTTTAATTAGTTTTATTATTTTAATTTCTTGTAATCAGGTTTCTTTTAATCTTTTTATATTATTGCTTCGAAAGAAGAATATATTTTTTTTTACTTTTTATAAACATATTTTTTCGAATTATTGAAGAACAAATTTTTTTTTAATAAAACAACATAACATAATAAAATAAAATAAATAACAATTATTTTTTGACTTTTATTTATAAATAAATAAGAATTAGTTCTAATTATTATTTCATAAATCCAAAGTAAAAATTATTTTATACTTATGAGTGAGTGCGAAAGTATGAGTCTTGGCATTTTCTTTCCCTCTTCCTCTTTAAGTGAAGAATAGCTGAAATTTGTCATTTGTGTACCGAAAGCGAAACCAAATATATGGTAGTTTTTATCTCTGTACATCCGATACCACCAAATATGAATTCACCTTGGGTTATGGTCAGAGTTAACTTTTCATTTTTATTCGAGGTGTGTTCGATGACAAAATATGTATACAATGCGTTCATTTAAATTTCTTTGGCACTTTCCGCAAAATATTGGTAGAATTTTAGTCTTTGTTAGTAAAAATGGGAGAAAATAAAATAGAGCTAAAAAGTGGGCAGATCTACTAATAAAGTGGTAAAGTCCGTGCACTGTTCCTTTGTTTTCAGCTTAAAACAAACCTTTTGAAATCACATGCGTTATGGTATCCGCTCTTCGAACCAATAACTTACTGTTTGCTTTGAGTTCATTCACTCGACGCATAACCTAAAATCCTCCGAGATGCAACTGATTCGACTGAAATAAAAATTCAACTCAACAAAAAAAGGAAAATAAAACCCATTTCACTGACCAGCGGCGGACGTGCTCTATACTTTTGCAATTGTAACACAATCAGTTCCACTACGCTGTCGACCATAATAATTAGTACTTATGTATGTGCAAGTGTTTCACTTTGATGTTTTTATTTTTGGTTCAAAATACTCGTATATAAATTTTAATTATTATTACCCAACACCGTTGACATTAAGTTGTCGGTAACAGTGTCAGCAAGCAAATAATTTATGTAATTTACAATGTCAATGTCAATGCCAATGACAATTTCCTTGGAATTTCTTTTGATATTTTTTAGCTTTGCATTTACTTTTATGTCGCCAATCAAAAATTTTGTATGCAGTTAACGTTTCTATGAGTGCGTCAGTGTAAAAAGTGCTTGTGCTCGCACTCATTTAAATTTCTTCAAAATGCACTTATAAATCAATTTAAAATAAGAGCAAGAAATTGTTTGATGAATTGACTATGTATGTGATGAATGGGAATTTCGGTTTCGTTTTTGAGTTTTAGCTTTTTATAATCGATTGTGTACGAGATAATCACCTATTTTTTATTTTTATTTTTTTCTGGAAAATAAAAACTTTCATACATAACATGAATCCTTTTTTTTCATGGAGACCACAATATAAGGATGATTGTCTAGGGGAATGATTCCCACGCAGGATGAACGACCTGAACCCATATAGTAAAACCTCCAAATATTTTTGCATTCTCAGGGCAAAGGAAATGGTGTAACGGAAATGGTTGGGACGGAAACAAGTGTTTCTTGAATGTATGTTATTAATTAAAAAAAAAACCCATTTTAATAAAAGGTTAAAGAAAAACACTTAGAAAAAGACCAATAGAAGAATGAAAGTAAAGGTTAGTACGTACATAGATAAAGAAAAGGATAAAGGCAAAGGGAAAAATAAAAACAAAAACAAAGATGCGTAAAGATAAAGGCAAAAATGAAGACCAAAGTAAATTTAAGCACTTTAAATAAACACTAAACTAAAAAAAAAAACAAAGATAAATATAAAGAAAAATATGAGGATAAGGGTACTGATAAAAGTAAAGATGAAGATAGAGAAGAATAAAGATTAAAAAAAAAGTAATTATAGAGAAAAGTATATAAATAGAGACACCGAGACTCAATCTGGGAAATATTTTGGGATTGTAGAACTTTTCGGGATACTCGGGACTTATCGATATAATAATCGACATCTTTATCGGTTTTGTTATCGATTTTGTTAACGATTATTTCTCGATTTTGTTATTGATATTTAGAGATTTTTTATCAATTATTTGTCGACTTTGTTATCGACATTTTTATCGATATTTGTATTGCTTTTCTAATCGATTTTTGTTATCGATTATTTATCATTTTTTTGTCGATGTTTTTATCGATTTTCTAATTGATTTTGCTGTCAATATTATCGATTCGTTTAACGATATCTTAATCGATTTTCTAATCGATTTTGCTACCAATATTATTAACGAATTTGCTATCGAAATTGTTATCGAAATTGTCATCGATTTTGTTATGATATTTTATCGTTTTCTATCGATTATTTATCGATTTTGCAAGAATCGATTTTTTTATCGATTGTTTGTCGACTTTTTTTCGATAATTTATCGATGTTGTTGTCGATTATTTATCGATTTTCTTATCGGTGTTGTTATCGATTATTATCGATTTTTATCGATGTTATACATTGTTATCGATTGTTTATCGATTATGTCATCGACATTTTTATCGATTTTGTATCGATATTTTGATCGATTTTCTAATCGATTTTGCTACCAATATTATTATAGATTTTGCTATCGAAAGTTTTATCGAATTTGACATCGAAATGTCGAGTTGCAACTGACAATACAGAAAATGCCTGCCGTGACAAAATTGTCACTGTAACTTTTTGAAATAGCGTTAGAAATAAAAAAGTCGTGCACTTCTACCAAAATGATCTCGAATAAATCTTGAAGCTGTCCCAAAAATGTCTCTTATTAGTCCCAAAAAGAACCCGAACTATTTAGTTATGAGCAGGCCCCGAAGCGATCGAAAAAGTCGTGAAATGATCTCAAAAAGTTCTTGAAATGTTCCCGAAATGGTCTCTTGCTAGCCCGTAAATGATCCTGAAATAATCGAAAAAGATGCTCAAGTAAGCCATAGTCAGAAACTTGCGGCCCAAAACGGTGGTCCCAACCATACCTTCCAATGAGGAAACAAAAAGTTTGGGAACCCCATGACGTAGATTCGTGTTATTTGAAATTGCTTCAAAACATCCACTACTTCTCCATGCCACCTGAAAAATAACATCACTATTTAAAAATCACTTGCAAAAGATTATTTAAAGCTCCTCTACTCCCAAATTAAATCCACTAAAGTGTTAATTGAAAAATTTATTTTATTTCACTTTCAAGTGGTTTCACTTAATATTAACCAAATTTGTCTTTAACGCTCTCAAAGTGCATGAAGAAGCCCGTTGTGCGAAAAGAGCAGCCAAGTAAAAGATAACCAAAAACATTACAAAAAAAAAAAATGAAAATCCCTTTGCGCATTGCACATTGCATAAATTTATGGCAAGAGCTGAAAAGCAAAAACGGCAACGCTATGAGTAGTAGTATGTATGCATGTATGTATGTATGTCTGTCCGGTAGCCCACGACAGTGCCATTGCCAATGCCCTTAGCAGTTGGCAATGGTTGCGGTTGTGATTGCGGTTGCAGTTGATGCCTGCGAGTATACCGCACAATTCGCCAGCCAGTAGTGAGATATGTTTTGCTGCTGTCAGATGCAGCCAAAAGTGGAACAACCAACACTGCCCCTTTTGCTCTTGCTCCTTCCTCTTCGTAGGAATATCCATAAAAATAGTGTAAGGTGCAAGAGAAGAGATGAGTGCGAAATTCACGCACTGCACGTACGACGTGGAAATCGAGAGCTACCTATGTATGTGTGTACATTAGGGTCGTCCAAACTAAGTAAAGTCGGAATTTTAATGCTATCACCCTCCAGGATTGTTCTATATCGAAAGAATATA
>NW_023458555.1:23151523-23153745 GCF_013731165.1 Rhagoletis pomonella | reverse complement strand
TTAATAGTATCTAATTAGTAATCAAAGTTAACAATTTGTATATTTTTGATTATGAAAAGAAGCATTTCCGCATTATCGGGCAACAACCTATTTCTATTTTCAACATAAATGTTACCCGATGCACTAAATACTCTTTCCGAGTTCACTGAGGAAGGTGGCGCGCAGAGATACTGCATTGCCAGTGTAAACAAATTTGGAAATTCTTTGCGGCTATACTTCCACCAAGTTAAGGGATCTTCTTGTCTGGATATAAGAGGTAGCTGCAAATATTTCTCTATTTCTAGTTCATAAATCGCTGCCTTTTTTCTTGTAAGTTCGCTGCCTTGTCTTCCAATAGTTTGGCTAACCATATCACTAGAAACACTAGAATCAGCATCGGAGCCGTTGGCGATTTCCTCAAAGCATTGCCAAATATCCTCGTGAGCTCGATCTTCGATGGAAGCTTTCACTATAGTTCGGCATTTTTCATATGATTCAACTGGTTCCTCCATGTTAACTGATTTATAATTTCGAATTAGTTCATCATCAACCCAGTTTTTAGCTTTATTGGCGTCAGAAAAAAAAACGAGTTTTGAAACGGTGCGAATCTGTTCCGAAAAATTACAAAAATGCCGCAATTATTTATTGGAACAATCACAGCTCTTCATTTCGTCGTGCCGAAATTGCAGACCTACGCGTTCGGAAACGAAAAAGGTTAATAGCCAGGTTCTGTATAATTTAAACAAAAATTAACGTAAGAAATCAAAACATCTTGATTGTTCAAAAGAAAAGAATTTGATGAAGATTGTTTTTTGTTTGTTTATAAGATGCCATTTTTCACTGCGATAGCATCGCACGGATGTGTGCGGAATTGTGTTTTCGAAATGGTAAATTCTGTAGCATCAGAAACGGTGCGGAGGTCGAGGTGAACTCGAGCCGGCAAAAAAACAATATTGTGAAATTTATGAAGGGCAGCAGTCTACCGGATATCCGATCGGATATCCGAATCCGGCTGTTATTTTTTACAGGATATCCAGAATCCGGTTATCCGGCAAAATCTATATCCGGCACATCCCTAGTAATAATCCAATCAAATGTGGTTAATGAAGAATTTTTGAGTATCTCATGAGAAATAAGTAAACTACATAGACTCTAATTATAAAAAAAATAAATATCCTTTTAGCAACACAATATATTACACTAATGACTGGGTAGTCTGTGAAAAAAGAAGACATGCAAATTTTGAAACTCAAATTAGATATTTACGAAAAGAGTGCTTTATGAATAAAAGAAATGTAAAAATAATTAAAAAACAAATTCAGTAATTGAGGCAAGAATTGCGTACCTACCTATTGACAGATTAAAGAATTAGCCGGCTCATAAATTAAACTTCGCTCGTTTGACATTCACGCTAAGCGCTAATAGCATACTGGCGACAGGGATTCGCCAAACGATAACACAGGCCTACAAAAAAATTTCTCTTTTGGTGCAGCTCGAAAGGGTCTGGACGAAAGATTAAGTACTGAGAAATTAAATGCAGGAGTTTTTGATGGACCTCAAATAGGTAAATTAATTGAAGAATTAACGTACACAAGATGGCCGATTATTACTGGGATATTATGCGCGATTGCCCAAGACAATTTCACTGGAGAAAATAACTTAAAAGACAGCTTCTTGATGTGCATATGTACAAAGTGAAAATAAAGCGATATTTTGTAAAAAATTCTTCTCTTTTTGTATCTCATAAAAGGGAGCTGAAACAGGAAAATCAGCAGCATTTTAAAATCAGTTCTAAAATGCTAGGCTATGAAATGGGTGTAGACCAGTGTAATCGGTAAATTTGCGATTACTAGAATTACGTGTATGAATAAACTTTGAGAGGTGAATGAATGCTTGAAACAAAAAATATGCAAAAAAGCATTAACAATAACAAAAAAGAATTAACATGCCCATCGGATGCCATCTACCTATAATCCTATAATATTTACTCACATGCGAACATACATACATACATACATATATATATACATACACTCAATATTGGTGACAAACAGAAAAAGGAGGTGTCATTTAAAACAAAACCAAAAAACAACAAATGTGTAAACGTATGAATAAATTTAGTAAAAATTCTCACACAAGTAATTTGCTGCGAAACTTTTTTACTCTCAATTCAAATGCAAATTTTATTGAAATCGAAAAAAATAATTCGCTTAATGTGTGAGCCAGTTGTATGAGCAAAAAAA
>NW_023458555.1:23123617-23151423 GCF_013731165.1 Rhagoletis pomonella | reverse complement strand
TTTTTTTGCTCATACAACTGGCTCACACATTAAGCGAATTATTTTTTGTTCGATTTCAATAAAATTTGCATTTGAATTGAGAGTAAAAAAGTTTCGCAGCAAATTACTTGTGTGAGAATTTTTACTAAATTTATTCATACGCTTACATATTTGTTGTGTTTTTTTTTCGTTTTTGTTTTAAATGACACCTCCTTTTTTTGTTTGTCACCAATATTGAGTGTATGTATGTATGTATGTATGTATGCTCGCATGTGAGTGAATATTATAGGATTATAGGTAGATGGCATCCGATGGGCATGTTAATTTTTTTTTTGTTATTGTTAATTCTTTTTTGCATATTTTTTGCTTCAAGCATTCATTCACCTCTCAAAGTTTATTCATACACGTATTTAACGTAATCGCAAAATTTACCGATTACCCTGGTCTACACCCATTTTGTTGCCTCGCATTTTAGAACTGATTTTAAAATGCCGCTGATTTTTCTGTATCAGCTCCCTTTTATGAGATACAAAAAAAATATTTGTTGTACAGAATATCGCTTTATTTTCACTTCATACATATGTACATCGAGAAATTGTCTTTTACGTTATTTTCTCCAGTGAAATTTTCTTGGGAAATCCCAGCGATAATCGGCCATCTTGCGTACGTTAATTCTTTATTTAATTTACGTATTTGAGGTCCATCAAAAATGCATGCCTTTAATTTCTCAGTACTTAATCTTTCATCCAGACCTTTCAGAGCTGCACCAAAAGATTAATATTTTTGTAGGCCTGTGTTATCGTTTGGCGAATCCCTGTCGCCAGTATGCTATTAGTGCTTAGCGTGAATGTCAAACGAGCGAAGTTTAATTTATGAGCCGGCTAATTCTTGAATCTGTCAATAGGTAGGTATGCAATTCTTGCCTCAATTACTGAATTTGGTTTTTTAATTATTTTTACATTTCTTTTATTCATAAAGCACTTTTTTCATAAATATCTAATATGAGTTTTAAAATTTACAATTTCTTCTTTTTTCACAGACTTCCCAGTCATTAGTGTAATATATTGTGTTGCTAAAAGGATATTTTTTATAATTGCTTACTTATTTACTTATTTACTTATTTCTCACGAAATACTCAAAAATTCTTCTTTAATCACATTTGATTAGATTTTGACAAAAGCTGAGTTATTTGAACTCCGTCGCAGAAATTGAATATCTGTTTATCTGTCTGTTAAGCAAAGCATGAGTGTATCTCTTTATAAATATTTTAACGAATGACGCTAATTTCTTTTAATAATCATAAATATCGCTAAGAATGTGATTCCTAAGCCGGTTTGGACCTTCATAAATTAGAAGAAAAAAAGATTGTAAAGCTTTTAATGTACAACGCATTCCAAGTAAAACAGCATTAGCCTACTCAATATCCGCCTGGTGAAATAAGGTCAAACTTTCGGATCAGTTGATTACCTCTTCTTCTTCCACATTGGCATAGAGCCTTCTTAAACCACTTTAGTTTGATACCCATAATGCATTGTCATAAATAGCTTATCAATTTAATTAAATCAAATTTTTCAAATAGGTGGCAACCCTCCTCAAAAATATTTTCAGCTGCAAGTTTTCTGAAACATCTTTCTTTTGACAACCACATTGCAGTATTTACTTTATCTTACCAATTTACTTAAACTGAAATTTTTAAAAAATTTTTTTTCTTTTTAAATCATCGAAAAAAACTATTCAAATCGGTCAAGCCGATTTTGAGTTTTCCCGGTTTTCAGGAGCCCGCATTTTTCCGGAAATTAAGTTGGAGGATAAAAGTATTTGTCTAAATTGATAAATTTGATAAAAAAGAATTTTGGATGGCCGCCACTGGTAAATTGGCGGTGGCAAACTTTTGTAGTGGACATCATCAACTATCGATTGTCCCGATAGTCACTTTCTGTCGATATGGCAGCACTATCGATAGTCGCGATAGTTTGCCGCATAGTTCGCTAATGAGAATATTTGTATGTTTAACGCAAAAGCTCAGTTAAAAATTAAGTTGTATTTTGAATTCAAATAAAATCAATACTCAGATAAGAAAATTGACTTCGAAAATTTTTATATGTACTTTATTTATTTGATTAATTAATCCTTTGGCTTTTTCTATAAATACGTAAGTATTTATGTGTATTAGTGATGCACAGAACCGTGGAACCGAATCCGAGTCCTTTAGATAAACGGTCAGTAGGATTCTTGCAAGAACCGAAAAAGGGTTCTGGATGAACCGAACCTCGATTTAAAAGGAACCGAAAAACGTTTCCTGAAGAAGCGAAACTCGATTCAAAAATACTTAAAAAACGGTCCTAGAGGAACCGGAAAATCATCTTAAAAGAACCGAAACTCGATTCAAAAATACTTAAAAAACGGTCCTAAAGGAACCGGAAAATCATCTTAAAATAATCGAAAAATTAAGTAAAAAGAACTGAAAAAAAATATTCCAAAAATTTATGGTTTTGGCATAATATGAAGATGTCAGCAGGAGATTCGGTAAAGATATTGATAGCTCTGAGTTGACCTACCAAATTTTGTTCGATTGGGGGCCGCCATATACCCGATCTGGCTCATTTACATCAACTTCGTTGTTTTTGATGCTATCGACTTGAAATGCGGTTTATTTACGTAAGACGAAGTTCTGAGTGGACCTACAAAAAATTTTTCCTGGAATTTTATGTTATGCTAGTTTTCTTCTCCATCTTTGACGGCTAAAATTTGAAACAAATTTGAAATTTTTATTAATGCAAAGTGCAGAAAAGAAGCAATTTTGAGGTAGATCGAAAGAAATGTTTCAATTAATAAATTTTACTTAATAAAAATTTGTTGAAATCAAATGTAGGGTTCCATCAAAACGAAAAAAAGATTTCACAATAAAAATTGAAATGTTATAAAAGATATTTTCCCAAAATTAAAAAAAAAAATGTTTGAGTCTTTAGAAAAGTTTTGGGTATGCAGTTTTATAGGCCATTAAATTTTAAATTGTCAAGTGGCTAAGAGATCGCGTTGTTTTTTAATAATTTTTTTTCGCTAACATTTCGAGCACATCCGATTGCTCTCTATTGTAATAAAATTTAATGATCTGTAAAAATGCATACTCAAAATTTTTACAAAAACAAAAAAAAAAATTTTGGGGAAATTTGTTTTATAACATTTAAATTTTTTTAATTTTGGGATAAGCCTACAATTGTTTTCAAGTAGTTTTTGTTATGTAACATTTATTGACTGGAATAGGCGAATCGATTTTCCTCAAAATAATTACTTTGTCTGCACTTTGCATTAAAAAATTTAATACACAGCTCAACTGGGCTCTTGAAAATTTTATTGGCTTTCATAAAAAAATTAGTCAAATTGAGTGAAAAATTAAGGTTCCAGTGAATTGAGTGTGCCATCGATAGTTTGCCACCACTACTGGTAATATATATAGATAGATGGTATACTGGAGGGACAACGCTTTTCCATATATCGGGATATCTGATTATGTAATCCAGCTCTATAACATTTGCGTAGAAGAATAACTGTTATATAACCAAATAATCTAATAAACAGGCAGATGTGAATACCCCAACTATTTCGTTTTATTCAAAAATAATTTTTTCGTTTCCTCCTCGAACGTCTATCGTAAATTTTATGTAACCCGAAATTAAAAAAAAAAACAATTATCCAAAGCTCTTTCCGATTTCGCTGAAAAATAAATGAAAATCAATATCCCAACTTACATGCTGCAACATGCCAAAAATAACAACACAGCACAGCTATCAGTTTCAGTTAACAAATTTAATTACTCAATTTTACAATCTTTGACAAGAGCAAATAAATAAGTTTAGCGCATAACAACGGTTTGGACATTTTTCGGGCAGCTTATTTCGGCTTTCGCTTTTCATTCTTTTTACACTCATTCTGAGGTGTGTGTGTGTGTGTGCATGCACAGCCACAAAAACAATTAAACATGGCAAAAACAAAAAAAAAACACATCGAAAGCGCCAAAAAAGGCACAAAACTTGACCCAATATTTTTTTTTTTTTTAGCTTACAAGCGAACAGCTGTACGGTCAAGTAATGCCAAAGCACATACATACATACGGTTTAGTCAGCTTTGGTGCAATGACGTGTCATATGAGTGCAGGAAATAACAGCAATAAAACATAAAATAATCGCGAACAAAAGCAAAGAGGGCTATGTAAAAAGACAAATCAACTTTAAAAACCATAAAATCAAAACTAAAAACTCGAAAAATCAAAAATGCAATTAAATGTGACAGCTTGTTTTATGCTTGCGCGAGTATAAGTGCCATAAGCTGGGCGCAACTACAACAACAATAACAACAGCAGCAAGAGCAATACGCTAGCCGAACAATTTAATCAAAACAATGCATTTATGAAGCAACAGCAACAACAACAACAACAACAAGAAAATCGATAATACCAGTCATCTTCTCGCCTTTGGCGATCTCTATCATGTTTGTGCCCAGCCCTGGGTCATATTTAATCAGTCAACACGTTTGAGCGGCTCCATATGTATGTATGTGGGTAGTATGCACATACGTCAACGCAGTGTTGCCACACCTTCACCTTTACATATGTATGTACATAGCTCTTAGCCACATAACTCAACATTGCACTGACTGGCACATTAAACTTGTTGACACTTAATTGCGTGCATGCGTAACTACGAGTATAATAATTTTAAACTTGATTTCTTGACCTCTGTTCATTTAATTGTGTGTCACTTAGCATATTTATGTAGAACAAAGTTTCTTCGTTTTTCTCTTCTTTCTTTTTTTGTTTGACGCCCTGCATTGCGTGACCAATTATTTTAAACCACAGCTAAAATTGCTTGTAAACGCTTTTTCCTCACTTAAAAGTGTACATTGTTGACAACTACTATTTTAAATAAATTGGTCTAAAGCAGCATTTACATACTAACTATGTATGTAATTGGTTATGTATTTGTATTTACATACAATTGAGACATAGCTAGAAATGTAAATACTTTGCAGATTAAGAGCCATACATTAGAATGCCAACGAGTGTACTTTTCTGAAACTATCTCAATAGATGATGAATGTTGGAACAATTTTCCATCTTCTTTTGTTCTCGGTAGAACAGAAAATTACACTGGAGAAGGCACAACGCCAAAATCGGTTTATAACGAAATGAAATGGTATGACTTAATCGTTTCAAAATTCATTATCTTTACGCACTGTCGGAATTATTAACCAACACAAAGAAATCCCTTTGTATCCTTAATTAACTGTCTTTTTTAGCCCCTATTTATTGGGTACCAGCGTTATTTTCAAAAATAATTTCCTGTTTATATACTTAGGATAGGAATACCCGACAGCGAGCTGCTCTATTCTAGGTACATCGCCGACTATCTTGATACCTAGCCGTACCGTACCTAGCCACTCTTACTTAACTTTCACTCAGAAAGTGATACCAACTTCACGTGATTGATGCAGCAGACCCCTACAGAGTCGGAGGAGAAATTTTTTGAGAGGAAGCACAGTTTTCTGAGGAGTAGCAGTTTTCTAGGCTCAGTTGATTTGATAGGCTCTTAAATAGGTGACAGGTAATAAGGTCAATGGAAATAAGGTCAATTGACTTTATTTCCCACTCTGGTGCGAAATAAAGTCAATTGACATTATTACCTTTTCAAAAGCGAAATAAAGTCAACAAAAATTTGGAAATAAAGTCATTGACGCTATTTCCTCATTCAAATGGAAATAGCGTCAACAATGCTTAAAGTATGTCGATTCATAGAAAAAAATGTTGTTCTTACAATAAACATTGCACCGTAAGTGTTGTTTTTTAATAGATGAAAAAGGCTTTTGCCAAATCCTCAGTGTTGTGATATTAATCCACACACAATCATGAACCACCACCAATTGATTCTATTAAAAAAATTTTAAACTACGAATATGTAAAAACACGATGCGAAAAACTAAACGCCTACGCACAGCTGGAATACGACAAATATTTGAAGAAAGAGTGGAGAAATGATCCATAACTTGCAAAACATTTTTCGTTTCTACAAAAATAAAGCGAACACTATTAAATTGAAGAAACAGTCCATCTCCAAAAACCCCGGAGGAGCACTGAAGGAATTCTGTGTTTTAAATTAGCATATTTTGAACGAATTCGGAATGTCTAAGGTGGAAAACAACCCAACCTTTCCATAAGGAAACAATTATAGAAAAAGAATTTTCTTACACTGTATTCATGTCTCCGCCAGCAGTAATTTAAAAGCAGCTAAGGAGAACGACGACACTATTTGTAAGATGGCACATTCAACGAGCCAATGTGCCAAAATGCGGGATAAACAATTATTGATTATTTAATATCGGAACCGAGATCATATAAGTTAATTGATTGGTTTTCACACACTTTTGAAACAAAAATTATATGCTTTTTTACTGCAGACAAGTTGTTGCCTCAAAACACAGCAGAAATCTTCCAATCAGGGCTGCCAACTCTCCTTAGTTATGAGGTGCCATACTGAGGATAAAAAAAGTGCCAAATAGAAAAATAAAAGTGCCAAAAAAGGTGTAATTCCTTTTAATCATTCATATTTAGCAATAAAATAAAGCCACATTTTCAAAACAAAAGTGCAATGATAAAATAAGATAAACCAGTTGAATAGCCCTTATAAATTAGAAAATTTTAGTTGAGAAAAAGAAATGCACGCAAAGGATTTCAAAAAAATGTATTGAAATGTTATTTTTTTTTACAAAAGTGCCATTTTGGCACTATGTGCCAAATTGAAAAATTAAGTGCCATATGAAGTAAAATAGGGACAAATGGCACGGTTTGAGCCAAGTTGGCATCCCTGCTTCCATTAACTTACAAATATTAAAATGTGAAATATCGAGGGCTTGAATTAATACCCTCTATCTGCAATTTGCACAAAAACTAATTTGTGATTTTAGAAACCATCTGGGACTTATTACCTGTCGTTATATAAGGTAGCATTAATATCACTGATGACAGTTAAAGCTTAGGTGGATTTTTATATCAGAATCTCATCTTTGTGAAAAGTGTGCAGATAGAGGGTATATTGAATATAAGCCCTCGTTGTTTAAAATATATAAAAAATTTATTTCAACGTATACAAAAAATAAAGCTACCTGCGATACAGCACGGCAGGAGACGGGGAAGGGGGGCCGGGGGGCCGCGGCGTAACGTGACGTGGTGTGCGCGCCGGTCGCGCGGGGTGGCGCGAATTTAAGCAAATTTAATGTTTGAAAGAGAAATAATGTCAATGGATTTTATTTCGTTTTTAAAAAGGTAATAATGTCAATTGACTTTATTTCGCACCAGGGTGGGAAATAAAGTCAATTGACCTTATTTCCGTTGATCTTATTACCTGTCACCCTTAAATAATTTGGTAATTTTTTTGACAATGCCCGACATCGGCATATAATAGGCTCTAAGGTTTCTTTATTCTACCGCTCGCGACACTTCGTGCACCTTCCCACGTTAGTAATACCCATTTTTTTGTGAATGAGAAGCCAGCCAGATCTGTATGCCCCGTTAGAAATCCGGTAAGAACCCGGTTAAATCCTCCCTTGGAAGCCGTAACAAGAAGCAAGCATGGCTCACCGGCTGCGAAGGATGCTTTTAATCAAATTCTATACAAGAAACTGCTTTAATTGCCGTCTGACTGCTTTTGAGCTGACTCTCGTTTCGGCGTAGGTTAGCTCTGCTGTGCCCACCTGGCGTTCAGTTCCTGGCAATATAGTCCGGCATCCACTCCCGTTACAATTTTAGAGTCGCCCGTGAAAATGTTCCTCAATCGTTGTGCGAAACCTTCGTTCCCAAATTAAAGCAAGACGTTTCGAGGGGTTCTTCTTCTTCTTAGTAGACTAGGGGTTAAGGCAGAAAAAATGGACCTGATACTTTTGACAAGAAGATATAAGGTCCAAGTGTAGAGGAGTGAGGAGAATGTTGGGAGTCACTTGGGGTCTGTCACCTGGCCTGATGCATAATTAGTCTTGCTCAGTAGTAGTCAGACCATTTCTGTACTATTCGACTGCGCTTTGGTGTGGTGGAATGCCACAAAAAAGTCTTTATTCTTAGAGCCATTTGAGAAAATTCAACGTCTCGCGGCACTCTGCATTAGACGAGCATTGACATCTACTCCAGCGGCTGCTCTAGAAGGAATCCTAAGTTTACTAACCACTGACCTTATCGGGGAAAACCGTGCTGCGATATCGGCAGGTCATTTTGAAGTAGTAGTCGATAGAACTCTTGTTGTACATAAGTAAAGCAATATTTATATGTAGGCATAACCTGTCTACTCTGGATTCAGCAGAACTCTAAGGGAAAGCATACTGATTTTTATTGGTTTTCAATTGGCCTCATTAGCTTACCATTCAGCAGGGGTGAAGTGTCTTCCGGCAGTATTTATTAACTATAAAACTCCGATAATAAAAACGTTATAAGAGACTACCGGTACTTTTTACCGGTTATAATAACTTTAAAAAATATGTGTACACTGTACAGTCATTAGAAAATGAATATGTTAAATGCATTCCATATTTGTTTAGAGTTTCTAGACTTGGTAAAGCTAAGCTGCACCATTCAGTTTAATAAAAAATACCACTTTTATAAGAAGAATATATTCAAAGATACTTTTTAACAAAAAATAAACATTTAAGGGAAAACCTGCAAGGCCTAAAGGATTGAAAAAACCCCAGCTGATACTCCTTGTAAATCCTCTCTTTCAATGGTTTCTTCAAAAATCATGCCACTGATTTCAATCCGTTTAGAGTTTCCTAGAAAAATTCTACTATCGATTTCCATATCCTTAAACAAAAACAAAAAATTTTTTTTTTTGAATATTTTTAAACCAGTTTTATTATATTATTATATAGTAAATAAATGCTTACCAAAGACCTCCGGTAAATTTTAATGACTACGATTTTTAATAAGCGATAAATTAGTGAGATTTAACAAAACACAGTGGTCACTTCGGCCAACAATGTTGTACTTATACGGTGTTTACATGAGGAGATTTTTCAGGCAACATTTAGTTGAAAGCAACAATCGCCTGGTGTGAACGGCCCTTCCATTAATCGCTTCCAATGAAGTTGCGGGGTGGGGGCAAATCGCCTCATGCGAACACCGTTTAAGCGCCGAAAAGATACACAGACGTTTGAACGCGTAAGTCGCGGGGATTCGTGTAATTAGCAAAATATTGAAACCGCTTAGCGGTAAAAAAAATACTGGTCGCCTGTAGTTAAGGGTTAAAGTACCCAAGAGATTACATATATCTACTACGTCGCTGAAGCATAAAAAATATGCAATTGAAAGCTCTTTAATCAGATGCAAAATAAAGTTATAAAGTAAAGTCGGTCATTTGTTAAATCTTAAATGCCAAGCCATGCACGTGAACCGCCAATAAAAGAAGTGAACGAAAATAAAAATTTTATATGGCATTTTTAATTTGTTTCCAAAGCTATAAAAGTTCAAATTTCGATGGCGACGATTGGCTATATTTTGCGTTGGCACTCCATTTTCTCGCTTATTTGTTTGTGCACGGATATTTGAGATTTTCTTTAAAAGGAATATGACTGAAAGAATTTTAACACAAAATATATGCGACATACATATCTACATCTGCGCATACTCACATACAAATACATATGTATGTTCGTACATAAAATAACCAATCTTTTATTATTCGTTCTACTCTTTCTTCTCTCACTTTTATGATATTTCCTATGCTGCCATTCTGTAACTCACTGACATGTGTCAAATGGTAATAATGCGCTTTAAATTGAAAACGTGATGTGCATTCGAGCTAGCAGCCCGTTCGTCATGATTTTTTCATGTAAAGTAAAAAGTGTTACAGCCAAGCAGCAATGAGGGATATGCCCATTAGGGTGGTCCAAAACAAAAAGGAAAGTCGAAATCTTAATGCCCTCATACCCTAGGATTGTTCTACATCGAAAAAAATTAACCCCTTAATTTTTTATTTTGAAATTAAAACAATTTTAGAGGTCGCTCAAAGCGCTAAAAGTATTTTATATGGGAGAAAAAATTTTTTTCGTAAAAATGATATAGAGTTCCTGAAAATCTATATTTTTCGGTCGAAAAATTTTGGTTCTCTTCAGGAGATTTCCAGTAATAATACCCAATTGTTTATTAAAGATTTTTTATTGAGCCACTTGCATTTTTTGGGCTTTTTGGCGGACATATAAAATATAGTTACTATGAAAAAATTGTTAAATAGTTGATTGGCTGTTATTAGTGGGAATCTGCCGAAGAGAAACTGATCGAAAAATACATATTGGTTTTCAAAAATTTGTGCGACCTCTAAATATTTTTTGATTTCAAAATAAAAAAAATGTTGGTATATTTTTTCTGTATAGAACAATCCTAGGGGGTGAGAGCATAAATGTTCATACTTTGCTATTTCATATGCATTTTTGGACTACCCTAAGCAGATACATAGATATCTATGGCTATACGAGTACAGTATACCTACCAGCAGATAGAAAACATAGCTGGCTATAAAATACTTTAACCAAAGGATTTTATAACTAGTCTTAAAACCTAATCTAGCAGTAAGTGTTTTCTTCTGAGCTTAGAGTTTTTATATTTGCCTAAGTTGTAAAATGACTAATGTGGCTGGCCTCTCACTTAAGCACGTCCCGTAAACGATGCTCACACTGTATCTAATGCAGCGCTGCTAATTTTATCTATATACGTACATATATGTATGTGTGTAAGTTAGCAATACATATATATGTAGGTATGTATGTATGTGCATATGTATATACACTGGCGAGCCAAACTGAGTACACGATGATTGTTTTGTAAATATTTACATTGTTTTTCGAGGAATTTTATTTTTGTTATAAAAATATTGTTCATGCTTTAAAGAAAACTATATAAATCAAAGTCTAAAATCCAACGCGATTATCTATCCACACAAAATTTGCAAATTTTGTATTAAAGAAACGTAAGTGATCTAACCTGTATACCCTGAAATTTACTTAAAATTCAGATTAAAAAGTTCGAAATGATGATGAAAATTGAACCATCAACAATATTTTTTATAAAAAATAACAAAAAGTTTTACTTGAAAAACTATGTAAATATTTAACAAAAATCACCACGTACCCAGTTTAGATATTTACGTACTAGTTGCCCGGAATTTTTTATTATTTTTTATTTCTATAGATTTCCTTAATTTCTAGGTTTTATTGTTTTTAAGAGGATTTTTTTTTTTAAATTTCATTCAATTTGTAGAAACTTGTTAATAATATAATTTTTTATTTTATTTTACTTAATTTTTTTACTCATTAAATTTTAATGTAACTTTAACATTTCATCGTTTTAGAAAGACATTTTTTTTTATTTTTTTAATACATTTTTTAAACTTATTTTTTTTTCTCTTTTTAATTAGTTTTATTATTTTAATTTCTTGTAATCAGATTTCTTTTAATCTTTTTATTTTATTGCTTCGAAAGAAGAATATATTTTTTTTACTTTTTATAAACATATTTTTTCGAATTATTAAAGAACAAATTTTTTTTAATAAAATAACATAACATAATAAAATAAAATAAATAACAATTATTTTTTGGCTTTTATTTAATAATTCCTTAAATAAGAATTAGTTCTGATTATTATTTCATAAATCCAAAGTAAAAATTATTTTATACTTATGAGTGAGTGCGAAAGTAAGAGTCTTGGCATTTTCTTTCCCTCTTCCTCTTTAAGTGAAGAATAGCTGAAATTTGGCATTTGTGTACCGAAAGCGAAACCAAATACATGGTAGTTTTTATCTCTGTACTACCGATACCACCAAATATGAATTCACCTTGGGTTATGGTCAGAGTTAACTTTTCATTTTTATTCGAGGTGTGTCCGATGACAAAATATGTATACACTGCGTTCATTTAAATTTCTTTTGTCACTTTCCGCAAAATATTGGTAGAATTTTAGTCTTTGTTAGTAAAAATTGGAGAAAATAAAATAGAGCTAAAAAGTGGGCAGATCTACTAATAAAGTGGTAAAGTCCGTGCACTGTTCCTTTGTTTTCAGCTTAAAACAAACCTTTTGAAATCACATGCGTTATGGTATCCGCTCTTCGAACCAATAACTTACTGTTTGCTTTGAGTTCATTCATTCGACGCATAACCTAAAATCCTCTGACATGCAACTGATTCAACTGAAATAAAAATTCAACTCAAAAAAAAAAGGAAAATAAAACCCATTTCACTGGCCAGCGGCGGACGTGCTCTATACTTTTGCAATTGTAACCCAATCAGTTCCACTACGCTGTCGACCATAATAATTAGTACTCATGTATGTATGTGCAAGTGTTTCACTTTGATGTTTTTATTTTTGGTTCAAAATACTCGTATATAAATTTTAATTATTATTACCCAACACCGTTGATATTAAGTTGTCGGTAACAGTGTCAGCATGCAAATAATTTATGTAATTTACAATGTCAATGTCAATGCCAATGACAATTTCCTTGGAATTTCTTTTGATATTTTTTAGTTTTGCATTTACTTTTATGTCGCCAACCAAAAATTTTGTATGCAGTTAACGTTTCTATGAGTGCGTCAGTGTAAAAATTGTTTGTGCTCGCACTCATTTAAATTTCTTCAAAATGCACTTATAAATCAATTTAAAATAAGAGCAAGAAATTGTTTGATGAATTGCCTATGTGATGAATGGGAATTTTGGTTTCGTTTTTGAGTTTTAGCTTTTTGTAATCGATTGTGTACGAGATAATCTCTCAATTGTTTTTGGAAAATGAAAACTTGCATACATAACATGAAGCATTCTTTTTCCATGCAGACCACAATATAAAATTATTATTTTTTTTCAACAGTGTTACCGCTAGTGATGAAAATTTCTTGGTGATTCTTGCATTTTCCAGAGTTTTGTCTGAAATTAAAAAAAAAATATCCTTGCTGTGGAAAGAACTATATTTTTGTAAAAAAATGGTAAATATAAATAAATAAATAAAATCGTGAAAACTTTAGGGAATCCATATTTTCGAACTTGACTGTATGTGCCTAAACTATCTCCCTTTTTACTTTCATAACACTTCCGAATGATTTAGGAATGATTCCAACTCAAGATGAATGACCTGAACCCATATAGTAAAACCTCCAAATACTTTTACATTCTCAGGGCAAAGGAAATGGTGCAACGGAAATGGTTGGGACGGAAACAAGTGCTTTTTGAATGTTTGTTATTAATTAAAAAAAAAACTGTCTAATATAAGGTTACAGAATAACACTTAGAAAAAGACCAATACAAGAATGAAAGTAAAGGTTAGTACGTACATAGATAAAGAAAAGGATAAAGGCAAAGAGAAAAATAAAAACAAAAACAATGATACGTAAAGATAAAGGAAAATATTAAGAGCAAGGTAAATTTAAACACTTTACTTACATATGTAATGTCAAAGGTGGAGGGGAATATGTAGATGAAGAAAATGATAAACATTAAGAAAATGATAAACAAAGATAAATATAAAGAAAAATATGAGGATGAGGGTACTGATAAAAGTAAAGATGAAGATAGAAGAAGAAAGATTAAAATAAAAGTAATAATAGAGAAAAGGATATGGATAGAGACACAGAGACTCAATCTGGAAAATATCTTGGGATTTTAGAGCTTTTCGTGATTCACGGGACTTATCGCTATCATAATCGACATTTTGATCGGTTTTGTTATCGATTTTGTTAACGATTATTTCTCGATTTTGTTAACGATTTTGTTATTGATTATTTATAGATTTTTTATCGCGTATTTATCGACATTTTTATCGATTTTGTTATCGATATTTTTATCGCTTTTCTAATCGATTTTGCTGTCAATACTATCGATTCTTTTAACGATATCTTAATCGAACTAGACCAAAATTGTCCTGGGGCCTATATCATAAAAGTGACAGATGTCATAATTATAGATTTTCCCGGAAAATTTCAGATCCGGAATTGTCGGCGACTATTTTCCTATTTCATAGACGTCTTGTACGCAACTGTGACAATTTTTTAAAAGCGGCAGTGAAAATACTAGAATATTGACGACAATTGTCTGACAATGATGCTGACTATTGTCACTCTGACAAAAATTGTCGCGACAATAGCGAAAACACTAAATAGCTCCGTCTGAAAGTTTTCACAATAGAGTTTTGTAAATTTTTTCATATTATAAATTCTTTTTCAATGATTTGAATATTTGTAAAAACTAAAATAATGCAAATGAAATTATTATATACGATTTACATAAAAGTTTCATATTACTAGCGACTATTTTGTCAACGACAATTTCAAACCCGGAAAACGACAATTTTGTTATTTCTAAATGAAATTTTTCAAACCTGGATAACAAAAGTTTTTATGAAACAAAACACCCACCAAAATGTCGAATTGCCACTGACAACACAGAAAATGCCTGCCGTGACAAAGCTGTCAATTTTATTTTATGAAATAAGTTCCTCAAGTAATCCTGAAATAGTGTTAAAAAAGTCGTGCACTTCTACCAAAATGATCTCGAACAAATCTTGAAACTATCCCAAAGATGTCTCTTACTAGTCCCAGAATGATCCCGAACTAGTCCTGAGCAGGCCCCGAAGCGCTCGAAAAAGTCGTGAACTTGTGCCGAAATGATCTCAAAAAGGTCTTGAAACGTTCCCGCAACGGTCTCTTGCTAGCTCGAAAATTATCCTGAACGAATCGAAAATGAGGCTCAAGTAGTCCGGAACTAGGCTGAAAATGATTCTGAATTGGCCCAAAAATGCTATCGAGCTTCAAAATGGTCCTCAAATAGTCAAATAGCCTACCAAAATGATTCCAAAATTGTCTTGAAACGGTTCGGAACTAGTCCCGAAATGATTCCGAAATAACCCTGAACTAGTCCAGAAATATTCTATGCACCAATAAGCAGTTACAAATTTCCTGCCGGGTTCATATAAGTTTTGCCCATACCGGGAACTAAGATTTTTACACCTCAAAAATTCACATAATAAAGGCTCGATTTTCACCATTAAAGAAATATTTGCAAAGTTTGAGGAAATGGCGTTTTCCTTTCCGAATTTAGTGCTTTTTTGAACTTTATATAGATCACGGCGGAATCGCGCGCCGCATGGGGCATAAGCAAGGTATCAATCTGGCCCCAAAATATATAAAGACATTTGAGCCATGGTAAGAAACTTGCGGCTCAAAACGCCAAGCCTTCTTCCAATGAGGCACAGGGAAACAAAAAGTTTGGGAACCCCATGACGTAGATTCGTGTTATTTTTGAAATTGCTTTAAAACATCCACTACTTCTCCATGCCATCTGAAAAATAACATCACTACTCGTATTTAAAAATCACTTGCAAAAGATTATTTAAAGCGCCTCTACTCCCAAATTAAATCCACTAAAGTGTTAATTGAAAAATTTATTTTATTTCACTTTCAAGTGGTTTCACTTAATATTAACCAAATTTGTCTTTAACGCTCTCAAAGTGCATGAAGAAGCCCGTTGTGCCAAAAGAGCAGCCGAGTAAAAGATAACCAAAAACATTACAAAAACAAAAAAAAATGAAAATCCCTTTGCGCATTGCACATTGCATAAATTTATGGCAAGAGCTGAAAAGCAAAAACGGCAACGCTACGAGTAGAAATGTATGTCTGTACGGTAGCCCACGACAGTGCCATTGCCAATGCCCTTAGCAGTTGGCAATGGTTGCGGTTGTGATTGCGGTTGCAGTTGATGCCTGCGAGTATGTATACCGCACAATTCGCCAGCTAGTAGTGAGATATGTTTTGCTGCTGTCAGATGCAGCCAAAAGTGGAACAACCAACACTGCCCCTTTTGCTCTTGCTCCTTCCTCTTCGTAGGAATATCCATAAAAATAGTGTAAGGTGCAAGAGCAGAGATGAGCTTGCGAAATTTACGCACTGCACGTACGACGTGGAAATCGAGAACTACCTATGTGTGTGTGTACATTAGGGTCGTCCAAAATAAGTAAAGTCGGAGTTTTAATGCTATCACCCTCCAGGATTGTTCTATATCGAAAGAATATACCCCAATTAATTTTTTTTTTAATCAAAAAATATTTACATGGGAAAAAAAATTTTCGTAGAAATGGTATACAATTTTTGAAAATCAATATTTTTCAATCGGAAAACTCTGATTCACTTCAGGACTCTCCCAATAACAATACACAATTGTTTATTTAACCATTTTTTATTACTAAATTTTTTTTATTTACCCCCCATTGCATTTTCTGGGATTTTCTGGGGGTTTTTGGCGGACCTATAAAATATAGTTACTATGAAAAAATTGTTAAATAATTAATTGCGTATTATTACTGGGAATAGTCTGCAGAGAAATAGAGTTTTCGGATCGAAAAATATTGATTTTCAAGAATTCTATACCATTTCTACGAAAAATGGTTTTTCCCTCATATAAAATACATAGAAAATTTTGAGCGCTTTGAGCGACTTCTAACTATTTTTTGATTTCAAAATAAAATAGTAGGAGTATATTTTCTGCGGTATTGAACAATCCTAGGGGGGATGACAGCATAAAAATTCCGACTTTACTTTTTCACATGCATTTTTGGACCAGCCTAGTGTACATGCTTTTATGTCTGTCTTTTTGTACCTGAATTCAGCGGAAATACAGATGTTGTCTACAGATGCAATGACATTTTTGTTGTCGCTTCAGAGAAGGTGAGGTATGGAGGTTAGCCAAAAAAAAAAAATTAAAACAATTAGTAAAACAGTAAATAAATAAAACAGAGCAACCACAAAACAAACAAGGTCCATGCAAAAAGGTATGTATGTATGTGTATGCAAACATACACTTGCATCAATTTATGTGGCACCTTATTGCACATACATATACATATGTATGTATGCACATGTGCCACTATAAAAAACGCTCAACTCGACTCAACTTGATTCGCCTTAGCGCATAAGGCTAGTCTTACGTTGCGTCAGGAGGCACACAAGTTCAACAACGAGTTCAAGGTGAACATGTGATTGTGTCTGTCCAACGGCACAAACACACACTAATATGTGGGTAATGCTGAATGCATGTGCCTGTGTTTGCGCAAATATTGTTGGTACATCAGCCTGTCGACTTTTTCATGACAGATCCACTGTCTGCTCTCAGCTGTAGTTTGTATAGACTTTTTTCCACCACTTCCATTTTATTTTCGCCTGTGTTCTGGGTCATTATCCGCTTCCTTGGCTTTGTGTTGCGCACTTTGTTGCTTGCGGAAATTTTAGATTATACGAGTAAGTACATATACATACATACATACATACATACATATGAACTTACTCTATCCGCATCAAATCTTTATCCTTTGCTTATGGCAAGCTGTCATCTTTCTCTGCACAATTTTGACGTTTCTTGTGTTTAAGATGTTGGTAAATGTTAACATATTATGTCATGACATCGATACGTTTCATCAATCTGCAGAAGGAACATTGATCTAGTATTGTTTACAGTATTTGCCTATATAAGAAAATATTTTTTCAATACCCACAATCCCTGCTTCGGTAGCGAAAACTCTGGTTTAGGCAAAGCCAAGGTAATAAACCGTTTCGATGATCAAAATAAAAGTCTTCAAGACGTCCTATTGAAACCTAGGCGGTAAAATATTTCATCTCGTCTAAAAAAGTCCGTGTTAATTTCTTTTTTAAAATTTGTATTGTCCTTTGTCGTCATGATTGGACCTACAGTAATGGCCCGATAATCTGGAAACGGAAGTAAGTTACACTACACACTCAGCACAAAATAACTTTGACCTCATTTTATGGCGAAAAATAATTTTAAATCCCAATAAGAAAGATATCCTTGACTAAATAAAAAATATTGAGACTACTATTTGTCATAAAGGCAGAATACATACGTATGTATTAGCGTGGTCCTTAAAATATTAACATATATTCACGTAAGTTTCAAAATTAAAAACAAAAAAAATTGGTTGTCGCTAACTACCAGGATTTGAAAAAAATTTATTTTTTTAATCCCAAAAATTCGAAAAAAGTTTAACTGAGCGAGTTTATGAGTTTATATGATTAAATATATTTCAATTATATGTAGACTTTATGAAATTTCTAGTATTTTTTTTAGAATTTTATTTATTTATTTATTTTTTCAAACCCTGGGAGCGACACTAAAGTTTTTTTTTTAGTTTTGAACTGTTTGTTTGCGTCTTTTTTACATTTAAGGACCACCCTGATATGTATACAAATGCATCTTAGGGCGATTTCTATGCCAAGGTGCGCAAGGAAGGCATTTTTGATGCCATTGTCGGAAACAGTGTAACCAGATGGTCGCAAAAAGCGAAGCTAAATTCGTTTTTAAGAAAGGTTAGAAAAACGTATACGCTATGAAAATTTGAGTTACAATAAAAGAAAATATTAATTTTTTTAAAGTTCCGTAAAACCGATTTTCAGTAAATAACTTCTTAAATCATTCTCATCAAAACACACATATGCAGAAAAAAGTTTAGTTTAGTAAAAGAAAAGTGCAAAAATTTTAATATTTTCTACATCAGAGTACACAAGTAGTACGTCAACAAATCGAATTGTAAAAAAAACGGTTTAAGGCAAGTTTCTTAGTATTATTTTATAAGAAAGTATTTTCTCAAAGAAACGAAACTTTGCAGTGTTATTGTAATATTTCAACGGCAAATAGTAAATAGTTTAAGAAATGTAAAAGCTTTTTAATAAGCTTAGGTACTTATTTTTACAGTTCCGGTCCGAATTTTATTATGAATATTTTAAGTAAAAAAAGGCCAGAAAAATGCCACGAAGTCATTATCTAAATTCCTTAGGCTATGGCATAAAACTAAATGCTAAATCTAGCCTCAAAAAGGCTAACCTGGTCACACTAGTCGGAAAATTCAGGCTCTACGACCAAAGACCCTAAGACGGACTGAGGCCGATCGGCACCATTCCACAACCAAACACTGACTCGGATCACTATGTATATGGTTGGAGCAAATATACGCACATGCCTCTGTGCAGCAAAAAATGTGCGCCCAGCACAGTGTCGTCAGATTTTTTTTTATTCAAACAAGCTGCAAGTTCCCAAAAAACCATAAATTTCAAAAAGAAAAACGAAGGGCTTTTTGGAAAACTAAAGTTTTTAAACATATTATTGACCCAATTTTTCTCAAAAGAGCCATTACATAAAAAGTTTTTAGATGTATTAATTAAAATCTAAATGCTTGCAAAAACTATAACTTGTTATTTAAACAGCTATGAGCTGTAATTACAATTAAAATTGTGAATATTGCATCACTGCTCCAGCAATGCAAGAAAAGCTGAACTTCGAAAAGCTGTAGTCACAGAAGACGGCAAATTTATTCGCCGCTCTGGATACTGCAGCAGGTTAAACTCCTAGCTGGGCAGGATAAACTCAGATGTGCCCAACGTATATATGTCCGGCACGCGAAGAGTCAACCCATGACTCGACACGCCTCTTCGCATTCCCATTAAACAAACTCAACTAACGCCCCTCTCCCTCTGGTCCAAGGGCCGCTAACTGCCTTTACTTAGCATTTTCGATGGGCGTCAGTAGAGAAACGATTGGCGTGCTTTATTGGGCTCAGGCGAAATCGCTTAGGCGTTTACAGCGTCAAACAAAAAGAAGAAAAATTACTTGCAAAAAGTACTCTAAAAAGTAGTTAACCTAAATAAATTGTATAAATGCTTGCAAAGTCAGTGATTAATTTATATTTATTCTCAATGGAAAAACGCCTAATAAAGCTTTGTTAATTTCATGCCACTCATTTAGCTTTCATTTCATTTCATTTCTAACTTGCTTTAATTGCAACCTAAGCCGTTTGAAATCCCCAAAGTATTTTTGGTTAATTAATCACCTCAAGAATATATATGTATATACTCCTACTATGCGCTGAATTCAATTAAGCAGCTCAAAATTAAATGAAGCTTATGACGCATACGTTTCTGGAACGCAGCCGAGTTTTAAATCATCAGCCGGGCTGATAATAATATTTTACTCGTCTGCTTGCCATCTGGATTCATGTCATTGACTGTTTGCGTAATCGCGTTGAAAACTTACATACACTTAGGAGTGCAATCTGATTAGCCAGCAAAATAAAAAATACATTCAAGGAAAATAAAATTTATGCATACTATTTTATTTTAAAAGTTGAACGAGCAGTCGTAAAAAGTAACTTCAGCATTTTTATTTTTTCTTCTTCTTATATTTAATTGTTTGTAATCATTCTACAAAAACAGACGCTTCCACATATCATAGGTATCATTGGCAAGAAAAGTTCCCGGCTGGAACTCCAAAGTTCTGTAAATTTTAGTATACCCGGTAGGATATGTCGGCAGTTGTCCAATAAGTAGAGAGCTGTTAATAGAAAAAAGTCAGATTAATTTTTTAAAGTGTTTGCGAACACCAATTCTTAGACTAACCCCCTTTTCACAAAATTATATATAAATTTTGTGTACTGTCGTATCATTGCTGCATTTGACTCGGAATGTTTAAAGGAACTGGCGGGCATTTCAAATAAATACATCAGATCATCCATGTGTTCAACGCGTGCTGAAAGGAAGCATGAAAAATTTTTGGAAATTTAAAATGGGACGAAAGTAGTTGGGAGGCGGAGGAAAATATAGTTAAAATAACTAAACAAAATAAAATATACATTAGGGTGGTTAAAAAAGAATACACTGGAAAGTAAAATATTTGGAATTTTACTGAAATTTTGGTTGTGAAAATTTCTGAATGGAAATACTCTTATTTAATCAAAAACTAACTGTTTTAACTAGTTAAAATTCTACGAAAAAATTCAATTTCTTCATTTAAAATATATTCAAAGCTCTGGCTTCCTTATTTTCGAAATGCTTCAGTTCGGAAAGGTGGTAAAAAATATGTGAACCACCCTAATTTACGTACATTTAAAAATACCCTTAAAAGAAAAAAAAAACTCTAATTTATTATTGCAAGGCAATTTCGATTTTTTTTTGTTGACGAACGTAGGGGTCGCCTTTTGGCATTTTTCGATGACACCTACATTCGGTAATAATTTTTTTTTTAATAGTTCTACTGGATTAATCGAAACACTTCCTTAGCAAAAGTTTAATGATTTTAGGTCAGCTTTTATTCATTGCCATTAGGGTGCTACGTTATGGAGATAAAAACTGAGGTCTGGCGAGTAAGTACTAGAACGGCGTACTTGAGGTCAATGAACTTTGGAACAAAACAGGTGTTTCCTATTGCCAAGAACACCGATAAATCATACTTTAGGTCCCGACTGTAAATGCTCGAGATATGACGAAAAATGTAAAAAGGCCAGCGCTAATATAAAAGACAAAAGTGGGGTTTGCTGTCCGAAAATGAACGGGTCTAGTGTTTTGTGATGTTGTCACAGTGGTCAACGAAATATTTTCGGCAACTTGGATGGACTCTTCTCTACACTTGCCACTGTTTGGGATATGCCTAAAAAGGGGACTTTTCTAATAGTTAATTTGAACTAAGCCAGAATGAGAGTCTAAATTTCTCTCCTTACACGAGTGCTAACATCTGTTAGCTCTGAAGCTTCAGACGAAATGCTAACGGAGTCAGGAATAACCGAGCTACCCTACTCTAGAGTCCATAGTTGATGCAGACGCCAGCCGTGTAGTCAATGCACCGGTCAAAGGTCCTGCAGTCTCGGATCTCTTGTGGAGATGGAAGATAGAGGTCGTTCGACCTCATGCCATTTTTTATTTAACTAATTTCTTTAACGTGCTCAACGGCTACGTCATAGAAGGCACAGTACGGCCTACTGGCTGCATTGACTTCCGGATAGACATCTAACGTGCAGGTTCGATCATGGAGGGATGCTTTCTCAGCATCACCAGACTATTATACACATTTTTTTTTATTAGGAATAGAACTTAGTTCCTTTACACGAGTAAACAAATAAAAAGGGCTCCCTTTAGTTCTGATCCCACTGTAAAACTAGTTCGAGCACGCTGTTCTACTGTGGAATGAGAGTGATTTGTGGAGGCAATCCACTGAGCAGTGCAAAATACCAAAGTGCGAGACCATTACACAGGCAAATCCCTAAATCTGCACAGCTTCATCGCAAGTTCTATTTTCTCTGCGCTATCTATACCCAGACTAGTGACCGTCTGTTATTGTGCAACCCAGCATGGCCAATATAAACGCACTTCTTGCAATGCCTACGGACGGAAGACGCACCCAAAGAAGTGCAGACCGTTCATAGACTACTCGACCGAGCGCCGAAATTAATTTAAATCAAATAACTTTAATTACTCACCTGGTTTCACATTATAGTCCAGATTACTAAACTCTCCTCTGAATTCAAAGCTGTAGGGAAAAACTTTTTTATGTGGAGCGGCTAATTCCGCCAAATGTTGAGCGCCGAAGCGTATAATTGCATCTGAAAAGAAGTCGCACAGGCGTGCTATGTCGCTCGATTCCAATCCACTAAAACGAGGCAAGTAATAATCTCTAAGCGTCACGCTAGCTTCACTCAAATTGCCTTTGTGACCTGCATACATAAATATTTCAGGTGCCAACTGTTCAAACTCTTCATAAAACCGATGCGCTAATCGTTCATTTCTTACGATATCCACAGCAGATTGACAAAATTCACCATTCGTAAAACCCAACAAAATAGGCACCTTCGCAAATGCGCCGCGTTGCAAACTCTCCTTAGGCGTTTCCGTGAGAAAACGTGCTTGACCAAAATCATTTTCAATCACAGGCAGATATATATAAATGGGATTATCCTTGCCGAATGTGAAGAGGCGTCGTAGTGTGGCAGCAATTTCACTGCCGCTAAATTTCTGCAAACAATTTAAAATCTCTGCTTCCCCCTCCACAACTTCGCTGCAATTCAGCGCCCGCGCCTGTTTTCGCATTAGTTCCAATTGCGCTCGCTGCGCCAGTGGCGTTTGTGGTGGCAATGAGCCACTCATTATGATCGCTTTGTGGAAAAGACCCTGCGACATGGGCGATACCAGATGCAAGCTGACACTCAATGCACCAGCGCTGTAACCCATTAGTGTGACGTCTTTGGGGTTGCCACCAAAGTGGCGTATGTACTTTGCTACCCAATGTAGCGCGTGTACTTGGTCTTTGAAGCCGGCATTACCGGGTATTTCGCGTGTGCCAAGCTGTAGGAAGCCGAGTGTGCCGAGACGGTAGTTGAATGTTACAACAACCATGGGTTTGGAAAGCAGATAAGCGGGGCTAATTAAGGTACTCAGCGACGATCCGATATAAAGCCCACCCGGATGAATGAAGACGAGAACTGGCAAGGAGGCGGTTGCAATGGTCTGCAAGTAGGCTATCGTTTAAGTGGGCGGTTGCCAAGCTAAAGTAGATTCAAAACTTACACTAGGCGTATAAATATTCAGCGTGAGGCAATTCTCTGATGCGTTTGTGGCGTAGATAGAGGGACAGTCGTGTCCATCCTGGCGTGCATCTATCAATGATGGTAGCTCATCCAGTGGTTGTGGATCCTGTGAATGAGTAAGATATACCTTTTGGGCTCCGATTTTATTTATATATGTACATTACCTTAAATCTCAATTCTCCAATTGGCGGCTTCACGTAAGGTATGCCACGAAACGCAAAGTATTCATCGCCAGTCCAGCTCTTATTTCGTACGCCTTCCACTGTAATTTTTCGCTGCTCGTCGACAAATTCGATTTTAATAGCTCCATCAACTGCTGGTGCTGTTGAGCTTGCGCCTGCTTGGCTATTAATTGACGCAAAGCAATAAAATAAATTCAAGAATATTAGAACTTTTATTGCAATCATATCGATAGTATGCCGAAGTGCGTGAAAATAAAAGCAGTGTGGGAGAGAGTGAAAAACAAAATGCACGCTGTGAACAATTGTTGACGTTGACAGCGTTGGCAATAAACTGAGTTTTATGTTCTCGAATTTAGTGGCAAGCTGATAATGACCGCATAGGTTTGAGCCGATAAGAGTGCGTTCTCAAACAGGGTGTTTGATAGGAATATGCAAGTTTTATTTGGTTTACTCTATAGGAGTTTTTGTACTGATTTCTGTTAGTCCTACTAATATTATTAATGTGAGGTTTCAACCAAGGTAAATATAAAGATAATTTTGTAAAGTTGTTGCACCTGTTTCATAGCTAAAATAAATTGATTAATAAGACAACTAGTACAATAATGTGGGCGTCAAACGAGAGATGTTTAAAAAGGGTTTATTTTTAAAATGGCTATAACGAGGGTTGCCACCTGTTAGGAAATTTTAAATCAATTAATATTACAAGTTAAATGACATATTTTAAGATTAGTATCAAACGAGAAGTTTAAGAGAGCTTTGCTTAAAAAATATTTTTTTGAGGGTTGCCACCTTTTAGAAATCCTAAACTAATTTTTATTATAAGGGCGATTAAATATTTTAAAATAGCTATATTCAACAAATAGCTATAAACAAAAAATAGGTTTAAATAGGCCGTAATTCCCAAATATTTTTAAGAAGGTTGCCACCTGCTTAACACGTTAAAATCAATTTAATTTATAAGTTCATTGGTGTGAATCGAACGGGTTTTCAGGTTTTATTTTTTTTTTATATTTGGAAGATGGGTGCCAACTGTATAAAAGGAACAAATCAATTTAAAAAGAAAGTTTAATTAAATGTGCTATGTACATTAGGGCGGGTAAATTTGAACGGAAGATTTTGCGGCTATGCGCGTATAGCACAGATGGATTCTACGTATAGTTCTTAGCAAACTTGACGAAGAAAGCATGGGTCAAAAACCAATTCGGAGTTTGCCGAATTGTAAAACTAGGTTTCATTTCATAGGCCATTTTGTTTTAGTGTCGTAAAGAATTGCTTACATGTTGTATAAAAAATTCTTTAAGAGGTTTTTGGGTATGAGGAATTTATTACTGCATTTATCTTTTTCTTAAAACTTCCAACAGAGGGCGCAACTGTGAATATTTTCACATTTTCTTCGAAACAAATTTTCGCAATTTGGCAAACTCAGAATTATACGTAGAAGCCTCCTATGCTATACGCGCACAGTCAAAAAATTTACACCCCTAATGTACATATGTATGTTAATATCGGTATTAAACTTCAAAGGTCTAAAAAGCCTTATTTCTAAAATATTGTTTAAGAGAGTTGCCATCTGTTTAATAGTTGAGAATCAATTTATTTGACAAGTTAAGTAATATCTTTATCTACACCAACATCGGTGTCAATCAAAAAAACTTAAGGCAAGCTTATTTTCTAAACTATTTTTGGAGAGTGATGCCACCTTTTACAACTTGAAAAACAATTTAGTTGACAAGCTAAGTCAAGTATTTTAGAGAAACGTCAAAGGAGAGACGTTTAAGAGAGCTTTGCTTCAAAAATATTTTTTCGAAAGTTGTCACCGGTTTAGAATTTATAAATCAATTTATATTACAATTTAAATGAATTATTTTAATATGGTTAACAAACGAGAGATGTATAAAAATGCTTTATTTTCAATATTTTTTTGACTAGGGTTGCCACCTACACTAAAAGTTTAAATCAATCAAATTTATAAGTTAATTTAAACTGTTCAATACATCAGTTTAATTTAATAAATCTTAGTTAGTTTAAACTTTTTAATACACATACTTTTTGTTTATATTTTTGGAGGGAATTGCCACCTGTTTAGAAAATCAAAATTAATTTAAATAGCAAGTTAAATGATACATGTCTGTGTTCGTATGGAAAAGTAGCTTATGTCGAAAGGCTGGCTTTAGTATAAATCGGCATTCGCAGCATACGATTGCGAATGACTCACTGGCGCTGAGCCGTTGAAGAACTTTTGGCAAATAAACGTGCAAGAAGTAGTTCCGATACTAGCAAGTCAATATTCTTATTAAGTCTCATCAAAAAATTCCTTGTCGTTTAAAGAATAAAGGGAATGCCGCATTATACTAAAGCCAACCTTTCGACATAAGCTACTTTTCCATATGAACACAGATGTATCTATCTATGAATGTATGTATGACAAAATGGAAAGAATTAATAATAATGTCAAAGGAAAGGACTTAGGGCAAGCTTTTTTCTAAACTTTTTTTGAAGCGGGCTGCCACCTTTTAAAACATTAAGAGCCATTTAGTTGACAAGTTAAATAAAATATTTTTATATGAATGTCAAAAAAAAGGTTAAGTAGAGATTGGCTGCAAAAATATATTATTAATGAAGGTTGGCTTTCAAAAGTTTTATTTCTGAGATGGTTTTTTAGAGAAATGCCAAATGAATTTAATTGACAAGTGCAATGAAAAAAATTAATATGGATGTCAAAAGAAAGCTTTTTCGCTAATCTATTTTTAAAGATTAATTTGGAAAGTCTTACATACTTATACCAGATAATTTTGAAAGCATTTTATAACTCACATAAATTTTGGCAATGTTAACGTCAGGGTTTGCATATTTTTGGCGCTGACTGTATTTGTTTTAGATGCAAATGTATGCACTTAGTTAATCGCAATTATCGACTTCCGAGGTAAATAAATAATATTCTTCATCTCTTAAACACACCCTACCTAAAATAAACACTTCGTTGCCTAAACCAGCAACTCTCATTTAGTTTATTATCACAGTGTCGCAAAGAGCGATTCGTACTAGTGGGGGCACATCGTCGCTTAGAGCTGCAAATTAAATTTAATTAAAGCTCAGAGCGATTAATTTATTTATTCATAAAAGTGAATGTCTGTGTGTAAATTAAACGGCTACTCGCGCGTTGAACGAGTGAAATAATTCTCATTTGTTTATTAACTATCCAGCCAGCGATCAAATTAACGCGCTCGTTTTTCTTTTTGTGCTGACAATTCCAGCAAAGCACACAAAAAACTATTGCTATCAACTAAACTGCAGTGCTTATTAATTCGTATTTATTTATTTTTTCATACACCGCTTCTTTTATTTATTTGCCGAGGCAGCACTCTTTCGATGCCACAGGCCTGCGGCTTTCCTCAATCGCCTGAATTGGTTCCTCACTTTCTAAGTGTATGTACATATGTATATGTTTATATGCGTATACAGTTGGTGTAATTAAAATCTAATTAAATTTTCATCACCCAACACTTTTTGTTTCAATGTTATGAAAATACCATCGTTCTAAGTATATTTGCGTGTGCAATTAAAATCACAAGAACAATAACAAATCAACAAATAAACAAATAATTAAAATACATTTCATTTTAAGTGGCAAAGTAATAAAAAAGAACATCAGCGTCTGCCACGGCAGCGGGGCACAATAAGAACAATAATAAAACTTAACAAAATTTTAATTTGAAATGGTGAAATTTATGAGGCGCATTCGAGTAAACATATGTACAGACATACATACATAATTACACACAAGCAGTGTGCATAAGCTGTGGGTGATTATTATGTTGAGAGGGCGTGAAGTGTCACATATGTAAGTATTCCTGAGGCGAATTATTTTGGCGGCAGACATTTGTTTCTGAACAAGTGAGTTTAGATGTCTTAGTTAATCTCCTTATTAAATTTATAGTTTTATTAAGTTTGTTGTGAGTTTGGATCTTAGATGAATCGTATATTAGTTAGAAACCTTATGGCATGCTAAGTAAATTTTGCAAATAATCGAAATAACAGGTGGATGGGAAGGACTGACTCCACCTATATGAATGGGTTCTCCTTGCCATTCTTTACTCATGTTATTCCTCTACTTCCTATGATGACTACTGCTACTGTATATAAAGATATAGATCTGCTTATTCGCCTCCACCTATATCTTCGTCTTCATCTTCATCTTCATCTTCATCTTCATCTTCATCTT
>NW_023458555.1:23117809-23123517 GCF_013731165.1 Rhagoletis pomonella | reverse complement strand
GCTTCAAAAAAAGTTTAGAAAAAAGCTTGCCCTAAGTCCTTTCCTTTAACATTATTATTAATTCTTTCCATTTTGTCATACATACATTCATAGATAGATGCATGTATCATTTAACTTGCTATTTAAATTAATTTTGATTTTCTAAACAGGTGGCAATTCCCTCCAAAAATATAAACAAAAAGTATGTGTATTAAAAAGTTTAAACTAACTAAGATTTATTAAATTAAACTGATGTATTGAACAGTTTAAATTAACTTATAAATTTGATTGATTTAAACTTTTAGTGTAGGTGGCAACCCTAGTAAAAAAAATATTCTAAATAAAGCTTTCTTAAACATCTCTCGTTTGATAACCATATTAAAATAGTTCATTTAAATTGTAATATAAATTGATTTATAAATTCTAAACCGGTGGCAACTTTCGAAAAAATATTTTTGAAGCAAAGCTCTCTTAAACGTCTATTTTTTGACGTTTCTATAAAATACTTGACTTAGCTTTTCAACTAAATTGCCTTTAAAGTTGTAAAAGGTGGCATCTCCTCCAAAAATAGTTTAGAAAATAAGCTTGCCTTAAGTTTTTTTGATTGACACCGATGTTTGTGTAGATAAAGATATTACTTAACTTGTCAAATAAATTGATTCTCAACTATTAAACAGATGGCAACTCTCTTAAACAATATTTGAGAAATAAAGCTTTTTAGACCTCTGAAGTTTAATACCCATATCAACATACATATATACATTAGGGGTGTCAATCATTTTGACTGTGCGCGTATAGCATAGGAGGCTTCTATATATAATTCTGAGTTTGTCAAATTGCGAAAATTTGTTTCGAAGAAAATATTCACTGTTCCGCCCTCTGGTGCAAGTTTAAAGAAAAAGATTCCTCAACCGAAAAATCGCTTATAGGATTTTTTTATAGACAATTTAAGCACTTCTTTAGAACACTACAACACTTATGAAATGAAACCTACTTTCGCAATTCGGCAAACTCCGAATTGGTTTTTGACCCATAGTTTCTCCGGCAAGTTTATTAAGAATTATACGTCGAATCCGTCTGCGTTTTATGCGCATAGTCGAAAAATCTCTCGTACAAATTTACCCGCCCTAATGTCCATAGCATATTTAATTAAATTTCCTTTTTAAATTGATTTTCTCCTTTTAAACAGGTGGCAAGCATCTTCTGAATATAAATTAAAAAATGAATCCTTAAAACCCGTTCGATTCACACCAATTAACTTATAAATTAAATTGATTTTCACTTTTTAAGCAGGTGGCAACCCTCTTAAAATTATTGGGAATTACGGCCTACTTAAACCTATTTATTGTTTACAGCTATCTCAAAATATTTAAGCGCACTTAAATAAAACTTAATTTAGAATTTCTAAAAGAAGGCAACCCTCGAAAAAATATATTTTAAGCAACGCTCTCTTAAACTTCTCGTTTGATACTAATCTTAAAATATGTCATTTAACTTGTATTATTAATTAATTTAAAATTTCCAAACAGGTGGCAACCCTCATTACAGCTATTTTAAAAATAAACCCTTTTCAAACCCCTCTCGTTTGACGCCCACATTATTGTACTATTTTAGTTAGCTTATTTTATTAATCAATTTATTTTAGCTTTGAAACAGGTGCCAACAACTTCACGAAATTATCTTTATATTTACCTTGGTTGAAACCTCACATTAATAATATTAGTAGGACTAACAGAAATCAGTACAAAAACTCCTATAGAGTAAACCAAATAAAACTTGCATGTTCCTATCAAACACCCTGTTTGAGAACGCACTCTTATCGGCTCAAACCCGTGCGGTCATTATCAGCTTCCCACTAAATTCGAGAACATAAAACTCAGTTTATTGTCAACGCTGTCAACGTCAACAACTGTTCACAGCGTGCATTTTATTTTTCACTCTCTCCCTCACTGCTTTTATTTATACGCACTTCGACATACTATCGATATGGTTGCAATAAAAGTTCTAATATTCTTGAATTTATTTTATTGCTTTGCGTCAATTAATAGCCAAGCAGGCGCATGCTCAACAGCACCAGCAGTAGATGGGGCTATTAAAATTCAATTTGTCGACGAGCAGCGAAAAATTACAGTGGAAGGCGTACGAAATAAGAGCTGGACTGGCGATGAATACTTTGCGTTTCGTGGCATACCTTACGTGAAGCCGCCAATTGGAGAATTGAGATTTAAGGTAATGTACATATATAAATAAAATCGAAGCCCAAAAGGTATATCTTACTCATTCACAGGATCCACAACCACTGGATGAGCTACCATCATTGATAGATGCACGCCAGGATGGACACGACTGTCCCGCTATCTACGCCACAAATGCATCAGAGAATTGCCTCACGCTGAATATTTACACGCCAAGTGTAAGTTTTGAATCTACTTTACCTTGGCAACCGCCCACTTAAACGATAGCCTACTTGCAGACCATTGCAACCGCCTCCTTGCCAGTTCTCGTCTTCATTCATCCGGGTGGGCTTTATATCGGATCGTCGCTGAGTACCTTAATTAGCCCCGCTTATCTGCTTTCCAAACCCATGGTTGTTGTAACATTCAACTACCGTCTCGGCACACTCGGCTTCCTACAGCTTGGCACATGCGAAATACCCGGTAATGCCGGTTTCAAAGACCAAGTACACGCGCTACGTTGGGTAGCAAAGTACATACGCCACTTTGGGGGTAACCCCAAAGACGTCACACTAATGGGTTACAGCGCTGGTGCATTGAGTGTCAGCTTGCATCTGGTATCGCCCATGTCGCAGGGTCTTTTCCACAAAGCGATCATAATGAGTGGCTCATTGCCACCACAAACGCCACTGCCGCAGCGAGCGCAGTTGGAACTTATGCGAAAACAGGCGCGGGCGCTGAATTGCAGCGAAGTTGTGGAGGGGGAAGCAGAGATTTTAAATTGTTTGCAGAAATTTAGCGGTAATGAAATTGCTGCCACACTTCGACGCCTCTTCACATTCGGCAAGGATAATCCCATTTATATATATCTGCCTGTGATTGAAAATGATTTTGGTCAAGCACGTTTTCTCACGGAAACGCCTATGGAGAGTTTGCAACGCGGCGCATTTGCGAAGGTGCCTATTTTGTTGGGTTTTACGAATGGTGAATTTTGTCAATCTGCTGTGGATATCGTAAGAAATGAACAATTAGCGCATCGGTTTTATGAAGAGTTTGAGCAGTTGGCACCTGAAATATTTATGTATGCAGGTCACAAAGGCAATTTGAGTGAAGCTAGCGTGACGCTTAGAGATTATTACTTGCCTCGTTTTAGTGAATTGGAATCGAGCGACATAGCACGGCTGTGCGACTTCTTTTCAGATGCAATTATACGCTTCGGTGCTCAACGTTTGGCGGAATTAGCCGCTCCACATACAAATGTTTTTCCCTACAGCTTTGAATTCAGAGGAGAGTTTAGTAATCTGGACTATAATGTGAAACCAGGTGAGTAATTAAAGTTATTTGACTTAAATTAATTTCGGCGCTCGGTCGAGTAGTCTATGAACGTTCTGTACTTCTTTGGGTGCGTCTTCCGTCCGTAGGCATTGCAAGAAGTGCGTTTATATTGGCCATGCTGGGTTGCACAATAACAGACGGTCGCTAGTCCGGCTATAGACAGTGCAGGGGAAATAAAACTCGCGCTGAAGCTGTGCCGCTTTAGGGATTTGCGCGGGTAATGGTCTCGTACTTTGGTCTTTTCCACTGCTCACTGGGTTCTCTTCACAAATTACTCTCATGCCACAGTAGAACAGCATACGTCGATGAATGCCTTGCCGCGGGTTGACTGATAGTTAGTATCCGAACTCTGGATACCGGTCGGCATCTAGCTCGAACTAGTCTTACAGTGGGATCAGAACTAAACGGAACTTTTTTTCCGTTTACTCGTGCAAAAGAACTAAGTTCCATTCCTAATAAAAAAAAATCGTTATATGAGACAGATGATGCTGAGCAGTCATCACTACATGATCGAATCTGCACGTTGGATGTCTATCCCGCGGTCAACGCAGCCAGTGGGCCATATGCAGCTTCCTCTGACGGAGCCATTGTGCGCATTAAAGGAGATTTAGTTAAATAAAAAATGTCTGAGGACAAACGACCTCTATCTTCCATCCCCACAAGAGATCCAAAACTGCAGGACCTTTGCCCGGTTCATTGACTACATGGCTGGCCTCTGGATTAGCTCTAGACTCTAGAGTCGGGTAGCTTGGTGATTCCTCACTCCGTTAGCATTTCGTTTGAAGCTTCAGAGCTGACAGATGTCCACGCATTCGTACAAGAGAAATTAGACTGCCATTCTGGCTTAGTTCAAATTAACTCCAAGGAAAGTACCATTTTTAAGCATATCCCAAACAGTGGCAAGTGTAGAGAAGAGTCCATCCAAATTGTCGAAAATATTTCGTTGACCACTGTGACAACCTCATAAAAACCCCAGACCGGTTGATTTGCGGACAGAAAACCCCACTTTTGTCTTTTATATTAGGGCTGGCCTTTTTACATTTTTCGTCATATTTTCGGCATTTACAGTCGGGACCTAAAGTATGATTTATCGGTGTGCTTGGCAATAGGAAACACCTGTTTTGTTCCAAAGTTCATTCACCTCAAGTACGCCGTTCTAGTACTTATCCGACAGACCTCAGTTTTTATCTCCATAACGTAGCATCCTAATGTCAATGAATCAAAGCTGACCTAAAATCATTAAACTTTTGCTAAGGAAGTGTTTCGATTATTCCAGTAGAACTATTAAAAAAAAAATTATTACCGAATGTAGGTGTCATCAAAAAATGCCAAAAGGCGACCCCTACGTTCGTCAACAAAAAAAAATCGAAATTGCCTTGCAATAATAAATTAGAGCCAGGGGTGTACGGTGAACTTTTTTTTTTCTTTTAAGGGTCTATTTAAATGTACGTAGATTAGGGTGGTGCACATATTTTTTACCGCCTTTCAGAACTGAAGCATTTCGAAAATAAGGAGGCCAGAGCTTTGAAGTTTGCCATATATTTTAAATAAAGAAATTGAACTTTTTCGTAGAATTTTAACTAGTTAAAACAGTTAGTTTTTGATTAAATAAGAGTATTTCCATTCAGAAATTTCCACCACTAAAATTTCAGTAAGATTCCAAATATTTTATTTTCCCGTGTATGTATTTTTTTTGAACCACCCTAATGTATATTTTATTTTGTTTAGTTATTTTAACTATATTTTCCTCCGCCTCCCAACTACTTTCGTCTCATTTTAAATTTCCATAAATTGTCATAAATTTCCATAAATTACAGCACGCGTTGAACACATGGATGATCTGATGTATTTATTCGAAATGCCCGCCAGTTCTTTTAAACATTCCGTGTCAAATGCAGCAATGATACGACAGTACACAAAATTTATATATGATTTTGTGAAAAAGGGGTTAGTCTAAGAATTTGTGTTCGCAAACACTATAAAAAATTAATCTGACTTTTTTCTATTAACAGCTCTCTACTTATTGGACAACTGCCGACATATCCTACCGGGTATACTAAACTTTACAGAACTTTGGAGTTCCAGCCGGGAACTTTTCTTGCCAATGATACCTATGATATGTGGAAGCGTCTGTTTTTGTAGAATGATTACAAACAATTAAATATAAGAAGAAAAAAAATAAAAATGCTGAAGTTACTTTTTACGACTGCTCGTTCAACT
>NW_023458555.1:23104343-23117709 GCF_013731165.1 Rhagoletis pomonella | reverse complement strand
CTTCATCTTCATCTTCATCTTCATCTTCATCTTCATCTTCATCTTCAATGCTTGAAAGAATATGTTTGGAGAGAAAGCTTAGGTTACCTGGGTTATATCATATATAGTGTCCAGACCTCTTCTCTTAACGATGAGTGCCATGTCGTCTGCATATTAGCCTGAAAATGCTACTATTGATACCGGCAACACGTCGCTAAAATCTTCGTTGAAGAAGGTGCCTATTGTGATATTTTTTACGAGTGAAAGCTTTCTCTATCCACACTTAACAATTGTGTTCAGGGTGGCCTCCACGGAGCTTTCCTTATTATTATAAGCATACTGTGCCTTAGATAGATGAGGTCCAGGAATCTCGTTTCGAATGTGTAGGTCAACGAGTATTTCCAGCATGTTCAGCAGAAACGAAGACAGAATGATTGGCCTGAAGTTCTTTGGTAAAACATGATTGCTCCTCTGCAATAAACGGTACTCTGACGATCCTTACATCCGATCGAGGACACTCAGAAGGTTTTAAAGAATTTACTGTCAACGTCAGGCAACGAGTTTCCACCAGGTAGGAGAAGGCAGCGGAGTCCTTATAAGGCATGGGCCCAAATCTGGGCCAGGAGTAAAAGTTGGAGCCATCTGTAAGGCAACAGCACTACCAGTTTAATGGCAACGGTTTCGGAACGTACACTGGGGCTTGTTAGGGCTTTAATGAGACGAGTGCATTCACGACATTAGACCGTCACCAATTTTTGCTCAGTGTCACTCCAGCATACCGCAACCACCGATTTGGCGATCAAGAAACCCAATTAAAAATTCAAGTAATGTTCAGAGGGCGAAGCCAAGGTCCTTACCGTTTAGGTAGAAGGCCGCAGAACATTTAGCATTGCCCAGACGGCACCCCGGGAGGCGGCCTGCTCTACACACCATTCAACTAGCACACTCAAAAAGGTTCTTAAAGATGCTGTTGTAATATTATGCAAAAATAAATATCGTACTTTATTGGCCACCTTTAAAAAAATCAACTCAATTGGAAAGAAAAACTTCTGCCCGAGCTCATTTAATACAAACTTTTCTTTGCATTCGAAAATTTACGCAAATCACGCGCCCGTTTTTTTCGACAGAACTCATTTAATGCGTTGAATACGATTATTGAGGCGTTCATTTGTGAAATGTTGAAAAAGAAACACTTCCCGCAGACGGCAATGCAAGGAGCAACGCCAGAGCCAACAACACCCGCGTCATGCCACGCACACGCACACGCACGGGCACATAAATGCAAACACATTCATGCTACAATCAACGCGCGTGGCAGTTGGCAGTGAAAGTTTATGAAGAAAATTTGTTGAATATGGTATAGATTTTTATTTGACGGCCATTAAATGAATGGCAGGGGGCATTCCAGCTTCCCGCTGAGTGGCTAGAATGTGGGAATTGTTGAACGAGACGACTGAGTTAAATACTGAAATACCGAGTGACGGAAATCGAGCTGATTGAATACAAGCGAGTGAGTGAATGAATAGGATACACGTACATACATACATAAATACGTATGTATGTATGTGTTTGAATTGGCAAGTGAATTGCACTGCGAGCGCGCCTCTGTATTCGCCCAATTTGTATTTGTTTGAGTGTGCATTTGGCCTGACTTAACTCGCTCGCCCAGGCTTCGATGGTGGTCACCACTGTGCAACAAAGTCAAATAACAGCGCGATGAGTTCATTCATAGAAATGTTGAAAAGCATGGAAAAAGTGTAAACACAAACAAAAAGAAGCGCATGCAAATATTTACAATTCTTACACGTTTACACTTTGTTGACCTACCTTCATATGTACGTTTGTATGTTACTGAAAACATACATATGAACATATGTACGCACATTTGTACAAAAGAGCATGCGACGAGGCAATCAAATAGGCGCAAGTTATACACACAGTCAACGCGTAATACTTTTGTGTCTACAGTAGGTAAAATTCATATTCGCACACCTGGATTCGGTCCCTGATCCACAAACCTTCCAAAAATTATGAAAAATATTTCGTTGTGTCGGCGGCCAACTGTCGACAAATATATATGTCGATAATATTTCGATAAAAAATTATAATATTATCGATAATACTACAAATATCGATAACAATTTGAATAATTACCAATAGATGTGTATATCGCTGTCGATGTTTACCGATAAGTAGTATATGATATATGACTCAATCACTTAAAAATCGGAAACTATGTCGATATATTTACACATCGATAGTATTTTATTGAAAATATCGATAGATACATACACATGTATGTATTTGCTTTTTCCACCTCCTGCCCTAACATAATTCCGAAGGGGAAAAAGAAGCCATACTGGTGAAACGAAGTATGAGGAAAAAAGGCTGGAGGTGATTTAATAAGGCAAAAAACGATGGATCGCGTCACTTCTGAAAGGAAGTCTTAACAAGTCGAGCTATTAAAAGGGCTCAGAGGATGTCATGGAAAAACTTCTGTGGCAATAATGAGGAGCATTTGGAACTCAACCTTTTCTACCAGTTACATACATCCAGAGTGCAAAAGGTGAGTGAACTAATCTCGGGACGATATGCTAGAGATTCTTGTTGATACACACTTCCCTGGCTGTACCGTATGACCGGATCTAGGACTATCATTTAACCAACTACCCAGATACGTTTAGGTTCCCAGATTACGGAACATCATCGCTGGAGCTCAGGAACAATTTCTCCACTCGTATACCGTCGAGGAAGGACTGGGAGGAAAACTCGATCTGGGGCCTCCAAGAGCTTTGGAGTTACAGCCATCTACATGGATGGGCCTGAACTAAATCTCAGACTAGGGAGTGGGATACACTCGAAGTACCTCTCATTAGACATCTGCTCTAGGCTGCCAGACTACAGCAGTGTCTTCCTAGCAGAACTCGCGGCCATAAAAGAGACAGCACCCGCCCATCGAATCTTCTCTTACCTTACCATCAGTAATCATATACTCCGATACCCAAGCAGCTATTAAGTAAGTACATTGCTGCAAAACCTAGTCAACAACTGCGAGAAATAGAATGTAGGAAAGTCTTTAATGATTTAGCTCCAAAGTCTACTGACCACAGAGACATTCAGTTAACAATGCAGACGACGAGCCTGCGATGAACTTGTCTGACGTCGACTCTTCTCAAGCCTCGGACTTACCACTATCTACCTGAAAGACACTTCGTCGTGAAGGCAAGTAGAAATGGTCGAAAGAGCCCAAATATGGAACGACTCGACAAATCTGGCTCAGCCTCGACAAGAGAAGGCTGGTGACCGGTATAATATGAAAGTCGTGGCGAAGTTTCCGCAACGTGGACGAAGGCAAGAGTGTGGAACACTTGCTCTGTCTTTGCCCTGATCTTTCGGGGTCGAAAATACGCTCATTTCACCACCACCGCTTTGTCTGTCTGGCCGACCTTCTCGCGCTTTATGAAGCTAACTACATAAATGGTTCTGCTTCTGGGGGAACGGACGAGTTCGAATTCGAGCTCTCATTACAACGGGCGCACTGGGTCTAAGTATGCCTCTTTCCTACGTTGGATGAAGGCAGCTAATTCCACATAATAAATATTAAAGAAAAACAAAATGGGAGATTTTTATAAGATCAAGAGAAGCCAAATCAACAATTTCTAGAATTTGTCTGTCTGTCTGTCTGTATGTTTGTACGTGCATCACTCAAAAACTAATGCATAGAATTGAATGCAGTTTACACCGATGTATTGCTAGTGGTCTTTCTTAAAATGTAGAGAATTGAGAATTTTAGAGTTGCCACCTGTTTGAAAATTTCAGTTTAAGTAAATTGATAAAATAAAGTAATAATTGCAAAGAATGATGTTTAAAAAGAACTACAACCGAAAATATTTGTGTGGAAGGATGCCACATGTTTGGAAATTTTAACGTAATTTAATTGAAAAGGTAAATTAAATATTGCAATATGGGTATCAAAATAAAGAGTTTTAGGAAAGTCTACTGCCGAAAATATTTTTGAGGGTTGCCATTTGCTATTTGAAAAGTTGTATTCAATTAAATTGGTAACATAAATTAAATTTTTACGATACAGTTACCAAACTAAAAAGGCTTATGAAAGTTTACTGTCCAAAATATTTGTTAAGCGGGTTGCCACCCATTTAAAAAATTTAATTCAGTTAAACTGATGAAATAAGTTAAATATTACAGTATGGGTATCAAACAAAAGTATTTGAGAAAACTTTGATTTATTTTTGAGACAAATATTTAATTAAAATTCATGTTAAGGCTTGAGTTATTAGATTATAAAGTAAATTTGCATGAGAAAGCCGATATTTTACCTAATTTCTAAATACCTTCGCAAATGTATTAACTCACTAACACCCACATTTATAATAAAAAAAAATAAAGATTTTTTTGAATCGAAAATTCGTTGGGAAGTCTCACTTCATAAAGCCCTTTAAAATTTTTCAAAGCGCAGCGAAGTACGCGGGGTATTTGCTAGTTTTCTTATAAAATTCCCATTAATTAAAAGCTAAGTTTATTTTGAAACACAAAGCTCAGTGAAGCTTTTCAATGAAATATATTCTTTCAAAGCAGTTTCCATTAACTCATGCAAAACAAGAATGTCCGCAATTTAGCTTTGATTTACTGTACTTCGTGTTTCAGGCTTTCCTGCATACATCCCTAATATGTACATATGTAACTGCATACGTATGTATGTATGTGTACATTCGGCCACATGCCAGCACTGAATTGTCAGCTTCTACGCACTGGCGAGGTGCCACTGCACGAGATTTTAACTTGTCTGTGTTGTTGCTGGTTGGCTCTTTCGTCCCTCTAACGACGAAGCACTTGTAGTTAAGCTCGCTATAAGCTATATGCTTCTCAGCTGCTAGCCCCACCCACCTCCTCTTGCTACTCGATACTCTCGCGCTACTTTCCCTGCTGCGAACACGTTGCACTCTGCTGCAATGCACGTACGTATGTGGCACTTACTATACTGTAATTTTCCATTTCTCAGTAAAGTGCAGCAGAAACTTTATTTGGTAAACAAGCTGACAATCAGTATATTCAGCGCATATAAAACGAATACGATTGTTGCGTTGTCACTTCGATTTATTTACTTGGCAATTGATTGCTTCCACGTTTGCTGAACGAGCGGATATGCATTTTATCTTATTTCACTTGATTTTTAACACTTTTCCTGCTTTCGTTCGTCTTCATTAAATTAAATTTTGCATTCTGAGTATTTGTATGTATGTATGTATGTATACAAACAAAAGCTCAATCAACAAACATGATGTGGCCACTTTTAATTTAGCTGTGAAATTTAATTCACCAACACTTTCGATTAAATAGTAGCTTTGCCTTCACCAAACTGCGCACTGAGTGGCCAGAAGCATAAGCATCTGGGTTTTTACTTCCTTTGCTTATCATACATTCTTGTTATCTCAAATAAAATATTTATAATCGCATATTTCTGCAGAATTATCTCTGTTTATGCAAAATGCATTAGCCTCTTTAGCATTAGCCTCTTTATTCCCTAAAGAGCTTACATTTCCTTTACCTACTTGCCGCACTCGCTTGCCATGGAAAGTAATCCTTGGATAACATTTAATGGCTCAAATGCTGTAACCTTATTCGTTTTCCTTTTAATTTTGATCTTGCTTTTTTAGCTTTGTGTTTTGGTTTTGCAGCTTAAAGTGGCGTCTTTAAAGCGTTTCACTTTTAACCTATTCAGCTGCCCTTTTGCGAAGAGCTTTCCACTACGCATTTAAAGGTTATAGCGTTTACTTTTGGTTTCGCTGTGGTTGGGACTTATGACGGATTTGTATTTTGTTTATTTGTACAAAAAGTACTGTAATTCTCAGTCAGGTAATAAAATAATTACCACTTTTTGTACTCCTGCCTACTTAACGGTGGCTGAATTCTTCATTTAATGTCCTTAATCTCGCAAAGCTTTTATCGATGCCTGCTTGCCCACGTGCAGAGCTTATTCCGCGCTTTATAGATTAGTGATAGGCCTGCGAGCAAAGCTCATTTAACGTTTCCATACATTTTAGATAGCCGCGTGCAGAGTAAAAGCTCTCTCTGCCCATCGCTGTTATAGATACACATGTGCAGATTAAAACCTCTCTCTTCCCATCGCTGGTGTAAAGTAGTGGCGATCGGTGAGAACTTTTTACTCTATGAATGTTCAAATATACTGATTATATACATATATCTTCTCACTGATGGATGAAAGAGCATTAACTCCAAAAATGATAGAATACAATATTGCGCCAATCGAGCTGAGAGCAACTGGGTGTGACGTCAAAATATTGAGAGAATGACAGAGTAAAGAATAATTTTGAAGAGGAGGAACGAATAGCCAACATGTGGTGCGAAATAGTGATATATCATGTTTTACAATTGTTTCCATTAACTCTATAGAAAGCTTAAACAAGTTTTTTTATCACGACTGATACAAAGTCTACTTAAAGCTTTTAAAAGCTTCTGAAATAGGACATATTTTGATGGCAACTGATATAAAGTCTACTAAAAGCCTTCAAAAGCTTCCACCGCGGAATATGTTTCGTTCGAGACTGGTATGAAGTAGAGCTCTAGATACCCGGGTATCGAGCAATGCGGGTAGCTCGATACTTGCTCGAAACTCGTTCATTGCTCAACTGCTCAAATGTTTGTTCAAAATTTTCGAGTTTTTGAACAATTTCATAAACAAAAGAAAATTTGTAAATTGTATTTGTCAGCAGCTGCTTTCTAATTCATGTTAAATAAATTATATTATTAAATACCAATGTAACAATCTTTGCATTATATATCAATAATTTGAAAAATTTAAAAAGTTGCTACCAAAAATGTCAATATAATAAAAAAAACATTGCTCAAATTACTCGAAAAAACTCGAATTGCTCGAGCTCATGCCCGGGCTGTTTGAAAATGTGCGAACAAAATCGAGAGCTCTAGTATGAAGCAAAAGCAGATGCGTATTTGTGATGTTCAGCTCCCCAAAAATCTACTTCCTTAAAAATTGGAGCATAACTATATATGTGTGTGCCCCGTATCATGTTTTTATCCGCTTCACCAGGTTCCTCTTGAGTTTCGAGAATTGAGATCGCAAAAATTGCCTCTTTTTTTCCTCTCTTCCTCATAGATAACGCTATTTTCTCCCTTTATTAGCGAGCGAAGCTTTTTCGATTTTATCGTTTCCCACCCTAGCCACATGAGCGCGATTATATTACAGGCCTGTACTAGTGTATTCCCACTACTCACGCGCTTGTTATGTGAATAATTCAGACCATTGAAAGTGCTGGAAAAATTCTCTTTCTAGAAATCTAGGCTCGTTTTTTACCCCGCCCTGCCCTCACATTGATAGATTTGCGGTAGTTCGCTATCGTTTCCGACCTGCAGGATCAGAACTCTTCCTCTCAATAGGGCCCTATACCATCATGGAAAAGTTGCTTCGCAGAAGAACGTGAGATGAGAAGAACCAATTGGGAGGACACTCCTGGACTAAGTTAGGCGAAAGAACTTCACGTAAGTTACAACACCACATATCTAGTGAACGAATCCCCTTCAAAAGACAAAACTAAGATTTATAACAGGACTGTTAACGGGTCACTGGATGCTGCGGGCCCCTATGAACACCCTACGGATTAGAGTAGACGACTCCAGTCGGTATAAGCTCCACTGCATCTACTTTTAGATTGCGGTTGCGAAAAGAAAACTAACACACCTGGTAGCGGTGTGGCCAGAGATTACGCATATTCACTCTCTACCGTCCTCGAAACTGCGGGGTTTCGTTAGAGCACTAGGGCTGGGCGAGGTGTTATGATAACCTCTGAAGGCACAATAGATCCAAGGTCGCAGTTCACATCCTTTTTCAAATCTATCTATCTATCTACCCTTACTGAATTGGAAGTAAGGGATTGAAGATCTTTTTAATTTAAGATAGGGCTTTGCACTAAGACGTCCTGGAGCGACTACTGCATGGAGGTGCATATACACGCCACCACCATGCAGTGGTACACAGACGGGCTCCAAACACCAGAAGGTATTGGGGCAAGCATTTATGGTCCCACGATGAGACTATCCATGAAATTGGGTAAATACCCAATCGTTTTCCAGGCGGAGGTATACGCCATCAATCAGTCTGCAGGGATCAAGATGCGGCACTTAAGACATTATCATCCTTCGAGATAAAATCGTCTTTGATGCTTGAGTACGTTGAGAACCTCAATATACTTGCGGAATTCTGTAAAATCCAGCTAATGTGGGATCCGGGTCACAAGGATATACGAAAGAATAACATAGCTGACAGTTTAGCCAGAACAGAAGCGACTTTGTCCCCAGTCATTTTTTGCAATAGGTCCAACACTATCATGGAGGAACCCAGAAAAGGAACACTGGGTAGGAAGAAACAACACTAGCATCGTACAATAGGACTTCGCCAGTCTGAAAGCTTACTGGGAGGAGGGGTATAATCTAAAAAGATATATATTTCTTATAAATCACCTGGCATTGAAGATTAAGAAGCCATCAGCACAAGCTAGGAATCTGGTCGACCGATCTCTGGAGTGTGATGCCGTAGCGAGGCGAGGCTCAGTGTAGCCAGAGAGAGAGAGAGAAAGAGAGAGCACGTACATTCCTTACCCCCAAAGGCTATCCTGCACTTTCTGGAATCCTTGGGATTAACTGATGTATTTTGATGAGTGGAGAGCACAATAGACCCACAGGTCGCGCCTGAAAGACATGACAACAGTTTAGAAGAAGGAATAACGCCGCTACTTCGTATTGCTCAGCAAATACTCCATTGCCTACTCTGAACACTGAATCGGTATCGTTTTTTGGTATCCCTATATTATATATTTTAAAACGGTTCGTAGGTACCCTGTAATCCGTTTTAATCTTTTGGGATTGGTTTTCAAGAAAGCTTGGATTTTTGTGTGCAATGTTTACTAAAATATTCTGATACTGGGAAAATTTTGTAAGAGGTGTCATGGCAGGGGACCATCCCCTTTTCTCTGATTTTCGGCAAAACGGCAAACCTCTCAACTCAAGAATTTTAACAACCTATTCCTTGATTTCAATACACATACCATTCACGAATAATTGATTTCCTCCATATCGCTTGCAAGTAAGCTATTTATATTATATTTTATTACATATTGCATTCCCATGATATTATGTAGCGCTGGTATTTATATTTATGTATGTAACTATATGTATAACAGACGGAAAATGTATACGAATATCCTACGCATTACGCACATACGAATATGTTATTACAACAGCAATTTTCTTCGTAAATGCTGACACAGTTTGATTCAACTACTGTGCAGCTTTTGTCACTTGCACTGCACAGTGGTGCAGCATCATAAATTTTTTAGAAAAAAAATTGAAAGAATCGGCGTAGAACCTAAATTTTCTGTACGCAATATTTATGGATATTTCAAGAAAAAAAAACCAAAAATTGCCGTGATCGATTTATTTTAAAGCATACCTCCCATATAGACCTAACCTCAAAAATACCTTAAAATGCCCTAAAAAGCACTCCAACAAATATGTTACATCGAAATGTTGTCCATATATTTTTAATAATGTTATGTGTTAACCCTCAAAAATTGGACATAATCGGTTTATTTCAAAGCATACCACCCATACGAACCTAACCTCAAAAACGTCTTAAAAAGGCCGTAAAAGCGGACCGATAAACATATCATTCCGAAATTTTGCCGATGTGTTAGTAATAATATTTCAACTGTACGTCCAAAGAATGGGAGTAATCAGTTTATTTTAAGACATATCACCCATAAAAACTTAACCGTAAAAACGCCTTAAAATAGCATAAGTGCCATCATTACTGTAAGAGGTTACATTAAAAGTCACAAATATGAGCCACATCTTTTTTGTTAAAAAATCGATAGAGAACGTTCCGGTCTTTATTTTTTTTTTTTATAAATAGTAAGAAGGCGATGGAATCATAGTTTTTGTCCTTCAAAATTGTCAAAGTAAGCATTCATAATATTTGGTCTATGGCCCTGATTTTTTCTCTATTTTATAAAGTAGATATCTACAAAAATAACAATAAAAACAAAAGTTATATGAAAAAACATTGCTTAAGTGCACACAAATCTAAATTAGTTTCAGTCGAATAAAATTCTTCTGACTTTGGTTGCTTTTATTTTGTATAAAACTGCCAATTTCGTATAGAGTTATAATGAGGGAGTTCACAAGTCGTGCTATTTGTCATATTTGCTCTTTTGTACTATTTTTTTAGAATAGTTGTAAAATGAAACTTGTGAGCATCCCATACTTTTTCGTGTGCTATTGTACAATATTTTAACAATTATATTTGACAAAATCAAAATTATTAAAACAGCTTTAGAAAGTTTATAATGCCCAGAAGAAGCGAGAAAAGCAAATTAATGGCTGTGATTTGCGAGAAGTACGCGCAGGACGCAATGATGGAAGGAAGTGAGTCGTCAAATAAGTCATTTATGAGTTTTTAAATTTATTTGGTGCATTTTTGTTAGGCGATGAAGATGAGGAGGAAGAGATCGATGAAACTTTTAGGTTGAATATGCTTGTGTTGTTGGGAAATCGCCGAAGTGTCCATCTAGGAGTTCCGAAATCAAACAATTGGGATCTGAATGTGTTACAACCTCAAATAGGCGGTTTTCTAAAAGAAAATCAATTAGGGACTTCTCTTCCGACACTGTCCACATATGGTTTGGTTTTCCCCGGACACGCTTAGTTTTGCACTGAATTAAAAAAGATCTTTAATAAGTTAAATATGTTATAAATTAAAGATAACTTACTCCATTGCCATGAGATGACTCCATTTTTTTTATTTAAAATTTGAATATTTTATTGTACTCAGACAAGGAAAAATGTAAATAAATAGAAATGTCTGATCCAATAGCACTCACAAATAGCAAAGTAAACATATTTTTCAAAGTTGTATTGTAATACAACAATTTTACTTGTAAACCAAAAACAACACTTTTAAAACTGTTCTAAAAAAATAGTATAAAAGAGCAAATATGACAAATAGCACGACTTGTGAACTCCCTAAATGAGTTTTTCTTTTTCAAATATCACGTATCAAAAGGCTAAACCTTTCAAATATAAAAATTTAATATTCAAAAAATTTCATTCGAAATTCCACAGTGCGCTTTTGAGCTGCCAAATGCACAGATATATCTCCTTCGACTTCAATTTGATGCCACTGCTGATACCCAAAACCATGATGGTATACAAAAAAAAATAAATCGATTGTAGCATTTCGAAATATTCTTGTAAATGCTCTTTTCAAATAAACATATCTACATACTATAAAAGTACATACACAGTGTTATAAGCTGTAAGTAGAAAAGTACTCGCGACCATCCGAAATCGGAAGTCTTAGGGGAAGCCTCAAATTGAAAATTATTTTTGTACTTTTTTCAAATGGCATATGTACATAGAATAGTATTTTTATTTTAAGATTTGATAGCTTACGGCTTTTGGTCCCTCTAGCTCGACTCGGTTTTTAGCGTAACCACACTATGATTGCGGTTTACCAATTTTATTTTTATTTTTAGAAATTCCCTTGTTGTCTATTTTTAACTGTCCCTTTTGGCTTTGAAGCTATATACATACATACATATGAGTGTCTGAACATTCTGCGGATTGGACAACAGTAATGTCCTTGCAAATGCATACAAAGATTATCCCTGTATGTGTTCGTATTTATATGCTTGCCTTTTGAATGCAGTGCATTGCTTCAATAGTATTTTTTTTTTTCATACCCACATATCGATATCAGATTTTCACATTCCATTTCCCAAATTATTTTCGTAGCGTTTATGCTTTTGACAACTAAATTTGGCAAATACTTTGTACTGCGTTTATGACTTCGTTCCGTGATTGTCAGGCTTATCTATTGATAACTAGTTCATGTTATTTTTAATTTATATTGTTGATACAGCCGACAATTTTCAGTGGCAAACAAGTCAAAATAGACAAATTACGAATTTGATATTTTTTTCCTCAGATAAAGCAAACCGCCGGTGTCGGCCGGCGGGCATTTATACATTTCCTTTTAGCTTATTTTAAGATGGACACCGGTTCATTATAACCAGCAGTATCATTTACCTAATGCGGCCTGGTTCACTTTGATTCCGCAGCGACCACAGGGTACCACAGGCGAAAGTGTAAACAAAAAACCTGGACTGTTTGAGGGCTCCACTAACACTCCACGACACTTACAACATTATGTGTATACCCACCTAGTAATCAAAAGTTCCGGAAAAGATGAAGTGAGTCCATGGTTCTGGCCCTACGAGAATACATAGATAAGGAAGCTTCTTCTTCTTCTTGATTGGCGCTGTAACCGTCTAAGTGATTTTGACCGAGTCCAGTAAAACACGCATTGCTAACTGAATGCCTAGTTTTTCCCGGAACCAGCCTCCATCGATAGCGTAGTAGCTTGGCGCCCCCCACAGTGGTTTCTCGTTAAAACATTCTTTGACCAGTTTGGAGGATATCGTTTTATTTGGTAGGCTTCTGCTGGCTGTAAAATTACCTCTCAAATCTTTTTCAATATTTAATACTTTTGGCATATGAAAGACTGTGCGCCCATGGCAAAAGATAGTCCGAACTTATCCTGTCCTCCTACACTGATCGATCTCTATACCAAAGTACATATACGGGTTCAAAGAGAGGGAAACCGTTTAATCAAAGCTGTCGCTCTGGTATTTTGAAATACAGCCCCCACTGCCTAGGCCCCCTTTGGGACTCTGGGAAGCTCTTAGAGAAATTAACAAAAATCACAATTTTTACTATCAAACGGCCAGTGCGCGTAAGAAAGCTTAAAAGAAAGGGACACCCAACCAACCAAACATAAAATACCAAAGCATTAAATAATTTTTTTGAAATCCGGCATAACCGCGGTCTCTCTTTTAGGGTAGCATAGATCCTGAATGTGTTCGCGTGCAGGATGCCGCATACCTTTGGACGAACAACTTTACCTTCAATATTTATTTCTACAAGAAGTTTTACATACAGAAGAGGGGCGCAAACCTTACATTACGGTTGACGGTGTTACCGCATATACCGGTACTTAACCAATCTCTTAAGTATCAGAATATGCTGAGGTTTTCAGAACCATTGTTTAAAAAGCATACTAATTTTTTTTTTGTTTCATATACTAAAATCCGACATGGCAGTTACATACATACCTGCCGTAACTATAAAATGCTTGTGGCCGTAATGTCATTGCAAAGCTCAAAATAAACCAAATGAAGGTGAGAAAAAAAATAACTACATATGCACATATATTTACTCTAACCCAAAAACACAATTTCTGCTGCAAGTGAAAACTTAAAATAGCCAAGCAAAAAAA
>NW_023458555.1:23077800-23104243 GCF_013731165.1 Rhagoletis pomonella | reverse complement strand
AAAAAAAAAGAAATGGCAACCCTAATTAAAAATATTATCAGCCTAAGGTTTTCTAAGACTCTTTCTTCTCACACTAATATTTCGATATTTCATTTATGTAGGTTATGTATAAGTAAAACAAATTAGACTTTTCAAACAGGTGGCATCCCCTTTAAAAGTATTTTCAAACTGAACTATTTTTATCGTCTGGCATTGTTATACATATTTCAATTAACTCATGAATTAAGTTGAATTTGATTTTTTAGGCACATGGCATCTCTCCTAAATACAGTTCAGAAATAAATTACTTTCAATTTATACCCATCTTTTGAAAATCCATTTGACTTAATTAATAATTTGAATTGAATTTCTTCATCAGGTGGCAGCCGTCTTCTGTCACCCTAAAAAATTCGAAATGTTTAGTTTAAAGATTCCTTAACTCTCGTTCGTTTGATACCCATATTTTAAAAATTCACGTAACTTATGTACATATGTATAGTTAAACTAAATACGACTTTCAAAACAGGCGGCAACCCTCTTAAAAGTTATATCCGAACTAAAATTTCCTTAAACATTTTTCGTCTGACGTTGTTATAAATACTTAAAGTAACTGATGAATTAAGTTGAAATTTATTTTTTAAACACGTGGCAACCCTCTTAAATATAGTTATGAAATAAAGGATTTTAAACCCATTTCCATTTATAACCATCGTTTAGTAATTCATTTAATTTATTAAATAATTTTAATCTAACCTTTTAAACTGGGGCAACCCTCAAACACATCAAAAATGTTATAAATTGTCAAACTAAATATTTTTTAAACCTCTTTCATTTGCCATCCATTTTTAATATTTCATATAACTTTTTTTAAATATTTTTAATTCGACTTCTCAAATAGGTGGCAACCCTCTTCAAAATATTTCCTAACCACTAAATTCTTAAACCTCTTTTGTCTGACCCCCCTATCGTGATACCTTATTCACTTACTAAATTCCTTTAATTAAAATTTAATAAAATTTTTTAAACAAGTGGCAACCCTTCTACATGTAGTTAAAGATATAAAGCGTTTTCAAAACCATTTGGGTTGATACCCATATTGTAACAATTTATTTAGCGTTTTAAATAATTTGAGCTTAGTTTTTAACAGGTGGCAACTCTTTTCGAAAAAGTAAAACCTTAATGAATATCCACACCCTTAGCCCTTCAATATGACAACTTACTTTTGAAAATCGAACAATGAATGAATGATGCGGATCTGAGGGCATTGATTATTAAATAACTTGAGGTTAATTATTTACTTATTAAATTATTTTTCGAAAATATAAAACCTTATTGCAACAACAATTGCATGCAATTTAATTTGTTTATGAACATGTTTCTGCCATTTAACTGGTTCAAGCCCATTTAACATGTTTAACTCGTCAATTTGAACATAGTATTAGATTGTGTGAATAAAGGAACAAGTGTAACCAGGAAGGAGAAGCAGAAAAAAATTTTTTTTTTATTGTTTTTTTTTTTGAGTAGGTAGGGTTTTTGATTCTTATGAATGTAAGATGAATTTTATTAAAATAATTTAAGTTTAAAATTACCACTTAATTTTTTTTATAAGCGCATTTCTGCTTTCCGCTCTTTTTTGAATAAATTCACCAAATTTTGTTTCATAATTTAAATATCCAATTTAAGATGTTTTTAGATGTTCCAGTACTCTACCATGAACGCTTCAGAGATATGCAGTATCAAAAATTCGTTTTGTATGGGAGGTGCCACGCCTCCTACACCTAGCGGTATGAAATATACTTTACATCCGATTCTCATACCTACCATATATGCACAAAAGATTTCATAAAGATCGGTCAAGCCGTTTAGAAGAAGTTCGACCACTAACACCGTGCCACGACATTTTTATATATTAGATTGATGTCGGTTTTGTTTTTTGCTTAAAAATTACTTGTAATTAGTTCACATATTCGAATATTATCAATCCCGAAATTTCGGTACAGTCACGAGAAATAGATGTGTATTTCTAGTATCTATTAACATCACTAAGAAAAACTGCTCAAGTGCGCTTACGTACCGGTAACTCACTTACTCTCCTTCCTCTTTCACTCCACCTTTCTCTACCGCCATTTCACACTCGCTCTAAATTAAATTGCGGAAAATCTGCTTGTTAAGTATATTATTATTTATTTGCTTTCATTGCGCATTTCAATCGAATGCATACCATATTTAGCTTAGCGCTTCATAATTCACACGATTACTCATTCGCTAACAGCTGCTGACTGCAATTTTTGCTGTTTTTTATTTCTTTTCATTTTATTATTATGAAATTTTAACTTTTAATCGCCGATGGCAACAAACAACAATAACACTGAGAGTGGTTTCTTTCGTAGCTATTCTATACAAACACACACATTCGCTGGCACATACACTTATTTGTTTCTTATGCCATCAAACGCTGCTAGCTATCGTTATAAATATTAAATTTCTCTTCAATTCGTTTTTTCTTTTCCTTCTTACAGCAGTCGTTTGTTGTTTTTGTTTGCAGCTTGACTGTGGCATTGCTAAAGTCATATTGCAATTACTACCATTTATTGCTGCTGTATATGTACGCGCGACTATGAGTGCGTGTGTGTGTGTTTGAGTAGAATGCAATTTAATTGCATTGCTTTGGCTAGAAGCAGCAGAGGACACGGGCATGTATTTGCGCGTTTGCTGCTGGCGGCTTTAGTTCTTTTTATGTTATGAAATTTTGTTATTGTTTTCTGCTTTTCATGTCAATGCTTTATTTACTATTTAGTTGAAACTTTATTTTTTATTTTTATTTTTATTTATTTTTTTTTTATTTTTTTTTATGCATTTAATTTTTACTCAGGCGTTGCAACTGGTTCACCTTGAACAACCTTTTGTGGCAGTCAGTACGCTACACGGCTCGACTGCCTCCTCCTCGCATCTCGTCGCGTTCGCTCTTTTGTTTAACTTGCTTCGTTTCGCTTGGTCGGAATTTCGATTTCGCCGTCAACTTCGTTTCGCAAGAATTGCCCAAAAAGGTGAAACATAAAATTTTGTTCTCTAACTACATACATGTCTGTAGATATATTGTTATTCTATTGCATGCAACAGCGGCTCACATGAGCGTATTGCAAATTGATTGCCACAATCGTTGTGTGTGTCTTATGGGTGTGTTGTAAGCGAGTAAACAAGCAAATTAATGCGACTATGAATGTATAACGAGGGAAAAAATACGACAAATTTAAGTACCTACATAGATATGTATGTATATTAGGGCGGGTCAAATATTTTTTCTTTACTTTGTTTCGGCGACTGGCTTATTCTACTGGTAATTCTAAACCAAAAATTCCACGCAGAGCTCAAAAATGGATTTCAAGTCTTCTTGTTTTTAATTTTAGTTGTTAATCCACAACCAATTTCTTTTTTTACCGACATCAATTCAATTAAATCGATGAGGTAAATAACCTATTATTACAAAGTAACCTATTATTACATACTTAAGTAGCGTAAGAAAGATTAATTTCCTTAGCATTTTTGAAGAGGCTTGCCACTTGTTTAAAAAATGTAATTAAAGTAAATTAATAAGGTAAATGAAATGTTGCAATATGGGTGGCAAAATAAAGTGGTTTAGCAAGCTTGATTTGAAAAATATCCCTGAAGAGGGTTGCCACCTGTTTGAAGTAATTAAATCAATTAATATGATAAGATTAATGAAATATGCGATATGGATGTCAAGCTAACGTGTTTTAAGAAAGCTTAATTTCTAAAAATTTTTTGAAGATGTTTGTCAACTGTTTGAAAATTTTAATTCAATTAAAAGCCCTTTAAGCGCGAGTTTCGTTTCGCACAAATGTGCTTGAAGGTCACTTGGGCTACTTAAGAAAGCGGTACTATGTTGATAAGATATATGCAATATTACAAGTTGGTATAAAACGAAAGGTATTTAAGAAGTTTTTGATTGTGAAACATTTTTCAATAGTGTTTTCAGCAATCTAAAAATTTAAGACAACAAATTTAAAATTAAAGTAAATATTAAAAGATACGTACGTAAGGCGTTTGAAAAAGCTTTATTAAAATGAACAACATATGTATTTACAATTTGTTTTCAGACGAATTGTGCAAAAAAACTTTGACCCAGATATATTTAAAAAGGGTCGCCACTGATATTAATTTTTATATTGAGGATTAAAAAGTTGAAATATAAATTATGGAATGTTTGCGAAACAAAAACTATTAAAAAAAAACTTAAGAAATAATAAAAAAGTAAAAAAAATATTAAAATATCAGATGAAAGCTGTATAAAAAGTCTTTGGTGAAAACATAACATTTTATCGCCAATTTTTTTTAATATGGTTAAATCAATTAAGTTTTCATAATCGACATCCATAAATTAAAAAAAAAAATCTAAATCACCAAATATAAAAAAGAAATTAGTTACGAATCAATAAATACAATTAAAAATAAGGAGGCTCGAAATCTTTTTAAAGCTATACCATGAACTTTTTAGTTCAGAATTGCCAGTCACCGAAAAAAGTCGGTTATATTCTTCAGGAACAAATTGACCCTCCCTAATGTATATGCTTATGGCTATTGCAGTCACATTAAAAACTGCGCAAAAGTTAATGCAAGAATCAAAAATTTTGACAAAGGTGTTGCAACCAATACTAAGTTGCAATAAATACTTTTTTTTTTTTAACTGCGATTTCGTGTGGAACAGCAATTTCGAAATTAATTCTTGTTAATCCAAAATCCTCAACTGTGAAAATTGCATAATCGATTTTTATATAATTTTTGGGGCAATTATAATATTTAATATTCCTTAGGCGCCAAAGTATTGTATGTAGTTATGTACATTGTTAAAAGCTAGCTATCTATCAATACTGACTACATCTTGGCGGTGTGGGTTTTACTGGCAAATCGATCTTGAATTTAATGACATTAAAAATGAGACCCTTTAAAAAGTGTATAATTTTTGCTCTGCCAGGACAAGGGGAAGCTAGTTCTTTTCCGATACTAAATACATATCCTGGCTAAGGTAGTTGAAAGTCTTTTGAAAGACAAATGAAAGCTAGTAGGTAAGGTAGTTGGAAAGATTTTGTTCATTCTGGCACGAAAGCTTTAGATACAAAAAAAAGCTCCGTTGCCGACTTTCATGGTGAATAGCCCTTTCGACAGAAAGCACTTGCATATTTTGCTTGCACTGCTCCAACTGTCGCAATGGCCGAGTGCGTAAAGTACGCTAGTGTACTTAGAATATATTATTTAAAAAAGATAAATATTTTGTTTTAATTTTTTTAACAAAACTTTTAGATTTAATTGTTTTAAAAAGAATAATTTAAAAAGAAAGCTTTTATTAGTTTTCAATAAAAAAATTATATTTTTTTTCAAAAAACTCAGACCATAAATACGGGCATTTCAAATATGGCGAAGTTCGCGACAGCTATCGGGGAAATTTTTTTGCGAAGTTATAGCTTTTCATTTAAGTAATATACTACATTCCAAATACGAACCATATCGGACCATAAATCCAAGTCTTCGAAATATGTCGACTCCTGCGCCACCTAGAGGAGTAATTTATCTTTCATATTGCATTCTCATCGGACCCTGAGCTAAGCTTGAAATTTCAAGTATCTAGCTCATCGGGAAGTTGGTTAGAAATCGATTACTAGATTTGATTTCACACAGGTGACATTTTAATAAAAGCTTAAAAGCTTTTAATGTGAAATACTTCTTTTATTTAATTAAATTTTTAGAAACTTGTTTGTTCTTTTTTATTTAATTTTTTTTCGTTTTTAATTTTCGTATCTTTTAATTTTTAGATTTTATTGTCTTAAATAGTAAAAATATTTGTTTTTATTCCTATTTTTAGAAACTTATCTTTTTCTCCTTTTTGGAATTAATTTTTTATTTGTTTTACTTTATTATATTTTAATGTTTAGATCCTAGTGTTTTAAAAATAAAATATTTTTAAAATTTCACTTCATCTTTAGGAACGAATTTTTTTCTTTTATTTTAATTTAATTTTTTTTTAGGTTTAATATTGTGTTTAACTTTTAGAAACTTTTTTGTTATTTTTTAATTAAATTTATTTATTTTTTTAATTTTCTTATCATTTAGTTTTTACATTTTATTGCCTTAAATAAAAAAATATTTGTTTTTATTATTATTTTTAAGAAATTTAACTCTCTAAATTTTCTTTTTTTCTTCTTTTTTAATGAATTGTTTATTTGTTGTACTTTATTTTATTTTAATTTTTAGATCCTAGCGTTTTAAAAAGAAAATATTTCTTAAATTTCATTTCATTTATAGGAACTAATATTTTTTTTATTTTAATTTAATTTTCTTTTGGTTTTAATATTGTGTTATAAAAAAAAAATTTGTTTCTTGATTCATTTAATTTGTAGATTAAATCGTCTTGCAGTTTTTTTTTGTAAATGCCCTGTACTGGCTTAGAGTATTTCACATACCGATAAACTTCAAAACTCATGTAGAAAAACGGCCCCTAAGCTTAGTATACAGCTCTCAAGAAAAATCTGAAGAAATATTTTTCATTATTTCCGTTGCTTCAAAAAGTACTTTGCCTTTGCTGCAAATATTCTTGAAGAAATAAATATATGAGCATTTTTTTCTTGAGCGCTGTAAACTGATTTAAGAAATTTTGTGTTCTTTTCCATTTCTTGAACGTCATTTTATATGATTTTTTTTCGTTTTTATTGAGAGCTGTATACTTATCTTTAGTACATTACTTTATGCTCGTCATAAGTCTGAGCTTAAAACGTAACAAAAGTGAAACAATAATAATAATATTTTTTTTCTTTTCTTTTCGTTTTAGGTAAGTCAAAACCAATCAATTCGCATAAGAAGATACAAACATAACCTGTAAGTTACTGCGTTATTTTCTAAAAAGACAACAACAAGTCTATGTAATTGGTAACCATGGTGCATGGCATGTTGATTGCATTCTCAGTCTCAATATTTTAACTTACATATGTATTTATCTAACACGCTCGCACACTCCCCCATAATTAATATAAGCAAATTGAATTGATGTATTACAGGAGAAATATGTAAATAGCTAATTTTATACGCATAGATAGTAGATATGTAGTAGATATTATTTGCATACTACAAATAACCTAAGTACAAAATGCCTGCAACTGCCTCAGATGTCTATGATCCCCGTAAATTACGCTGAATAATTCACCTAGTGAATTGGCCCCACCCCTTGGCAAAAACCACACCTGCTTGCAGTAAAATTATATTCATACATACATACATATTTACATATTCGTATGTTGTTGTACAAAATGTCATACTCATATGCAAATATCGAGGAATACATAAACGATTTACAGGCATAAATATCTGGTATGTAGTGAGCTTAAGCTACAAAGTAGTTAACAACAAATCACAGCAATAGCTTCAGCATCAACATCAGTAATTCGCTTAAGTATTGCTATTTGTCGTGTCATTATTATAATTTTTCCACTTCTTTCAATTCAGTTTTTGCTTACCAATAACTTGGGTATGGTATTTTATGCAAAAATCCCATTTTCCGTAAGAATTTCTATGAACTGGTTGGGCATAAATCATAAAACAAGAAATAAAATTGGGATCTAGGTTAGCATATCGTTCGGTTCCTCAAAACCATAGAAATAAATAAATAATTACATGGAATAGATTGCAGAAAAATCATAGTAACATACACATGTACAGCACTTGTAGCTTTAGTCGGGCGGTATGCTTCAATCTTTTCGTTTATTATAGCAACCACAAGGAATTTTTTGATGAGACTTGATGGGAATATTAACAGAGGCTTGCTGGCATCAGATTCATTTCTTTCACGTACATACATGCAGTCAGTCAATAAAGTTAAGGTACAAGGCGAATTTTTTACAATATCGGAAACTATTTAAAAAATTTTTTTTTTCGCAAATTTTTTATAAAAATATGGTTAATTCTACAACAAAAAACCCCAAAAAATTCAGAGTTCCAAATCTTTTGCAAAATTACAGAAAATTCAGCAAATTTTCATATCCAAATATTGCACTTTTTATTTACACTCTTTAGAAAAAGTTGAGTACACAGTTTTTAGCCCATTCAATTTTAGTATAACAAAGTGCAAGTTTGAGGTAGCTAAGACTTACCATTGATTTTTAGCAATTGTTTTTGTTGAGCATGTCGCTCATTTTCTCCATATAAAATAGTGTTAGATAATTTTTTTTTTACGGAAAAAATATGTGACACCTTCCACAAAAAAAAAAAAATCCCAAAAATCAATGGTAGGTCTTAGCTTCCTCATACTTACACTTTATAGTAGTAAAATTGAATGGGCTAAAAACCTGTATACTCAACTTTTTTCTAAAGACTGTAAATAAAAGGTGCAATATTTGAATGAAAATTTTCAGAATTTTCTTTAATTTTGCACAAAGTCTAGAACTCTGATTTGTGGGGTGTTTGTAGTAGAATTAACCATATTTATATAGAAAATTAGCGAAAAATAAAATATTTAAAATATAGTTGCCCCTATTGTAAAAAATTCGCTGTACCTAAACTTTATTGATTGATTGTATTTGTATTTGCCTAAGGCTATTCAATGGCTAATGAGTCATTCGCAATTGCACGCTACGAATGTCACATTATACTGAAGTCCTCCCGACTTAACCCTCGTGTGCCTAACCGACTATCCGGGTACCCATCGACACATATTGTATCAAATAACTTTTTTCTTGGAACAATTTTTTAAAATCCTGCCCGATTCCCACGATTTGACTGATTTTACATAGAGAAATGCATTTAAAATATTTTATATTCCTTTTCAGCCCAGAAAATATTGAATTTGAAAAAAATGTACTCGCATAGTCCAACCGGGTACCCCGGTACCCACTTACAGAATAGGTGGAAAGATGTATCAACAAACTAAAAATTACTAAAATACTAAAAATATATTTTTTTTAGGCACTAAAAATAAAAAAAAATATTAATTATGAAAAAGTGTACATTTGCAAACGTGTTAATAAAAAATTTAGTCTGTTATTTACATTCGTAAAGTTATTTTATCTATACACGACATTTAAGAAAGTATGTAAAAAAAACACAAAAATTTCCAAGTGGCTCTTTTGTAATGACCGGCAATACGTCAGGCTGCTCCAAGTAAACGATCGATATTAAAGTAAGCCGCTTTCTGAAAGTAATACATATTTGTTTCAAAGGTGTTCTAGTTTATTCCTCGGATATAACAGAACATAGAGACCTTCTTATTTCTTCCCTTTTCAGCTTAATGTACAAAACCTTTTCGGAACTCACAAGTATATACGCTTCGACTCATTACAGATTATACCGAACTTTGTATTACAAAGGTCCTTGTATATAATGCTATCGTCGGATTTGTATAAAAATATCTTCTTTAACAATAAATAAATCAATATGCCACTAATACCGTGGATTATACTAAGTAACAGGCGCCTTTTAGTTATAAATCCGTAAGTGGGTACCCAGGTACCCCGGTTAGACAACAACGTTAATTAATGAGGTTGGGCACACTATGGTTAAACTAAAGTAAAGTAACTTTGGAAAGCAGTTTTTATTTCCGTAAATTGAACTCTCCGATACTACTTGTTGTCTGTTTACACAACGAATGCAGAAAATTCCACATTCAACTATGTGATCAGTCATTTTTATGCTTATAACGAAATTTGTGTCCTGAAAAATTTGTTTTAAATGCTTAAATGCGCACATAACAGTCACAAATGAATGCATATCATGAGAATAAATTCATTACAAGTGTTTTTTTTTCTTCCTACGAAGCAACATTTTTACAGTTTTTTGTAAATGCGCAAAAAATCTCGGCTGACGGCAACACTCGAGTGGTTTGACCGCACTTTTAGCAAAAATTAAAACTACTAGTGCAGCACGCGTACGATGAAAATATTTCTAGAAAGCGATTTGCGTAATTTCAGTTGCAGTAACACCGCAGGTTAGAATAGGCTGGGTTGCGCCGTCGTCTATAAGATAATTAAATTTCACGTCGATCTGTCCGTGGCGATTTTTTAAAAAGGCTCTATTTTTTTTGATTTGTTTATGTTGAAAAATTAAAAAAAAAAACATAATTTTACGTTTGAATACTTCTACTGTTTTGGAAAATACTTGAAATTAATTTCAAATGCCTACAATTATTTAAAAAATTATTCAAAAACATTTATTTATTTATTATTTAATTTAAAAATTTATTTAATTTGTTATCTATACTAATATATATTTTGAAAGCCATTTTTGCTTGCTGAAAATACATAGCAGTCTATTAAAAGATGACAATTGACAGGAGCAGTGTTGCACTAAAGGCACTTATCAAACTGCTCTCGTATATAAATCGTTTTCTTCCTTTCATGACCATTTTAAGTAGTCAAACAAGTTACAAGTAAACGTTTTTAAAACCAACTTGTGTTCTGTTAAGCGTCGATGTTATCATACTTTACGTTTTCCCCCCCTAAAAAATCTAGATTACCTTAAGCGCCAACGCTTTGAAAAGTAATTGGTTGGCATATCTGATTTGTACTACGGTCGCTTCACTACTTGTAATTGAATGGTCACAGTCAAACTTCTTCATGTATAAACATACATACATATATACATACACAAGTATGTTTTACGCAAAATCAGCGTTATTCGAATTTGTTTTTTTTTGTAAAAACTCATTTGCATTAAAAATCAAGTAGTACTCGGAGGCAAATGTAAAATAGGGGGGAAAAAGCTTCTAAACAAACAAAGTATGTCAAATTTCAGTTTAGCTTACTCGGTATGCTTGGCTGATAATGTCTTCCAGTCACCCAACCGCCTACACCCTACACCTTGCGTGCCTTCTCTCCGCTCCCAAGACAACCGGCCATTGCACAGGAAATTAAAAATGTTACATTTTGTGGCATTGTTGTCTCGTTACCATAACAGCGAATTGTTTCTATTATTACTATTATTGTTGTTTTATTTTTTTCAATCTTCGCTGCCGCTGTCAAACATTTTAATACTCGTACTATGAGTAGCTTTGTTGTTGTATATACCATGCGCTTGACAATTTGCCAAAAATTCATTTCCTGCCAGTAAATATATGTATGTACGAACACTGAAACAAAATGTAAATTACAACAGCAACAACAATAGCGAATTTTTTTTTATTTACATTTTTAATTACAAAGCATAATAATTTATTATGAAATTGGCTGTCGACCAAATGTTGACATTTCCAGCGAGCGAAAAAAGTTAATCACAAAAAATTGTGCACAACTGTAAACTTTTACAATAATTAAATATTTTGTATGTATGTAAATGTAGCTATGCATGATTAATTTGCGTAGATTTATTGCAACTAGAATATTCTACATACATACGTATACTTATAGATAATTAAAATGCATCATCCTTCATCTACAAATAACTAATATCGAGCTTTAAATTTGCCCGACCGTCAGCACTTCGTATTTCTAGTAATTCTCATTCCCAAATTGCCTATCCAAATGAATCTGAAAATGCCAAAAGTAACCAAATAACTAACTTATGCCAACCACTCATTCATTCAATTACTTATCCAAATTAATAGGTAATCTACAGAGAATTTTAGTAGATTCCAAGCTAAATTCGACGCATTTGTGATCGATTTTCTTAATTAAGTGTTGAGGGACAATGAAGTCGACTCCATTAAGGTGAGCAACGGTAGTTTCTTAAGTACACTTAGTGTTATTAAGATAAAGCACTACATCTGTGAGTCAATTCGGAAATTAGGATGGTTTTGAATAATCAGCCGTGAAAATTTCTTAGTATTTTTGCCATTCAGGCTCGTTGAACTTTTTTCAGTGGATTTACTTGGGCATGGCACTACAATTAAGATGACGAATACGAATATGATTACCAAAGCCATTATGACCACGAATTAATACGATTCAGATTTGACTTATGATAATGGTAAGGACTTTTATTCATAAATATTATTACGATTACGTTTACCGTTACGACTAAGATTACGATTACGATAAAGATTTTGATTATAATTACCATTACGATTGTGATTTGGCTACGATTATGATTGTTACTATGATTATGATTCTGATAATATTATGATTGTTAGTATGATTATGAGCATGGTTATCACTATGATTATAGTTATGATTATGCGTATGATTATGAGTATGAGTATTATTATGAGTATGAGTATAAGTATAATTATGAGTATGAGTATGAGTATTATTATGATTCTGATTATGATTATGATTGGTATTATGAGTAAGATTATGATTATGAGAATGAGTATGATTATGAGTATGATTATGAGTATGAGTATGAGTATGAGTATTATTATGAGTATGAGTATGAGTATGATTATGATTCTGATTATGATTATGATTGGGATTATGAGTAAGATTATGATTATGAGTATGAGTATGAGTATGATTATGATTATGAATGTTATTATGATTATGATTATTAGTATTATTATAACTATGATTATTATTTTGACTACGATTATGATTATGACTATGATTATTAGTAAGATAATGATTATAAGTCTGAGTATGATTACGTCTACCATGACTATGATTATGCTTATGAGTATGATTATGATTATGAGTATATTAATGATTATGATTGTGATTGTGAGTAAGTTGATGGTGATGATTGTGAGTATGATTATGAGTATTAGTATGATTACGAGTATGATTCGATTTTTATAATTATCATGATGATGATCTTGACTACGATTATGATTATAAATGTGACAGTGATTATGCGTAAGAGTATCTCTATGATTATTACAATAATGACGGCGATGACGATAACGATTACTATAATCATTATGACAAAATGTCTATGCAATTAGTATAATGACTTTCATAGTAATTACGCTATGATGAAAATATTTTATGACTTTGGGGACACACAAATGTTCACGTGTTGATTTTTTAGATATTATTTACGTTGTTTCAAGCTAAATTTTGCCAAAACCAACGCAATTGTTTAACCGCTTGAAACTTGCTCTTCATGAGACTAAAATTGTATGGACCATAAGAGTGCAAACACCAAACTATATTAAAGACTCAGATTAAAAAGCTAGAAATCTTCATGAAAATTTGATGAATTTTCCAAAATTTTGTATAAAGTTTTAAACTGTAACTTACATGGTTTTATCTAAAGCTTCGAAAATATTTTTATGGAAAAATAACAAAATTTGTAATTCAAAAAAAAAAAAAAAAACAATCAACACGTAAACACTTGTGTGAGTCACTGTATGTATTTATAGTTTATAAGATGCTAGGTGACCAGAAAAACTTACACTTAAACTTTACTATTCTTACTTTTCGCGGTACAAGCCTTTATGCAAACGAAAGCGAGGTCAAAGGTCAATACATCTCGTTACCGGTCATTAAAAGAGGGATAGGGCGAAAATGAAGGCATTGTAGTTGAGCGATGACGCTCAGAGGTTTGTAGTAGAAAAACGTTCCAATATAACGGCAGAGCTCAGAAAATGCCAAATTTCTATTCCTGAAATGTCCTGAGAGGGTGAGAAAGAAGTGGGATCAAAAGTGCTTAAACCTTAAGTTTGCGAAAGCTGGAAATTTTGCAGTTGCTGCATTGGCGGCCCGGGTGATGGCAGTGACCGGTTAGAACTCCCAGACCTGTAGCAAAAAATTTGACTTTTAAATTTAAGAGCTCTCTCGGCTAAGTCGTGGCCAGTAGGGCTTAGCCACTTTGCATTTGAAGCTTTCCGCCCAGCGTTCGCTGAGCTGGCTAAAAGCCCCTCTGTCCAGAAGTTTAGCAAACGTAAGGTACCGTTTTCTCATCAAAATTCATCGAGAACACCTTTTCTTGCTAGCTTACAGGCCATCAATTCAACAAATTTAGTTTAAAAAATATTGACACCCTTCATTAATTTTTGAGTGGTCTTAAATTCTCTATATTGAAATGAGTCAATACAAAGCGATGTCCCTTTTTTAATTAACATTTAATCTTATATTATTTTAAATTTTACTTGCAACAGTATTATAAATAATATCCTATTTAATACATGTGTAATGTTTACTACTAGCATAAATTTCGAATCAAACAAACCGTACATGAAATGCAACATGTAAACAATAAATATTTAAAATGTTTTTCGCTTAAATATACATTTGTACGTATTTACATTGTATGGGTATAGTGCAACAAACATTAATTTAAGTTAGCGTTACAAAAAAAAGACCGTGCTGAGCGAAAAAAGTGTTAGATGAGTAGCATCATAAAAATCATTTGAAAAATATTTTTCCTAAACTGAGAAGTAAATGTTTCTAGACGATTTTAGGTGACAAAGACCTTGTTGGATTTTTATGAGGGATTTCTATCAAGCCTTCTACCGATTGAATGTATATTAATTTGAGCTATGACTTAATTGATTTTTTTTATTTTTTTTATAATATTTTTAGGCGTTTTTTTTTTAAATCTTTATTTTCCAAATACCGGGTAAACCGGATTCTCCTAGTTTATTTATACAGAAGAATCTAAAAATTTATTTTTTATTTATTATTTATTAACGTTTTATTAATTGTATATCTGAGTACTCGAAACTTTTCCACTGCTTAAAAATACTTAAAAAATAAAAGCCAAACGGAACGAAAATCTTCACTTTTTTTGTTGTAGCTTTTTACCACTTTCTGTAGTATGAATCGACTACATGCTGTCTTCATTCACATCATCATCAGGGCAGGGTCAAGAAAATGCCACATCCGACGGGTTTAGAACTTAGGTGGACGGATGTTAGATGAGCTGATGTTAGTTGGCATCTGAAGTGTCGTCAGGCCTACAATAACCGGAAAAGAGTTCTTTCGAAAATGACGAGCCTTACGAAGATCTTCGATGATACATTTCAGGGGATGTTGATTGATTTTCGATGAATGTCCTGTCTATAATAACTGAACTATATTTGTATAGTCGGTGTGGTTCAGCGGATGGTGTATTCCCCTTCCCAAGACAGTCGATTTTACATGTTGGAGTTTTTTCCGACAAGGGTTTTGTTGGTTTAGCGATATAATCTTGGTAAGAGCGGTGAGCCCCTTTAAGTGTGAATTTTCAACAAATTTTTCGCTGTTTTAATTGTATTCTAAAATATTTCGATGTAACTAATTTTTAAAATAAAGCTATACCTCTGGGGAATCGTTTTTTTTTATTAATTGCCATTTTTCGAATAATCCGAAAACAGGTTATTGAGGAAACGCAAATAATCGAACAGCCTAGTAGAAACCTATTAGGGGCCTTTGAAATCTATATAAATTTTTTTATTTAAGGTATTGCTCATTTTCTCCAAATAAAAAAAAAATGTCAAACATACTTCGTATGGAAGAAATTGAGTTATATCGTCAACCAAAAAAATTGCCCAAAATCAACGCTAAGTCCAAGGTGCTTCAAACATTTTTTTAAACATTGCACAAAGGCATTTTAAATAATTAGCTCATTATTTGTAAAACAAAAAATATATTTAAACGAAAAATAATAAAATAAATATTCAGAACTTGTCAATATGTGATTGTCGTATGGTTAAGATAAGCACTATATTTACATATGTATGTCTTTGTATGGACATACAACTCAGTAAATTTCCCCTATACTTAAAACCCCATACTTGCGCGATATTATCCATTTTACGAATATTTTATTTCACCATGTAGTTTGCATACATACATACATAAATATGTGTACGTTCATACGTTTGTTATGTTTATTATTAAATGTCAACAATGCATCCATAAAATAATATTATTAACAGATTATGTAGTTTGTATGCATTTGCAAAAACGCTTATGGTTGTGTTTATTTAACTAATAAATATTTCAAAATCAGCTGCTCACGCATGTTACTCATACGCCACCCCCAATGCATCGAAGCAATATAAACATTGCGATAGCGGCATTTAATAAACAACAACGCTAAATTTATGGGACCAAAGTTTCGTAGTAATATCTCCAAATGTTTTTAGTTATGTTCCTGAAATTCGTGTGTTTGTTAATTGTAAATTTTTTATGCCACGAACTTTGTATTAAGGTGGACCTTATTTGTATTTATTTTGAGTAGGAAAAATTGGTAACTACAATTACAAAATTTCTCTAAAGGACCAAGTAGAAGTTGATAATTGTAATTTGTGGTTGTGCCGAAATATACGAAGAAAACACTTTGTTGCTTCTAACGGTACATATCCAGATTTTGGGAAAGCTGTCCTGCTGCATATTTTTTGAAAGTTGGTTCTGCCAGTTTTAGCATGAAAGTGGGTTATATATAGACCAAAACGACGGTTATCGGGCAGAAGCTTGTTACTGTAATGTGATTTGGAGTGGCTGCTTGATTATTTATTTAAATAAATAAAAAATTTTTGCACAAATTGGACAACTCTAGTGTGCATTGCATTTCGTTTGTCAGATTGTAACTTAATTTTGCGTACATATATATGTATATGCATACACACATATATAAAAATGCATATATATATATATGTAGATACATGCATGTGTAAAACATAGCAAGTGTTAAACTACTATAATTTGCAGTTGTTTTATGTTTGCTTGAATTATTGCGCTGCGCTTTGCCTCAGTACTTTTTGCCCGACTATATTGAATTAGTATTATTGTTGTTGCTGTTGGCGTCCTTTTTGTAATTTATGCTGTTTATATTATTGTAATATATCTATTTGTTTGTGGTTTAGTCCCTCACGCCTGCTTGTTATGTTTATTCGCCCAGTAAACGTGTTAATAATAACCAGAAAATGTAGAAAATCTGTACAAAAAGAATATAATTTATTACTTAGTTATAAATATATTAATACTAAATTAAAGAAAAACATAAATATTTTTGCATTTATGCAGAAAATAATCAATGTAAATTACAACAAGTAAGAAAGTCTAAGTTCGGGCGGAGCCGAACATTAAATACCCGGCGCAAATATTAAATATATGTTTTTTCACCTTTCCGAAACCTACCGCTAGATGGTAAGCCGGGGTGTATCAATTTTGAGTAAATTAGCGTCCTTCAATTTCGAAATATTGAAGTTTCAAGCATTTCTGAAATTTACCGTTATATGAGAAGCGGCCGTAATTTTAGTCCGATTTCAATAATTTTCAATGCTTTGCTTTCATGTGGCAAGCACAATAACCACACCGAGTTTAAAACAAATTGGTAGAACGGTTACTGATATACATATATGTGATCATAAGTGGGCGGTGCCGCGGTGGTAAAGAATTGTTGCAAGCATCAATTACAAGATATACACATGTAACCATAAGTGGGCATGGCTACGCCCATTTTCCAAAAATTTATAATATTCTTATTTTTTCGTCTGAAAATTATTGTAAACATCAATTTTGAGTGAATTATCTTCAGTAGTTACTAAAATATCGCAGTTTTCGTATTTCTGGAAATTACCGTTATATGGGAAGTGGGCGTGGTTAAAGTCCGATTTCGCCCATTTTCAACCTACCTTGGATTAAGGGAAACCTACATACCAAATTTCGTTGAGATATCTCAATTTTTGCTCGAGTTATCGTGTACGCGGACGGACGGACAGACGGACGGACAGACAGACATGGCTTAATCGATTTCTTTTTTTCATTCTGATCATTTATGTATACATTTGTCTATATCTATCTCGATTCGTTTTGGCTGTTACAAACAACCGGTATGTGAATAAAATTAATATACCCTTGTGCACAAGTGCGCTCGGGTATAAAAATAATAGTTTGAAAATAATGAGGTGTATTCTTGATTTCGTACGAATCGAAAATTGGAAATTTTTGCATAGAAAATTATAGGAAAATGTAATATAATATATAACATATTATTGGACTATTTATATTTATTTTGCACATACGAGCAATTCGCTTGAAAAATGCTATATTGGAAAGTTGTTTTTTTTTTGTAACAAAACTTTGTTTAACAACTCCCACCCTTCACACTTTCTAGGGATTTTTTTTTATGGGACCGTTCAGAATTTTCATGAGATCTTGAAAATGAGAACATTCGTAATGAAACGAAAAGGGGTATTTGAGACTTTTAAAATTTTTCTTCGGATTTTTTGGGATTTTTAAAAAATTTTTCGAGATTTTAGGAATTTTCGGTACTAAACTGGATCGTTCGGGATAGTTCGATATTAATTTTTAGGAGTCTCCTAGGATATTTTTGGGATCGTTCGAGCTTTTTCCAGAGCTTTTCGATACGCTTCGTTTTTTCTGCTATTTGCTTTAAATTTCTTTTAGGTTCAAAAGTGCAGTAAGTGAAAAATTCAATATTATTTTTTGAAAGAAACGCCTATATTGTTTGCGTTTTATATTAACGACGTTGATGTGGATTAAAGACTTTCTTTCGGGTTTAAGATTTTTTTTTTAAGTTTTCTCCGAATTTTTTCCTCTTTTCGAGATTCTTCGTGGTTTTAATTTTTGGATCTTAAAAGACTTTTTTTTTTAAATATTTGGAAGCTTTTTCTAGATAATTTGTGTTTAATTTTTAAGAAATTTTTCAGAAATTTTTCGAATGCGTTCACGATTTATTGGAGCTTTTTTCTTTGTTTTTTTTTTCGATTCTTCATGTTTTCTTCCACGTCGTTTAGCAAAAAAATATATATATCTTATTTTGAGCAAAAAAGTTCAGTTATTTTATATTTTTTTTCTAGGGTATCAATAAAGAAAAGCTTCGCAATTTTCCGCGCTTTTCGAGACCATTTAAGATTTTCTTCGGGTTCTTTTACCAACGTTTAGAATATTTTCCAAAACCTTTCAAGACTTGCTTTGGGCTCTTTTTCCACCATCTAAAATACCTTTAGGGGTTTTTCAAGTGTTGTTTTAATTTTTAAATTTTTTGCGCAATCTTTCCGTTATATTTGGTATTTGTTCGGAACTTGATGCCGATACTAATATTTTTGAACTTTTTCGGAATATTTTTGTCCTATTTTTTGGAATATCAAGGTATTTTTTCGAAATCGGTCAGGACTTTTCCAAAGCTTTTTTCCATATTCTTCGTTTTCACAGATTTTTTTAGTATTCTTTGCGTTTTAGGGGAGTAAGCTAAGAAAATTACATGAATGTTATTTTCAATAAGAGACATCGAACGCTTATTTATAGATTAATTTTTAAAACACTGGTGATAGAATGAAAAACTTTACAAGTTTTTTGAGGCTTTCAAGATTTTCTTCCGATTTTCCATATCCGCTAAAAATTTTTTCGCACCTTTTTTAAGATTCGTCCTGTGCTATTTCCGCTCCCCTTTTAAGGGCACAATGGGCGGCTAATTTGTTTATAAATGAGCTCCCACCTACGGAAGAAGCCCACTAACCCAATCTAGTTGCTTTACTTTTCGTAAATCGTTCGTAATTTTTAGTTAATTTTCGTTACTTTTTTGAAATTTTTTCGAAATTACTCTTGTTTTTGTTTTTCGAAATCTTTAACAAATTAATCCGGATTTTTTCGGAACTTTTGTAGATTTTTGAGAGCATTTTTGGAATTATTTGCATTGTGTTTTGTGTGTGACCTTTCGAAATTTTTGCATTTGGCTTAAAAATGCTAAAAAGTTACGATTTACTTTCCGCAAAAAAAAACCCGTTTGGCGAATTATTATTTTTATATTTTTGTCTTAAAAAGTAAATAGAAAACAATCTTCGGCATTTTCTGTTGAAAAATTATAAATCTCAAAAGTTTAAAGATTTATTTTTCTTCTTATAAATCTTTTTCCTTGCTTCCTTCGAAGAGGAATATTTGACGAAAATTTCTAAAGTCCGCCTCATTAAAAAACAAAAAAACATTCTTTCAGCAAACAAGCAATTTTAATCAATTTATATTTATATTTTAATCGCCATTATTGGCCAAATGCCAAAAATGCTTAATTTTCTGTTAATTTATTATAAATTATTCATTCTTTTATATACTCATATGTATATAGTTTTTTTCCGAAATTAAGTAGTGCTTATGTAGAACTTAAACATAATTCATTTATTTTCGTTAAAAGAAAAAAGTTAAAATCAAAAAATTTTTAGCATTAAAATTACTTTATTTATTGTATTCCTCATTTTCCACAACTCATTAGCTTAAAAAATTTAATTAAATCAATTATAAGAAATTTTAATACTCACTTAAAAAAAATGTGTATGTGTGTTATTAAAAGTTTCGCAAAATTAATTATCGCCTCTATGAAGTATATTCACTAAATTTTAATAAAAATAAAAAGTCGATAAAAAACTAAGAATTCATTTGCTCATTTTAATGGCCATTGGTGTTTTATTTAAAACATGCGATCACGTTTTGCAACATATGCATATGTTCACACCGCTGTACATATTTATTTGCAAATTCATTTATCCTATAATGGGATTTGGTGCAATTTTATATTTCTAATTAAAACTTTTTTACATTTGTAGATAAATAAATGATTGCCCTTTTTAACTGTAGAACAAAATGTACAAAATCATTAATTCATTTGTGGTACATGCGTACATAAGTGTATATGTATATTAGGGTGGTTCTTAAAAATATCAACAACTAATTTTTGTATGTGGTACGTAGAAACTAAAGACATCCACGGAAATAAAAAAAAAGAAATTTTTAGGGGTCGCTAGCAGGGTTTGAAGCAATTAATTTTTTATTTTTATTTTTTACTTGGAAAAAAATTTGACTTTGTGCATCTGTAACTCAGCGAGTTTCGAAATTTATATGAAAAAGTTTCAATACGCTTAGTCACACCTGGTCAACGTCGTGATTTTAAAAAAATTTTTGTGATTTGAAAAAATGAAATTTTTTCAAACCCTGGTAAAATTTTTGCGATTTACATAAAAAAATAAATTTTGCAATTTTTTCTTAATTTTGAAATGTTCGCAAATTTCTTTATTTTGCACGTACAAAAAATTAAGGTCCACCCTAATGTACATACATATGCACACTTTTAGTAGGTAGTTACTTTCATGCGAGTATGTTGAAATAGTTTATTTATAATTGCAAATATTTGCATAACCCTGACAAGCTTATTTATTTATTTGCAATATATTTATTATCAACTAAATACATAAATTACCTTATATACACCCACAAACATATTTGTATGTATGTATGTACTCATAGCAATCATTTGCTAGTGTCGTAATTGTAGTGTAATGCCAAACTTTAAATTGGTAATGCTCAGAGGTTGAAAATTATAGCTTAGTTCTCGTACTTTTGGATAATATCCATTACTTACCAGCAGAGTGGAAATCATTAAAAATAATATCGTATGTAATTCAATTAATAACAAGTCGCTTGCAGTCACATTTGCAACGTTTGAATTTACCTGCAAATAATAATTTACAAATTGTGCCAATTTGTTCATGAAACTGACATTTACATATACACAGAACGTACTTTCCTTACGCGAGTATCTCAATTTGGTTACTAAATAAGTCACTGAAACTACTATACTTAATGTTGCTGTTACCTTTTCTGATAGCTAAAGATTCTATTAAAAATTAGTCACTTGCTGATTTTAGAACCCATGTGAGCCTTAACTGCTATCACTGGTGGCAATTTTAATTTTGAAATCAATAGGTGATTCTTCTGATAAGCGATATACAAGGTCAACATTAACATCAGTGACGAAAGCCCAGTCACATGTCAATTTTTATATAAAAATCTTATTTTGGAAAAACTGCTCAAATTGAATATTAGCCTTCGATATGCTCAACTCTCCACTAAACCAAAACTGAGCTGAAAAATTGCAAAAAAAATTGTATAAAGTCAGAACTATCCTATTCTATGTACCAAACGTGTTTTTGGTCGAAAATGAAGGCGCACTTATCTTAGAAATTTCAGTGTCTTCAGTTTTGAATAAAGAACAAGATTCTAACACGAAATTGTATTTAAATGAAAATTTTGAAAAAGATATATGTACTAAAAAACGTAAAAAAAACCACCCATGCTCATGCTACGGGTATAGTTGCGCCCCATACAATCATCTAAAACGTATTCTCGAAAGTTCAACTTCAAGTCGACACAATTTATCGCCATTTTACCGTAGTGTAACGTTTTATATAGGTTGTTTAGGCCAATAGGAAAAAATTAAAAGGGTAATGCCGAATTTCGAAAAAAAAAACATCACGAGGGCACGCCCAAGTGTATATAAATATATATATATATATATACTTTAGAAATTATTGTTATCGAATAAGAGATTTTAATATATTAACTTTAATATATTCTGTAAGAATGTGTACAATATTTTATCAGTAGGGAAGCACAACTATCAAAGTTAAATGGCTAAAATTAATTTTGCGCTCTAGATTACGTGCCTTTCTGGTAGTCACAATTTAATACGCCCATTCTCGGTGAAGCGCTTGTTTGATGTGCTCGACTTTCTGGTACTATTTTCAGCTGAATTGCCTAGCGGGAGAGGAAGTGCAATTCGGGCAATAGTCCGGTGCATCTACTTCAGCCTAGTGTCTCTTTCATGCGCAGCTAATTCGCATGCATCTAATTTCATTTTTTTTTTTTTAACCGAGAGTTTTTATTTTCGTTACTATATTTTTTACATACGATAAAACATTATTTAATCGGCATTTTAAGCTGCATAACCTGGTATTTTTAAAGTGTAAAATAAACATAAACTGACTTGGTCAACCGGGCGTATACGTAACCTGTTCATTTATGAAAGTAATAATGGCTTAATAATTGCAATATGCTTGCATACCTTTTTTAGCAGTAAATTCCTTTATCATAATAGTAGAACATTTAAAAAATTTATATTGTTATACTACAGAGAAATAAATAAATGTAAATTAGTAAATAGTTTGAAAATATATTTCATTTTCATCTTACAACATTAAAGTAGACTTTACTAAAAAATTTTAAATGTAATTATTTTGAATATACAAGTACTAAAACATTTTTTAAATATGTATGTACATATTTTAAATACCAATTAAATATTTCATAAATGTTCTAGTGCAGATATTCTTTTCTCTTTTTCTGGTTCTTATTATTACAGGTTTCAGACTCCAATAAAAGCATTCACCTGCCTAACGACAGCAAGGTAAGCAACATTGAGCTATGCACAAAATTAAATACTTTTTACTTTTTTAATGGATATTTAAAAATATTTTAACTGCATTTAAAAAAAGTTTAATTGGCATGTTAAAAAATTAAAAAAAAAAATTACATTTCCGCATAACTACTTTGCATTTCTATTTAAAGTGCTCTGTTTATAAAAATACTATGCCTACAATGTAAATAAAGCATTGGTCTTAATGCTATTCAATAAAACAGCCCTGCAAAATTTAAATTTTTTTCCGCCCTTCCTATAACTGTCTTATTTTTTTAAATACCAAGGTCTGTTAAATCAATATACAGCGTTGTTTTTCTATCTAACACATTAAGATTTATTTATATTTATTGATGACATGAATATTTTTAAAGTTTAGCAATTTTCATGAAAAACCAAAAATTAATCAACATAAAATTAAAGGTTTACTTAAAAAACAAAATCCCTTAAAGATATTAAGTAAATCAGAAAGACTTATAGAAATTCGAAGTTAACGCTAGTAATACGCCGTAACACTGTGGGAAATTAAAAAAAAAAAAAAAAAAATTTTCTCGGAAAGTGCAAGTGATGAAATTTTTTTTTATTACTAATTAGTTCTCTAAGGCGAAAATCAAAGCAGGCCTATGTAATCCGTGTTCAACAATGAGTTATGTCTCCACACCAAATATCAATCTCATGTGACTTTTGCTCCCAAAGTTACAACTGATTAAAAATTGCACGCCTAAGATATGTGCCACGCCCCCTTGTCTAAACTAGAAGCTTAATAAACCTCTTTCGTCAAACAGCCATTTGTTATACGTATTTTAATTACCCAGTTCCCTTATTTCACGATGGTTTTGTCTTTTCAACTGGTGGCAACGCTCCTACGTGTAGTTTTAAAGTAAAGCCTTTTCAATACAATTTCGATTAACACCCGTGTGGAAATAATTAATTTGACTTATTAAATAATTTGAACTAAACTTTTTGAAAAAATGGCAACCCTCTTCAAACACCTCAATAATATTGTAAAGGTTAAAAATAAAGATTTGTTCATACTCTTTTCTTTGACACCCATATTTTAATATTTAATAGATATAACTTGTGTATAAATAAATTATATTCGAGTTGCCAAATACGTAGCAACCATCTTTATAGATTAGCTTTAAACCTTGGCCCTGCCGGGATGAACTGCTTGACACCAAATTTTAATATTTTATATAACTTGCGTGTAATTTTATTACCAAAATTCGACATATCAAACCGGTGGCAACCCTATTAAAAATATAGCTATGAACCTTCTCCTCGCCAAATCGTTCGAAACACATACTTTAATATTTTATGTAATTGTTGGCTTAATTTAATTAAATTCGACTTTTTAAACATCTGGCAACCCTCTTCAAAACATTGCTATGAACCTTGTTTTTTCCGATACGTATCGTTTGATACGCATATTTTAATATTTCATGTAACTTGTGCATAATTTAACTTAATTCGACTTTTAAAACAGGTGGCAACACTTCAAAATATAGCAATGAACTTTCTCCTCACCGAGCCGAACAGTTTGACACCCATATTTTAATATTTTATGTATAATTCAATTCAATTTGACTTTCGGAACAGGTGGCAACCCGCTTTAAACTATTGCTATGACCCCTCTTCACACTGAGATGAACAAGTAGGTATCACGTATACGTATCTACGGTCTTGACGTGTATTAGTTTCCAACGAACCAACATCCATTTTTATATATCGAGCGCCCTAATCGTCAGATGCTCTAGGAGCACTTCTGTGTAAAAAATAAAATTTTGGAAAAAATTTCGCTTGCAGGTTTTGGGCGGTTAGGGCAGGATATATAGATTTTTGAACCTTTAATAATGTTGAATTTGAGCAGTTTTTTTAACAAAAATAGATAAGCAAATGAAAAAAATCACAAAATTTTACTTTTTCTATTTCCTCTGACGTTTTTTGCAAACTTTTACAATTTAAATAATACTTACATACCTCAAGTTGTCTTGCTTGCTTTAAAGCATTCAAGCACCTAAAACTATTTGCCTTTTCGTAACCGACTATGAAATATTTATTCGACTCACAAATATACAGAAATCCTGCATATCCTTTGCTGACTCACCACAAAATTTCGTTTCATAATTTTTTCGCTTAAAATCACAGGTATTCGAAACACGTATAAACACATAGCAGCCTTTAGGCAATTACAAATAGCAATAAAATCAAAAACAATACAATTTCTTAATGTAAGTAAGTAGGCGTAGTACCTGTGTGTGCCGGGTGAGGCATTGGAATTTTTTGCTATAACAAACTATTTAATTTGCTTGGAGCACGCAAAGCGTAAGCCTACAAAATACAAAAAAAAAAAACATTCAAAAAAACGACACAAAACCAAGGTGAAGGCGCTTTCAATACATGCACGTCTTAATATGTATGCACGGACGTGTTTGCAACCGCCTGCCGTCAGCTCTATTCTGAATCGATTTCCCAATGTAATTTGAAATTTTCCTATATCTTATTGTTCCAAGGCGAAAGCAATGCAGTAGGATATATGTATGTAAATGGAAAATGCATTTTGCTTGCATGTTTGTTTATATTTGTATTAGAACAACCTGGCAGGCAGACAATACGGCAAACACTCAGTCATTTCAACAATTGTTATTGCATGCCTTTGTTCTGCACAAGGATTAGCTACGCAATCGTGTTATGGTGAACAATGGTATGTTTAAATGCTTATTTAAGTGTGTAACAGTAGGATATTGTTTCTTTTTATTATACCTTTCGTCAGCTATACATTTGTATAAACATATACATTTAAGCTGCTTTAATCGTTATACGATACGCATATGAATGCCATTATTTGATGAATGGAAATTGTTAAACTACGAATTCGATTAGAGCTGCCGTCTATTACAGGTAACATATCACTTTTTAAAATGACAATTAATTCTCACTAAAAAGCCGTATGTGCAGACACTGCGCTATTTTAGAAGAGATGCAGCAATTATTTATTAATTTGGCTTTTTAGTTAAAAATTTCGAAAAATTTTTTAATTTCGATCCCAAGCATGGTCATAAATCTTTTTGGTCCATTGACTTGCGATTGCTTTCTAAAAAGTCTGATTAAGTTAGCTTGGCTGATCCATACAATCTCCAATGGAACATTATTTGGGTCCTTAGTTAGTGAGCTAAAAGAATGGATATAGCAGTATGGAGTGGTAGCCGGTAGCTAGTCAATTGAATTCATTCAATTCTCGCGCAGTGGTTCATTGAGATTCAGGCCTAATATCTACGCCGAGGCCTATGCAAATGATCGGGTCAGACTCTTTACTGGCAGTTGTTTGGAGGAAAGCGCAAAAAAAAACACTGAATATGATTGGCATTTGATGTAGTGAGCATTGCCAGCCTCAACCACG
>NW_023458555.1:23072597-23077700 GCF_013731165.1 Rhagoletis pomonella | reverse complement strand
AATATGATTGGCATTTGATGTAGTGAGCATTGCCAGCCTCAACCACGTTAAAAGTAGCGCTGTGTTTTTCACTAGACGGAGAAGATTGGACGGCATTGTTGCTATTTTACCGCCAGTGTCTCACCATCTTTGTAACTTCTTGAACCTCCTTCATCTGATACCCATATTTTGATTTATATGTATGTACATATGTGTGTGTGTATGTATTTCAATTACTTATTTCCCATAATTCAAGTTCGAATTTGATTTTCAAAACAGGTGGCAACCTTGCTACATGTACCTTAGGCGTAAAGCCTTTTTAAGATCATTAACGTATTAAATAAGGAGATAGTTAGTAAGATGTGTAAGAACTCATGTGTTCGACGATTAAATTATATAAGATTTAATTGAAACATGTGGCAACCACCCTATTCAAATACTTTTTAAACTACAACCTTATTAAACCACATTCGCCTGACACCCATATTGTGATATTTATTCCAATTACATACCTAATTCTATTAATTCAAGTAAAATTTTATTTGTCGCATTCTTGGCAGCCCTACTAAGTAGTTAAAAATAAAGTCAAATAAAATTAGTTTAATTCTTAAAAAGGTGGAAGCCCTTGTTAAAACACCTCAACAACATTCTAAGGGCCGTTTTCTCAAGTAGTTTTTAAAATTTATCTGATCTTTAAACACAAACTATGTTCTAAAAAAATGTGTTTAAAGGGTGGATAATTTTTTTAGAACATAATTTTTCCCCCAACTGGTGCTAAACTTTGTAGCATTTTCGGTCAATTATAGGCTTCAGATAAATTAAGCTGTGATAATAACATTCTCTTCCACCACTTTGCTCAATTTTCCTCTCTAAAATTGATTGGTTTTTCTTGAAATATTAGATGGTTTTAAATGCATAAATTACCTATGTTAAACCCACCCACTGTATATTTTGCCTTGCTACGATTATGCTTACTCGTGCTCGTTGTGTAAAAAGCAACCCTCGTATGCACTTTCCAATGAATTTAATCAGGATAACTGAAGCAATTTCGCAAATTCAACTACACTAACTACAGTCAATTTCATTGCCTTATGTTTTGCATATCTGCGCATGCATTCACCCATACATATGTTTACTTCAGTCTACTTGAAATGGATTTTGTGTTATTTGCATATTTGTGTACGAAAATCAATGTGCAATTGAGCAGAAGACATTTGAAAATTGCATACATAAACATTGTTAAGATAATATACGGGTACTTTTACATACCTATAGCATACTGTAAACATATACATACATATATATGAGTGCGTGCAAGATCTAAACTACATAAAAGCATAGTGCGAAATTGATATGAAAGATTATTTGGAGAAATAGGCAATTAAAGATATTTGGGCCACTCGTTATTATATTTATGTACAATACTTCTACTTGGAAGGAGGGTGTATGAATTTCGGCAAAGTGAGTCAGTTCTTGGCTCTATGCTGCTCTATGTGTATTTTCAAATAATCCTTGATCGTGACTACAATATCTAAATTGCTCTGCGGCTTCATCAGATCATCCCTTCCTAACTTAGCGCTTCATGCATGTATTTCGGCTATAACGCAGCACACATGCCCTCATCGAGCCAGTCACAATGTCGGCCAAGTTTTTAAGACATACTATATACATATAATTGGCCAGCAAATTCGATAATCTCAAAATAAATACGAAATCTTTTAACTAGCATCAAATCTTTCTGATTCGTATGGACTTTTGTTTTGCTTCAAACTGCAAAATATTTAAAATATTTTACTCAAAGTTTTGCAAAGTACTTGAAAAAAAAATGGCAATCAGAAGTTTTTTGTCTCCTATAAATATTATTAAAATCGACCTCAGAACTTTTCACTTTAAGCTAGCGATATATGTATGTATGTACATTAGACTGTATCGGAGAAAAATTCGGCGTACACCTTTTTTAAAGAAGTATTTCGATTCGAAGCCAATTTTAATCTTTTTTTGTTCAACGTTGGGGTTCCTTTTTACATTTTTCGCCATATCTTCGGCATTTATAGTCGTATCTTAAAGTATGATATATGTACATAGCCAAGTTTTTGTCTTGAGCACAAAAAAATTTTTTTTTTTCAAATTTTTTTTGACCTAAAGTACCCCGTTCTAGTACTTACCCAACAGATCTCAGTTTTTATCACGCTAACGTACCACCCTAATATCAGTAAAATAATACGGCATTTCTAGCACATTTCATTCAACTCGCCACAATATTTCGTAAGACAATTGTCAATTCTGGTCTTTTGACAAACTAATTGAAAGATCTGCTAACGAGCAGTCCTTAGCGTTATGCGGTTCGCCTTTTAGAAATAAGCCTTTTTAAAAATTAAATGGAATTAAAAAATACATATTTTTCTCTTTAAAACAATAAAATCTAAAAATTATTAGAGAATTATATTAGGGAAAAATATATATCAAAAAATAAGGAAATAGTATTTAAAAAATTAGTTAAATTAAAAAATATTATCGTTTTTACAACAAAATCTAATAACTAAAATAAAACTAAATTAAAAAAAGACAAAAATAAGACTAAAAAATAAAATGAAGTCCCAAAAATTTTACGAAATTAAAAAATATATATTTTTCTTTTTAAAACCATGAAATCTAAAATCAAAAATTAAATTGAATTGTAAAAATAGAAAGCATGAAAGTGAAAAATAGAAAAAAAGACGTTTGTTAAAAGATATATATATATGGTTATTTTTAAAACAAAAAAATCTTAAACCAAAAGGAATATCAAATTGAAAAAGTAAGACATATTTAATTAAATAAGAAAAGAAAAAAAGTTTTTCTGAAGATTTTATTAAACTAAAGAATATACATATATTATTCTTTTTAAAATAACAAAATCTTAAAAGAATAAAAAATTTAGTAAAATAAATTTCTAAAAATTAAATTTAATTTAAAAACCATAAAGTTTTCTTTTTAAGACAGTAAAATATATTAATTAGAGAAAATTTATTTAAAAAAAAAAGAAAAAAAATTATTGTAAAAAAAAAAATCCAGTACGATCTAATGCTCGTACATGTATGGTGTCGTCTACTTTTGCCTGCCGCCCGTAGTACATAAATACATACATATATGAGTGCACAAGCTTATTTCCTGCAATAGCAATCCTTTTCAGTGAACTCGTTACATCAATGCATACGTACATATGTATGTACGTCCATACTCACATACGTAATTTTGCTTCTTCAAGCAACTCGCTTGTTGTTTCTTAGTTTCAATCGTTGCTGCCAACAGGCATCTTAAAACAAATTAAATTACTTTTACTGAAGAGCTGCATGTACGGTACTACAAGCCTTGTACATTTTCCTACAGAAATTCATAGGCACATACAAACATACATACATACATGTATCTACAATGTATGTGCAAGCAAATGCACTATACTTGTATAAAAGTTGCATAGCATACTCTCGTGTGTCCTGTTACTTAACATTGTAACAATTTGCTGTTGAGAATGTCGACAAAGTGAATGAATATCGTCGAAGGTGTTGCGATTAACAGCTAAAATTTACGGAAGTGTAAACTTCAATTGGATAAACGTCCAGACAAGTGCTACTCAATTGAGGCAATAAATTGGTTATTTGAGTAATGGATAGGGGGATTTATGTACTTATTTACATACGAATATGTACCCATTTGGGCGCATATTTAGAAATGTTTGCGTAAGTATTCCAGAAATTTTAGAAAAAAACTGTAAATAAAAGTTATCTTTAGATGTGGAAATCAGACAAGACACACAATTAGAATCATTTCTCAATTTCTCATTATAGAATAGAATTCGGTTTAGTATTCTTAATATTTTGCTTTTATTATTTTCAACCAGAAATACCGATTATTTTGTGCAACTTTAAACCAAGAATAAATACTAAATTTGTCTAAAATTAAAAAAATAATATATTTATATGATAAATAAAAATTAAACGCCCATATTTGCTGCTTTTTTGGCACCGTTATTAATTTGAAATATATTCGGTATTTCATTGAAACCGTTCAAACTTTTTTTTGTATTTTTTGTTATTTGTAGATTTTCGGACATTTTTCTAGATTTTTAAGGGTCGTTATCTTATCTATTTTTAATAAAATGCCACAGAATTTTCTTTGCTAAGTTTAACTGATGATTTAGCTATACTTTTAAATGTATAAGTTAGCGGCCCACAAGATGTTTTCAGACCTTTGAACATTTTTTTCCAGCTGTTTGGAAAACTTTAGCTATTTTCCCGAAATGCTCCGCGATTTTTTTTTTTCAGGATCTTTTCGGGTCTTACGGTGACTTGGATTGTAACAGGTAAAGGAAAATTATAAGGAAAATTAGTAAGGTCCCTGATTCCCATAAGTTAATCATCAAATCGAAAATTCAACGTCACTCATACGCCCTGTTAGCCCAAAATTTTTCTATTCTAGCAATGTACATTCTATGTACTAAAAATGGGCGCGTGAGTGATTGTGGCTCACGTTCACGCATGCTCACGATAATGATTTTTATGTATATTTTTTTTTTCGAATTGAAACTTTATTTATCTGGATTGCATTCCATATAAAAAGGCTTTCATCACATCCAGAACTCTACCTGACACATACTAAATTTGCTCACTGGTTCCTGAGCTGGCAGGTATGTTCAAAAATTAGGTTGAAAAGCTTTTAAGAAGCGGAAAATTTGTATCTCTTCTCAAGTTTTCGTTTCTGATATTTCTATTAACTTCGCAAAATACACATACATATGTATGTGAAAATGACGTGATTGATGGGAAAATATAACTTACGCCACCAAAAATATCTGTTACGCACGATCACGTTACGTGATGTTCTCTCAAAGGTGATCATGCTTACGCTTGAAAAAGTGTGACACGATGTGTCTCATAGGAAATCACGTGTTTACATTGAGGTGGTCTAAAAAAGCATGTGAAAGAATAAAGTCAGAAATTTAATTCTACGCCATTTCTAAGAAAACTTGTTTTTTTCCATATAAAATACATGGGAAACTTTCACCGCTTTGAGCGACCTCTAAATATTTTTTGATTTCAAAAAAAAGAAGGGTATGATTTTTTCGGGCTGAGAGCATTAAAATTC
>NW_023458555.1:23070100-23072497 GCF_013731165.1 Rhagoletis pomonella | reverse complement strand
GAATTTTAATGCTCTCAGCCCGAAAAAATCATACCCTTCTTTTTTTTTGAAATCAAAAAATATTTAGAGGTTGCTCAAAGCGGTGAAAGTTTCCCATGTATTTTATATGGAAAAAACAAGTTTTCTTAGAAATGGCGTAGAATTAAATTTCTGACTTTATTCTTTCACATGCTTTTTTAGACCACCTCAATGTAAACACGTGATTTCCTATGAGACACATCGTGTCACGCTTTGTCAAGAGTGAGCATGAGCAGCTTTGAGAGAAAATCACGTAACGTGATTGTGCGTAACAGATATTTTTGGTGGCGTAAGTTATATTTTCCCATCAATCACGTCATTTTCACACACATATGTATGTGTATTTTTCGAAGTAAATAGAAATATCAGAAACGAAAACTTGAGAAGAGATACAAATTTGCCACTTCTTAGAAGCCGTTCAACCTAATTTTTTAACATACCACTTAGCCCAGGAACCAGTGAGCAAATTTAGTATGTGTCAGGTAGAGTTCTGGATGTGAGAAAGCCTTTTTATATGCAATGCAATCCAGATAAATAAAGTTTTAATTTGAAAAAAAAATATACGTAAAAATCAGTATCGTGAGCATGCGTGAACGTGAGCCACAATCACTCACGCACCCATTTCTAGTACATAGAATGTACATTGCTAGAAATGAAAAATTTTGAGCTAACAGGACGTATGAGTGACGTTGAATTTTTGATTTGATGATTAACTTATCAGGGACCTTACTTAATTTACCTTTACCTGGTACAATCCAAGTTACCGTAAGACCCGAAAAGGTCCTGAAAAAAAAAGTCGCGGAGCATTTCGGGAAAATAGCTAAAGCTTTCCAAAAAGCTTGAAAAAATGGGCCGTAAACTTATACATTTAAAAGTATAACTAAATCATCAGTTAAACTTAGCTAAAGAAAATTCTGTGGGATTTGATTAAAAATAGATAAGATAACGGCCCTTAAAAATCTCGAGAAATGTCCAAATAACTTCTGAAAAATTACAAAAAAAAAGTTTGAACGGTCTCAATAAAATACCGATCAACTTAATATCGGTGCCAAAAAAGCAGCAAATATGGGAGTTTAGTTTTTATTTATCATATAAATATATTAGTTTTTAATTTTAGACAAATTTAGTATTTATTCTTGGTTTAAAGTTGCACAAAATAATCGGTATTTCTGGTTGAAAATAATAAAAGCAAAATATTAAGAATACTAAACCGAATTATATTCTATAATGAGAAATTGAGAAATGATTCTAATTGTGTGTCTTGTCTGATTTCCACATCTAAAGATAACTTTTATTTACAGCCTCTGTTAAGAGTGAAATTGTAGGTTAGAATGCAGAGCTACTAGCGCCAGTTTTTTCCTAAAATTTCTGGAATACTTACGCAAACATTTCTAAATATGCGCCCAACTGGGTACATACTCGTATGTAAATAAGTACATAAATCCCCCTATCCATTACTCAAATAACCAATTTATTGCCTCAATTGAGTAGCACTTGTCTGGACGTTTATCCAATTGAAGTTTGCACTTCCGTAAATTTTAGCTGTTAATCGCAACACCTTCGACGATATTCATTCACTTTGTCGACATTCTCAACAGCAAATTGTTACAATGTTAAGTAACAGGACACACAGGAGTATGCTATGCAACTTTTATACAAATATACAATGCATTTGCTTGCACATACATTGTAGATACATGTATGTATGTACGTTTGTATGTGCCTATGAATTTCTGTAGGAAAATATACAAGGCTTGTAGTATCGTACATGCAGCTCTTCAGTAAAAGTAATTTAATTTGTTTTAAGATGCCTGTTGGCAGCAACGATTGAAACTAAGAAACAACAAGCGAGTTGCTTGAAGAAGCAAAATTACATATGTGAGTATTTACGTATGCATTGATGTAACGAGTTCACTGAAAAGGATTGCTATTGCAGGAAATAAGCTTGTGCACTCATATATTTATGTATTTATGTACTACGGGCGGCAGGCAAAAATAGACGACACCATACGTGTACGAGCATTAGATCGTACTGGATTTTTTCTTTTACAATAATTTTTTTCTTTTTTTAAATAAATTTTCTCTAATTAATATATTTCATTGTCTTAAAAAGAAAACTTAATGGTTTTTAAATTTAATTTAATTTTTAGGAACTTATTTTACAAAATTTTTTTTATTCTTTTAAGATTTTGTTATTTTGAAAAGAATAATATATGTATATTCTTTAATTTAATAAAATTTTCAGAAAGACTTTTTTTCTTCTCTTATTTAATTAAACATGTCTTACTTTTTCAATTTGATATTTTTTTTTGGTTTAAGATTTTTTTGTTTAAATAAAAATAGGTAAAAAAACTTTTTAAGTTAAACGGTTTTATGTTA
>NW_023458555.1:23068680-23070090 GCF_013731165.1 Rhagoletis pomonella | reverse complement strand
GTTAAACATACATTGCAATGTTTAAGATAAATGTACTAAAAACCAAAAAATAATAAAATAGATACAGTCGTGGGAATTATAAACATATGCATAGACTAGACTAAAATAAAACCGTGGGGCACGTCAATTGTCTACAATCGTTGATTAAAATGTTTGTTTTGTAATGTTACACTATAATTAGGCAGTTGTTCAACCGACAACGATGGACGTGTGATAAGTAGGGCTAGAATGTGGAAACAAGCTAGCAAGCTCGATTATAAGCGAGTTTTAGGGTTTCATAGTGGTGAGCGAGTAGTACTTTTATCATATGTTTTGTCGATTAAAGACAAACTACGAGCAGTGAAACGATTCCTCGCCAGCCAGCAGTGTGAATTTCCAACGATAAACTAGTTGAAACATCTCTTTTATTTACATGGAGTGTATAACTATTGGAATTTCCATGAGCAAGAAAATAGTAAGTAATTTCCTCACCGTCTGCGGGCCAACTGCCTAACGACGAATTAACCGATTCTTCTATCGCACATTAAGTCGATAATTTGTAGACAATTGACGTGCCCCCCGGTTTTATTTTAGTCTAGTCTATGCATATGTTTATAATTCCCACGACTGTATCTATTTTATTATTTTTTGGTTTTTAGTACATTTATCTTAAACATTGCAATGTATGTTTAACATAAAACCGTTTAACTTAAAAAGTTTTTTTACCTATTTTTATTATTTGGTTTTTAGTACATTTATCTTAAACATTGCAATGTATGTTTAACATAAAACCGTTTAACTTAAAAAGTTTTTTTACCTATTTTTATTATTTAACCTGGCCTCATATTGCTCAGGTGTTTTTGACGCTAATTGTTGCCGTCGTTTCTGTAATCGACTATTTCTATCACCTTCACTTTCTTTAGCTCGTTTTGCTTTATACTTTTCTTTCGCTTTTTGAAGCCTTCGTTTACGTTGTGTTGCAGTTTCTGTTTTATTTGTGTTTGTATTTTTTATATTTTTTTTTACCATTTTGTTCCCACGAGTAATGGACATTTAAACGGTCGACCCCCCCAGAGGTCCAATAAAGGGGCAAGGCTATGTACAACAAGATGCGCCTGAGTCTTGAGGGGAAAACGCTAACGACATATCATTTTTATCCACCCTAATGCCATACAGTTCTCGGCGCGTTTTAACCTTTCACCTTAACTTGGGTGGTGTACCGCTAACGACGTATCATTTTTAGCCACCCTAACGCCACACAGTCCTCAACACGATACAAAATCTTGACTTGGGTGGTGGATTCAGGCTGGATTAATCAGATACCTAAATTACAGATTCAATTTCTAAATTTAAATCTTATTATTATACGCCATTTAGTGGCTGCGCCCATCTTAAATATTGAGGTTGTATAGTGCACTGTATTCTTCTTGT
>NW_023458555.1:23015293-23068580 GCF_013731165.1 Rhagoletis pomonella | reverse complement strand
AAAAAAAAGAAGGGTATGATTTTTTCGGGCTGAGAGCATTAAAATTCCGACATAACTGTTATTGGACCTCCCTAGCGATATTTTATCAAGGTTTAGCTATTTATGTATTTAACGTTTATGAAATTTCTTATGGAAGTATAGCTCTATTTAACAAAAACCACATAAGCCCCGAGTTTTTAACTTTGTAAAAAATTAAAAAAACTCACATAAAATCGATGATCTCTATAGATTTTTTTTTAAATTTTTTTTACCTGTTTTCCCCCTAAACCTAGAAGCTTTTGATATAGACAATCTTCTTGTTTCTGTTGGTCGTATTTTTCTCGGAGTGGCGATCATCATTGGCCTATTAGTGCTGAGATCAGGTACACTCTGCAAAGTTGTCGAGGTCACCTATTTAATTTCATCAACGGTTCACCATCGTCGCTCTATCTCTGTCTTGTACACTTAAGTGTCATAATTATCATCAGGGTCGATTTCAGTGTTTTATACAAACCCTTCGCCAGAAATTCCTCAATGAAACTTCAGTAGTTTAAGTTGCCGAATATACCTACGCTTCCTTCATAAATTTTCCCGTCCAGATGCGAATAGTGTCTAACCTTTATCCCCCAATGTTTCTGAAGTTATCGTTATCGTTGCTGTTATCGTTCTACTTCCGCGATATTGAAAAATTTTGAATAGCCACGTTCGATTCGCCAACACTTATTTAGCTAGTGAGGTTATATTGGTGGTATTTTTGTCCCTCAGTGTCTATTGTATTTTGACAAAAAAATTCTAGTTCATGGCACTTGTGTGGAGATATTTCGTAAAATCGTATTTGCTGAACGATTCGATATAAATTCAGAATTTATATGTACATTCAGCAATGTGAAGGGAAAAAGTATTACTTTAAAAATCCTCTAAGGCATGCAAACTGGTAAAAATTTACCCGCTTTGGCGGAATGGAGGAAGGACTTACTGTATATCGATATATACATATAGTATATAGAAAATTCCCTCAATTTTATTTTTTCTTTAGTTCCTTGCATGATTCATTAATAACAGCAGACTGCCTCATTGAGCTTTAAGACGTTGTGATGAATATTTATACGATTTTTTTCTATTTCATCGGAAATACAAAATCAAATTGCCATTAAGTGATATTACACAATATTTATTAACAAAGCGCATATGCACATTAGGATGCCTCACCAAAAAACGTTGAATTTTTCACCTACAATTATAAAATTTTTATATCTTAAGACTAATCATATCTAATTATTTTGGAAAAATTTTAAGATTTACGTGAACTAGACCTATTTGAAAATCTCTCCAAAAATCTCATTATTTCGATTTCGGTGATAAAATTTTCAAACATTTATATGCACGCCTTTTAAACTTAAGATCTGCTATCATCTGAGGTGACGTTTTGGAAAAAATATTTTTAAACACTAATTTCATTTACAAAAAACTCGATTTTGGGAGGTAATTTCACATCTTTCTAGCTCATGTTAATCTTAAGATTTTTCAGAAATATTTTGGCGAATGGCTGAAAATTTAACAAATCATATAATTCCGACGGTAAAACAATACCTATTTTTTGTATGCAAAGCTATGCATCCTAATGTGCAGGCATGCATATACATATGTATGTAGCTACTTACGATTGTTTTGATTAAAATTATTTGCTTAAATTTATGTTGAATCAATTATCGAAACGCTTTTCATGCAATTACACACCCGCTTGTATTTAATTGCATCACGAATTTCGTATAACTAAATAAATTTTAATACCTCGCTATTTTTGCACCGCAGGGCTTTCAATCAATTATACGAATAGATTGCAATCAGAGCGTAGTCATTGTGTGAATTTAAAATGGCTATTTTGTTGGTGCATTTCATTTGAGGCAACAATAAAAATGAATAAGTAAACGATGCAAAAATCATTTAAATAGTAGCAATTTAATAATTAAAATCTTAGAATTCTATATTTGTACATAAGCTTCTATGATATTCACATAATTGTGCCTGTAATAATTTGAAAACATTTTGTACTTGCAAGTCAACTCCATATTCGTGTATGTAAGGTCCCTCTGCGCTCATTTTAACTTAATTTACACCTCATTCCAATTGCAGCTCTAAATAGGCGTAATGATGCCCATGCGAATTATTTATTCCAGTACTTAGCACTAATACACATACATATGTTTGTATGTACACTCGTAGTATTTACTCTCATTCACGTGCGCGATAAAAGAGCTTGTAAGCCACATAGTACCGCATAGTTTCTATGTCGCAAAGTATGTTCTAAGTGGTAACCAAATGTTGATTGCCAAACGGTTTTATAACAGCTTATTAGCTACAGTTTAACTAACACAAATGTGGCCACAATTTTGTTTGGTATAAAACTCTTAAAATTACACTATACATAAATGTGCGTACATTAGGGCGGAGTTTTCTAAATTGCGAAAATATGTTTCGAAGAAAATGTGAAAATTTTCACTGCTGCGCCCCCTGGTCGAATTTTTGGGAAAAAGATAAGTCCAAAAATGGATTCCTCATACGAAAAAACCCCTTATAGCATGTTTTTGTACAAAATTTAAGCACTTCTTTACGATACTACAGAAAAATGCTAAGTAACCCTTTTTTGCAATTTGGCAAACTCCAAATTGATTTTAGACCCATGATTTCGTCTGCAAATTTGCTTAGAATTGCACGTAGAATCCTTCTGTGCAATACTCGCATAGTCGAAAAAGTCTCCCCTGCAAATTGGCCCGCCCTAGTGTACATATTTATGTATTAAATGCAAATATTTACTTGAAAATTCTCAGCGGAAAAGTGTTGCACTATTATGCAACAGAGGGCGGTGTTGGCTGTTCAAAGACCAATTGTTGTTGCATCAGTTAAATTAGCATTTTGCCGCGTAGCTAATGAGAGTTTTTGTTGCTTGTTAATACCACATGTCAGCCACATTATTGTTGTCTAACCAGTTTTCCGCCATGTTCCATTCAACGTTGAACTTTGATGTCATTTAAATAAGCGTCTATTCGCCGAAGCGATTACTGGCATAAATAGGAATACAGCAAATTGTTGTTGACGATTTTTATATTTGTTTGATTCTGTTACTTTTCTATAAAGTCTTGTTTTTCTTTTTTGCTCAGCTCGCTTCAGAAAGTTCATTCAAATTAAGATAAGTTGGATTTTTTATTGTGGTACTTTAAAACTAGAATTTCCTGTTCATAATTTACTGGAGCTTTAATTTTTCCAATTATCCAATTTAAATATACTGTTCATATTAGTTGCTAGATATGTTTTAAATGATTTAGTACTAGCGTGGTTCTTCCTAGCTTGGATGGAGACCAAGATTGGTACATTTTCAAGTAAAAATGATCAAATGCGTCAACTCTAAGTTTTCTCTGAGCCACACTTGTCTTATTCTATAATGAATATTCTTCAATATCGTTTCGAGTATTGCACTCATTGAATTTAGGGATAGCATAGGTAGATTTTCACTATTAACCGGCATAGAATAGTTTCCTGAACACCACTTATTCGTCGCTGTCCGACAATGCAAAAAATTGGCAATCCAGGATAAACTGCTCCTGAATTCCTATGCTAAAAAATGCCACGATCGAGGCGGTTTCGAAAGCTTCGAATATATATGGAGAAGTACTGGAAAACCGAATCAGAAGACCTCAGAATACCAGAATCGGGCAACATTTAAAGAGTTCACCGTTTATATGGAAATAGTTAGTGGGGCTAAAATCAAATGAGTAACGGTGCTGGAAGTTTATAATTAATAGAGCTTACAGATTTTTAAAATTAGGTACTCCCACAAGTAAAATGCGCTCAGCTCTGCTAAATGTTGTAATTGGTAACTAAATTTGGGCTCAAGGTGATCGCGAGGAAGTTATTTTTCACAGAGGAATTGCAAGCTAACTTAAAACAGTCCAAAAGTATTTGAATTAAAAGGACAATATAATCTTAAAGTGTTTCGGGAACAAACCAGATTTCAGTTCGATAGATAACGGCGAGGACATTCTCATAGAATAGAATAGAATAGAAAAAAGAGGTTATTTAAGACGCGGGGAAGAATGAAATAACGATTCAATGCTGCTGAAACTTGTATCCAATGCAATGCGTTGCTCATACGCACTGTTGTCCAAAGTTTATTTTTTTTTTTTTTTAATTCAAAGCAATGTAAATACAAATCATTGCGCAATATTAAGTTTCGTTAAGCGTATTCGAGTACAAATCCGAATACAAATATAATGAGCTACTTTATTTCCTTAAAAAAGTATACAAATCGAACTATCAAATTGCAACCAGAAAAATCGATAAGCGTATGGATAGGTAATAAATAGGTAATAGATATCGGAAAACATAGGGATGAATATATCGATAAACAACCGATTAATATATCGATAATCGTTAATATTTCCAAAAACAACATTTTTGGTATTTGCTGTATTGAGAAAATTGTAAAGCACTAAAACTTTACTGTGTAAAAAAGATGTCCTTTAACTCCGTTTATTCTTCTTGTAGAAAAGTTAAAATTTTGATTCGAAAGTTCTTCTTTGATTACACACTCCCTTCAACATAATCAAGTTTGAAGCTCACGAATCACAAGATTGAAAACTTATGACAAATTTTTAATAAAAGGTCAGAATTTATAATTAAAATATATCTTAAAGAACACAGTAGACTTCAATACGTATATCTGTTAACTATGAGATAAGAAGAAGTTTTCCAAATGGACTAGCAATTAACTACATAGTTTAAGTACCGCCAGCTTATTTGCTGGGCATGCAGGTAGTTGCAGCTTAGTGCATGTGGACTTTAATAACTATCACTAACTTTAATAATATATGCAATCACGATATATTAAGTGTCTTTATAAATGCGTGTATGCAGGTGAAATTGCTACAAATTCCTTGTATACACGCTAAGCCAGCAGCTGTTATTTATTTGTTATGTACAATTTCTTTGTTGTTGTTTTTTTTTCAATTGTCAATGACACGCAAATTTGTCAACAACACGCACGCGTTTTTTTTTTGTTGTCGCGTACTTGCTTATTTCATTTAGCTGCTGTTTTTTTGTTTCTGTTCAAGTGGCTAGTTTTCTGTTTATTTGGAAGTACAGAAATTTCCGACATAAGGGTAGCCAATGTTTACTCAGATACATACATACATATTAACGTACTTGTTTTTACGTGTATATGCAAGGTTTGTAGGCTTTGTTTTAGTGACAAATAACATAAAATGATTCGCTCTGTTGAAAATTAAATGACTTGCCGCTTTTGGTACTTTTTACATATTTATTTGACATTGCTGACTACTACAACCCGAGGTCTGAGGGTCAGAGGTCTGAAATCAGCTCAGACAATTTCTACATATATACTTATTTATGTAGGTATTTTTATTTGATTCCTCATTAACACTAAGGCTCGCTCGATCGGAAATAGAGCAGATTCCTCAGGCAGAGGGTTTTGAATAATTTGCGTCTATCCTTTACAACTCTGGTTGCGAAGGCGATTGATATACTCTTTCCGAATTCAAGAACAATAACAACAACAGCTAAAGCTAGTTAGTACTTAAAATATTTACTAGGGTTCAAAAGATTTAGTGATTTAAGAAGACAATAGCTTTAATTCACTTTTATAAGTTGTTCTTTATAATGTCCACATAACTAATTTTTCCAGGCGGTGAGCACAAAAAATAAATATAAACTGAAACTAAAACTAAATTAATAATATAAAAAAAAACTTTTTCATATACTTTTATGAAATACAAATATGATATGCTTTAAATCTATAACGTTGCTTATAAAAGCAACAACATCAACTTACCTCATGACTGGGTTCTTTTCTAACCCAGTTGGTGAGTTATTTTCCTCCATAACCCATTGGCCAAACTGGAAATATTGTCAATAAAGAAATGTTACTGACGGCCATTTCGGATACTGACATCGAGTCTAGTTCTTGCTTACAAGTACATACAAATAGAAATACATATGTATATAGGTTAAAATCGTCATTACACCTAAGGCGGGGAAACATTTCATAGAGGCGCTTAGTGTTTCTATTATATGTAGTGGAAAAACGTCATGGTGACAGTTGATAAAAACAAACCTTCTGGGCCTAGAGAAAAAAAAGTAAAAGTCATCTATATATTAATACGCTAACATAAAATTTGTCCGGCGGACCGAACCCCTTTGGAAAGTTATTTTTCTGTAAATGAGGAAAGTTTTTTACGGTTTTAAAATTGGTTGGCTTGTGCATATTTTTGTTATTGTAACCTGTTCAATTTGAGTTGTTTTCGAATTTTGTTTTACTTTGTGTTTGAATTAAAACTTTGTAGTAAAGATAAGTGTGATGATGAAGAAATGAATGACAAAAACGATTAAATTTCGATAACTCAATATATTAAAAAAAAATCCAAGAACCTCCATTCGATAAATCGAGAAATTCAGTAAATCAATAAACATCGATAACTCGAAGATTTCAAAAAACTCGATGTATTATTGTAGCTCGATAAATAACCTTAACTCCATAAATACGGTTAATTCAATAAATATCGATAAACTTATGAAATTCATTTACTTGACAAATTTCGATAATCATATAAATCTTTATGGCACGATAACTATCCGTAAATTTCGACAACTAATTTTCTGTGGCTATAAATTTCGAAAACTCAATAAAGATTGATCAATTTGAACAATTTGATATGTTTCGATAACTCAATAAGCATGGGCGACTCGATGATTTTCAATAAATATAAACTTCGATGATTCGATAAATTTCGATAACTTCATAACTTTCGGTAACGAAATTTTCATGACTGAATTTCCCTACCCTAATTCTTATGTATTTCTTATTGTTTTTATTTTCGGCTTTATCTTCAATTTGGCCTTCACCTTTTTGTCAAAGGTCGACATAAAAAAAAAAAATATTTAAGAACAACGCAATTTTTAGCCGCTATAAAATTGTGTTGTCGGGCAGTGGTAACTTTTGTTTATTTTTTTCCTTCCAATCCTAATGCAATTAGTATGTACATACATATATGTATAATTAAATCCTTAATTGGAAGTGTAAAAACACTTTTCCTGCTATTCGTTTGTAATCAATTCTTCAAGCCCTTATAAAATATTAATTTTTTTGTTGCTTTTAAAGTTTAAATTGCATTTAAATATTGTCTTTACGTACACGTTCTAATTACTCATATTAATTACTGACTTAATTGTTCCTTCAAACTATTTAAAAATCTATCAACAGATCTGAAAATTAAAAAAAGGTAGTGCAAAATATCAAAACAAAAACTCCCAATAACTACTCTGCGATGTCCTAACTGGATAAGAATGTGTTAATTTACGCGCAAACTGACTGCCAACACGAAATGAAAATATATATGTATTTATGTATGTATAAATTTGATGACCATACAAATATGCCAAGCAAGGGTGTTGCCGCAAACACACATACCCAGTTGCTGCATATGTGCGCTTTTATATACTTTCATATGTACATATGTGTGAGTGTTTTTGTGTTTTTGTATGCAAGCAAACGTGTAAATAAAATAAATTACAATGCATTACAATTATAACCATGTAGTAAATGAGTTAACTTACATACATATGTACATATATGCATGAGCTAAATATGAACAAAAAAAGGTGCAACACAGCGGCGACAATAACAATTGCTTTTATTTCCTGCTAACTTAATTAGGCTTAAAATGCGACATTTGTGATACAAAAGTAAAATTATTTCGCATTAAATTAATCGTTACTAAGTGAACGTTGAAAGCGACTATATATAGATGTATATATATATACATATATTGGCTGTAGGTCAGCTTATCTTGGTTGCATTTGGCACTTTGGGTCGGCTTGAAGGGTTTAATTTTTCTGAGAAAACTTGATTATGGCTTCATTGATCAGGAGACACCCAAGTGGCGTATTCACTACGCTTTTCCGTTCTGCGGCGAAGTCGACCAGCTTCTCTCCATTGTTGGAGGTTTTCTTCTGGAGGCTAAGTTTTCCGATTGTAGCACCAAATATATGTATCTTCTCCCAGGCGCTCTGAGAAAAGTTGCTTTCCCTAATCGTCGTTCTCTGTTCTTTTTTTTTTTGTTGAACTTAGCTTTGATGACAATTGTGACAATTCGTTTACTGATGGCGTTGAACCTGATGTTACATTGTCAAAGTCTCCGGCCAATACCAAATCCTGCATCGACTCATAGCAGCTTTGGCATCTAATAGTTAGATAAAAACTTCTTCCATATGTCGGATCTGAGCACTGGAGGTGCATATACGTAAATCGTTATCCTTGTTCAGTTTGCGAGGGACATTCACTTAGATGGGGGTAATCAGTCGAGTTTAATTTTTCAGTCTTTTTATGTGGCGGGTTCCAAGCACAGGCACTACTGTGGTTTAAAATACATACGCACATTTATATAGCAACCCGCCTGCTCCAAGACGGAAGTTTGCTTATTGAAACATACGATGCTGACTTCCCGCGCGATGCCGAAGGCACGAGGGGTAACTCAAAAATCTGCACTGTGCTATCTTCAGTGTCATTTTTCGTTCTGAGTAGTTCGTGTTTACTTCCGCTTTTATATGTATGAAAATTAAAATAACGGATATCTACACGCGACGAATACAAGCAACGAGAAAGCACCTACCAGTGAGATATTGAAACAAAAACTGACGCACTTATCTAGGCATAGCTGACCTAATGGCTGTTATAACGAAAATGACACTGAAGATGGCAGAACGCCGAAACCGGTTTGTATCCAAACTAAATTTGACAAGGGTTGACGGAAAATCATTCCACAATACATAGTTGTCAGAATTGAAAATTGTCTTACAAAAGGCCTTTGTCTTTTCAAAGTCTGTGGTAAGTTCAAAGACAGTTACCATAATTGCCCTGTAAGATGTATACTAAGACGAAGACGAAGATTAAGATGAAGGTTAACGCGAATACGGACATGTGCGTATATGAAGACGAATACGGTGATGATTAGGAACATCAAGACAAATAGGAATACGATTACGAATTCGAAAATGTGACCGAATACAAAAACTTATTTGAAGACGTGTTGGAGACGAAGACGAAGACGTCTACGAATACGAAGGATATTAGTGTGATGAAGAGGAAGACGTTCACTATACAAATACAAATACGAACCCGAAGACGAAGAACTAATACTATATCTTAAACGAAGACGAATACAAATAAGTTGAAGACGAATATGAATTTGAGTGCGAAGACAAATTTCAGATGAAAACAACGCCGAAACCGAAGACGCGTACGAATACAAAGACTAAGAATAAGGCTAATAATTAGAGCAATAAAAATTTCTACAATATGTAACAAACTAGAAATTTATGTAAAGAAGTTTAAATTGCGCGGTATGGCCCAGTGAAAGTGAAAGTGAAAGAAAAAAATTACAAATATCTCCCACAATTTTCTTCAGAGCAGGATACTAAGCTTAATGGTCCGTACGCTGTAGAAAATAAATGTGAAAATCTGTCCAAAACTATACAAAATTAGAAAAGTAGGAAAACATAAGCAAAAAAGCTATTTATTTCCAGTAAAATTTCTATCGTTATTTTCAAACTTGTACTGAGCTTAACCCTTTGTCTACGGCAGAAAAAAGTTAGCATTACCTACTCTTCGGGTTCATTGAAAGAAAGCAATGTAAAAGAGTTACAGAGCTCAAAAACATCAGATATTGATATGTAAAAATTAAAGCTCTCACTTTTCTTCATTAAATAAACCAAAAAACTAATTTTCTAGCTCCAAGCATTTATTTTACATATTATTTTAACACTTGCCAATAGCTTTTAGGTGTTAAAAAATAACCGCCAAAACATATATCAATATCCAATTCCCACAGCAAGCGGCTATAGTTTGTACAAATTTTGATACATTCATTTCTTTTTTCTTCTTTGTAATCGTATTTTTGGTGCCCCAATCAAAGCAAACGACGCGAAAATACAACTGCCCCCGTGGGTACAATATAATAATTGCTATGCGTTAAAAAAATGTTAACAAAAAAAAATAAAAATACAGAAAAAAGCAGAACAGCCAAAGACAAAATGAAATATGAAACTCAAAATCTACGACAACAATAGCAATAATAATAAGACAAAAGTTTCGTAGTAAAACATGGCACATTTTCGTATCAATTTCATGTTGTTGCTCCATTTTCAAGCAATATTTGAGCTCTGTACTTAAGTACGTACAATATTTTGGCACGTCGACGTGGGCGAAATCATGCCTGTGGGGGGTGTGAAGCCAAAGTTGGGCAGCCACCGTAGGGTATACAATGCAAACATCCGGGTGAATAATACGTTGAGGCCGCAATTCACGTCCTGACCCGCAATACACCTACTATCATCTCACTGCCCACCGCACCTCCGCTAAATACTTGAACGTCTCTGCCGACTCAAGTGCGGTTTCGTAGAGTGTACTTGCTATACAGTTGCTGTTTTCATATTTATTTTTTATTTTTACACCGGCAAAGAAGTGGAACAAATACACACATAAAGCATTTAGTGCATACAAATGTAGTACGTATGTATGTATGCATGTTTGGGTGCCTTCAGCATATACCTACAATTTTGCAAAAAAAAAAAAAAAAACAAATCCCTTACTGGCAATAAAAATGCGAGCGTAGCAAAGCAAAATTACAAAAATAAAACGAAAATTTAACGCCAAAAAAAAGTTGAAAGTTAACAACTTCCGGCATAAATTAAATGCTTATTTGTATGTGTGTGTGCGCTTGTGCCCCCTTGAAAGTGTAAGTATATATGTAGGTGCATTTAGTTGTGTCTCTGGCATTTGTCGGCCTTATATATTTTTTTTATTTTTTATTTCACCCTCGTTGCCCGCTCAAATTTGCCTATTTAAAATTAATATACGTATAAATACATACTATATCCGTTTTGCCATGTCCTTGCTGCTCTTTTCATGGTCCCCACTGAAAGTGGAGCCATTAAGTACATAATTCTCTGTGGAGATTTGCGGTCACTTTTCTCTGATTTTTTTCTGATTTCTCTGTGAATGTTTTAATCTGTTTCGCTTCATTTACATATTTAAATGCCTTATCACAAAATGCTGATGCCTCTATGTACTTGTATGGTTGTTGTTCATATACATATTTCTTTGTAGACTAATGATCTAATGATTTTTGCTCTACAGGGTGAAGTGTATAGCATGTAAAGAATTCAATTAATTTAGATTAAAAAATGCAGGACAAAGGAAGTAAGGTGTTTGTATAGCAGCTTTCCGGCTGTCACGTCTACATTTAAAGTGTGTTAAAGTGGTTTGCATATCTTAGAGATACAAGGAACTGATATACATACGTACATACATACCAAGTTCCGCAATAGACCTTTCCGATTTTTGAAAACATGAGAGGTGGTCTTATTTCCACCTGTGATATATCTGCCAAGTGTGCGTAACCTTCTTCTGTGATATTGCAACTACAACATTGCACAGTGGTTCCGCTTGTATGGAGCAACGGTCAAAGCCAGGGACCGTAACAGTTAAAACCTTTATTAAAAAAAATCGCTTTTTAACAAGTATTTTTTAACTTTTATTTAATTACTCTTTAAATAACCGTTATTTCTGACTTTTATTTTATAAATCGAAAATAACATTTTGTTTTACTTTTATCTAAATAATCTGCAAATAAAAGTTATTTTGGATTTTTAAATTATATGTCTTAGATAACAGTTATCGAAGACTTTTATTTATAAAAGTCATAAATAAAAATCAGTCACTGACCTTTATTTTTTAAATCATACTTATAAAAGTCGTAGTAAACTTTTGTTGTCCAATACCTTATTAGCTGCGAAAACTGTTAATGACTTTTATACGAATGATTTAAAGAATAAAAATCGATAACTGATTTATATTGATGACTTTTATAATTAAAAGTCTTCAATAACTGTTATATAAGACATATAATATAAAAGCCAAAAATAATTGTTATCTTGGATTTATAATATAAAAATCAAAAATAACACTATGCGACAGTCAAAATCGAGATGGGATGAAACCAACGGGAAATGTTATATCGGTCAAAAACAAGTTATACGTGTCCCGGCGTTTCGCTGGGTCACGTCTAGGAATCGAGATATATAAATAACTATCATATAGGGGAAATTGTCACCTTTGGTGGTCTTTTTTTGACATAACTCGAGAACCACTGTCCGATTTTGCTCAAACAAATTAAAAAAAATTAAAAATTACAATTCCTTTAATCTGTTCATATAACGTTTTTCTATAGGAAATGGGCTTTCATTTCAACAAAAACAGGAATTAATTATGGGAAAAATAGACTTGGCTTAGAACCGATATAGGTAATACAATTTTTTAAATGTAAATATTGGTAATTATTGTTCTAAATAGGAGTACTTATATTTGTCTTGAATATCAATAACAGATTTTCTTGAATAAATTCCACGTTTTTCATAAAATAAACACAGAAAAGTGAGAGGCAATGAGCAACTGAAAACACGATTCACAATAAAAATGTGTTTTGTCAACTTTCGAGAGTAATAGTTCATTTCCACCAAGCCTTGACTGCAGTTTATGCCTATTGGAAAAAGGAGAAAGGCATAATTTCAATTCGTTTTAATATGCAGGCATCCATACATATATTAATTTCATTCTATAAATCTGGGCTATCTCGACCAGAGATGTAGAGCATTCAGTAAGGAAATTCGCATTGTCTATGTGTAAGGTAGAGCCTTGAGGGACTACTCATATGACATCATATAAAATGCTGTTTACGCAAATCTTTCAAAAGAATTTACCACAATTTTCCATTAGATACATTTGAAAAATGCTAAATCCTTTAGTACTAGGTTACTTAATTTCCTTTCCGTGGCTTTCCCAAATCTACCAATACATGCAAATGTTCTAAAATTCTGCAAAACTAACTGAATGCTTTAATTTAAAATGCACTTTGGATAGCATAAATTTGCATCATAATTAATGTCAAATCGGGTCTCTAGGTATGCGACGATATATGTATGTATGTACAAACATGTATGCATGCAAGTGCCTACTTAAAAGGCAGCAGTGATCAAAACACTGCATAAATCATTTGACGAAAATTTTCAGCCAAAAGATCTGCATATATTCGCATTACAACAATAGTAACATTAACGCAATTTTAGGAAATTCACCGAAAGTGATAGCAAATGTTGACTGACCAATATTGACAAAGCTATACAAATGCATTTTGGTAGCATTAACTTATGTACCTCGGATAGGACAGATTCCCATATTGCATAGCGCTGTTGATTCACGCAAACATACATACATGCCGTATCTACATTTGTATTTATGTATGCCACTGCGTTAATTCCAAAATTCACCGAAATATCACCCATCTCCAGCAAAAATCATTTTCATCAACAAGTCAGTTGGTGATTGGGGCAGTAAAAACAATGTATGTATGTATGTATGTATGTATACATGTCGCCTGAATATCAACCGTATGCCACATTTACCTGTACCATTGTCCATTCCCCGCACTTGAGCCGCTGCTGCTAGTGTAACAATTGCTGACCCATTCGACCAGTTGTTATGATGAGGCGCTTTGCGGCCCATTGAAAATTGAAAAGCGCAGCTGCAGCTGTAGCTGTTTATGAAAATTTGCATTTACAATTTCATATAATTGAATTGCGTTGACAAATGGAGAACGACAATGTGCACATTGTGGCATAAATTTCAGACGCTAACCAAATTACATGAATTCATGGATATGAATTATTTTATGATCAAAAAAAAAAAAAAACGTCAATATGAAAAAAAATACTACAGCATTAAAACATTTATTTGCACTTTCAATTATAAAAAAAATAAGCCAATTTCTCAAAAAACACAAAAACATGAAATCAATTATTATGTATAAGATTACATGTGTACATGTGGCCAATGATAAAGAAATTTTATGACCGAAAATATATGTATGAACATTAGGGTGGTGCAAACAAAGTAAAGTTGGAATTTTAATGCTCTCACCCCCTATGATTTTCTATACCGAAAACATATAACCCTATTTTTTGATTTTGAAATGGAAAAATATTTCGAGGTCGCTCAAAATTTTCCATGTATTTTAATTGGGGAAAAACGATTTTTCGTGGAAGTGGTATAGAATTCTTGAAAATCAATATTATGGATCGGAAAACTCTGTTTCTCTTCAGCAGACTCCCAATAATATTACCCAATTGTTTTTTTAACCATTTTTTTTATAGTAACTATATTTTGAAGGTCTGCCAAAAACTCCTGAAAATGCAATGGGGGGACCCATAAAAAATCGTTAGTATTAAGAAATTGTTAAATAAACAATTGGATATTGTGCCTCCTTAAGAGAACATTAAAATCCAGACTTAACTTTTTTTGCCCACCCTAATGTTTGAAATATGTAAATAGGTTTATCAAGTTTCATACTCGGATTTCCATACGCATAGCATTTTTTCGATTCGATACATCTGTATGGTCGGTAGGGTCCTTTTTTTATTAAACATTCTAAATATTAGCCTATTTCCGCCTAATCTTAACTGTAGTTTACACTTAACATCGGTAAAAATGAAGCATTCGTCAGCATATGAGATAGGGGAATTCCCTTTGGAGCAAAGAAAGGAACCAGCCTGGGTACCCGTTGATTAATTTATGAATGTTGATTTCGAAATGATACTGATGATTACCAACCATTGAAATAATTTGCTGTAATTTGCCGTCCACTATTTGAGTTTGTATGGAAGAGAGGAGGTGTCAATGTCTCATAGTAGCCTGGAGCGAAAAACGGTGTCGATAGGTCCAATGCTACTACAATGGTTCTCTCACAAGATGGTTACAGTTAAGACGGCGAGTTATCTAAGTGGCGTTAATTTCTGTGGTGTGAGCTGATGCTTCGCTGGGGTCAGATGCGTATGGTACTCCCCTTTGTTGGCAAATTTCCACGGGTTGAATGATCTCTTCTGTTTTCTACAAATTGGGAATGACGGGAGTGGACGTCGACAGCCTGACCCAATTTTCTTCCGCCGCTGGTGAAAGTAAGGGAGAGACACACTGATTTTTGGCAGTTAGTTTAGTATTCGACGCTAGGCCGCATCCATCGAAGGATTAAATATGAATTTTCGGCTCGCGCTTCGTTTCGGATCCGACGATCTACGATCATCGAATTGAATGTCGTTTCTAACATCGTACTTCGCCGTGTTTAATCTGACGGTTAACCAAAGCTTTCTCACTCCGAAGGTTACAAGTACAAGGTAGCTTTTCGCTAATCGTCTGGAGGTGATAAAGCTATTTAAGTCCCAGATGGATTCTAACATCAGAATATAAAAAGTCTTCGATATGTACACAATGAGACGAGCTGCAGAAAGAAAGTCGGCAGGGTTATTGATCGAGATAATTATAAGTAAGTGATCCGATGCTAACGATAGTTATCACAGACCTGCGCTAGCTATTTTCGTCTCTTGGATGGCAGCTACAAATATTTCTGGTGACCCATAATGATCCTTATCTAGTCTTTCTTACCCTGAACTCAGTTGTGGTTGATATGAAGTATTTAGTTTAATTTATCTTGAGAGGTTGCAGTGAGGAATAAGTTGGGTTTTCTATTAAGTGTTTGTTTGTAAAAAAAAAGGTATTCTTAATTATAAATTTTATCCATGAATAAAGTAATACATACGAGTATCTATGTAAATAAATATATAATTAAAATTTAAGCTCGCCTGTTTACACAGAATGAACAGTTACTCCAACGCATTTTATATAATTATATTCACAAATTTTTTTTATTCGTGCTATATCGTCCTATGTTTATACTCGCATGTATACATATGTATAGTATATATAAATAAATAGCATAATCCACAAACATATAAATTAAGGCACACCAATCTGATAATTTTAAATGAACGCTCAGTGATAAAATTTTAATTTTAATAGTATTTATATTGTCACCAGAGGAGTAACTATTATTTTACATAAATACAATTTTTGTGGTGAGACTCTGTATTTTTCATACACCAACTTTCGCACAGACATAAGTAAATGCCATGTTTATTACTTACCTTTATACCAATTATATATAGTATGCGTGTATGCACATTACATCGTACCTGAAAAAAAGTTCGCAAGGCAATTTCAAATAAAAAAATTGTTTGCCCTTATATCTTCGATTTTTACAGTCGAACCTTAAAACACACTCTAAAAGTGCATGTAAAACTACTACTGAAAAGTGTTAAATTTTCAACCAGAATCTGTGCAAGTTTACGCATAAGATATTCAAGATTTGATTTTGAACATGAGTTGTTTAAAATATACGCATAAATTTACACATGAAATGTTTAAAGTTACTAACATTATGAAGTAGGAATATATTTTCTAAAAATAAATATTATGTGCTCATATTTACTAAATTTTAAACACTGTGTGTGTAATTTTTCTCCACGTGACAAATTTTGTACGTAAAAGTAAACAGACGGTATTTAATTTTACAAACATTTGGAGATGAAACTGGTTACCCCTTCTTATATGCGTAAATTTAAACACAAATTTTTTAGAGGAAATTTTAAACATTGCATGTGTAAACCGTGAAATTGTGAACAATAAATTTTTAGAACTCAAAAAACATAAGTAAAAGTAAACAAGCAGTGTATAATTTAATTAACACGGTGTATAAATTTGCATTCATTAAGATAGGAAACTGGTTACCTATATTAATATGCGCAAATTTAAACAAAAATTTTTTTAGCGTGTATGGAATATTGAAGTTCCAGTTTTTTCTTCCAATGTTCATTATCCTGAAGTACCCCATTCTCGTGATTGCCTACCAGACCTCAGTTCCTACGAGCCTAACGTACCACCCTAATGCCAGTAAATTAAAGATCGCCAAAAAGCATTAAACTTTTGCTAAAGTAGTATATATTTCGATTTAAAGGCAATTTTGTAATTTTTTGTCGAACGAAATGATTGCTTTTTACATTTTTCGTGATATCTTCGGAATCTACAATCAGATCTTAAATCCGGTCTAGTAATTACCCAATACATCTCAGTTTCTACCACCCTAACGTAACACCCTAATGTCAGTAAATTAAAGCGCACCGAGTACCATCAAACGTTTGCTAAGTATATATTTTGATTACTTAAAAGAAACTTGTTTAGTGCCGAATGTAGGTAACACCCAAAAATTTCAAAGGGCAAAAGAAAATCGAAATTGCCTTGCAAAAATACTTTAGACTTATGCGCAAGTTTTTATGACTTATATGATGGTGCGGTCTAATGTACATACAAGCATCAAAATATATAGTTACATACTTACTTGTGTAATTGTTAACAAAATTAAAATGCAATGCACATAATTTGCGCTCGTAGGCCGCTCACGTTCATATCTTCCTAAGTAATAGCCCCAAAATCATTAGTAGTCTTGCATGCCGACAGGCATACAAACAAACAGACATGCATTTACTTATACATACTACACTCCCATGCACTTGAATAGGAACAACGCTTTTTCGCTTGTTTTTGTGGACTATTTTACTTTTATTGAATCTCCATAGTTTTTCAAATAAAATACAGTTCATCCTCTAATACAACCATATAAATGCAATATTCAAAAAATGTATTTATGGAGGAAATTACGGAAGAGCGTGAGTAAAAACTTGACAAAAACGGTAAAGCTACTAGATACTTTCATTTTAGTACTACAGTAGGGTACAAAACTGCATATCGTCGATGTTTTTGCAAAACCGCCTATCGACCTGTTGCAAAACCCCTAAATCGCCGTTGTGGCGAAAATGAGATTTGGTAACCCTGAACTCCAGGCATCAAGATTTATGCATAAGTATCATAAAATCGTTATTAAAACAACAGACTTGTAAAATAATAGCTAGAGAAAATACCGCCTCTCAGGTCAATGCTTTCAAAGAAAACCCGTTTTTTCGCTATCCTGTAAAATTTGAGTGCCGTAAGATTGGTCGGTTTTGCAATTGGTCGATGGGTGATTTTGCAAAAATATCGATGATATTTAAACAAATTAAAATAAAAAAAAAATCTGAGAAAATATTACGAAATTTTGATGAAAACTTTTTGAATTTGTTTCTTAGAAGTTGTAAACTTGCATTGATATGGTTTTTGTTAGAGATGGAACTATATTTTAATGGAAAAATTATGAAAATTAAATAAAAGAAAAATAGGCTAGAAAAAAAGCATTGTTCCTATTCAAGCGCATGGCAGTGTATATATTTATCTTATATTCATATGTACAATGTACAAATTTGTACATGCATACAAAAATATCAGCAATAATAAAACTTGTCAGCAAATAACAAAAATTTAGCAGCCTCCGACGGTACTGAAAGAACAATTAAATGTTTCTAAATGATTGCCAGTAGGGAATTGTAAACGCTGCGTTTAAACAAAATTATAAAAGATTGTCAGCATATAGTATGTGTGTATGTATGAATGTAGTTGAAAGGCCGTTTACACCAAGCGATTGTTGCTTTCAACTAAAAATCGCCTCATGTAAATTCCCTATTAGCTTCCGTGGTCGCGGAATCTGAGATGTGCAACTCAACTTCAATCCCAGTTCTGCCTTGAAGAGGCTTTTACAACAGTCATTTTGCGTTCAAAACCGGAATAAAATGCACAAATTTAGAAAGTCTTGTAATGATTTATCATATCGACGTAATTCTAAGCTCGTCCAGAGATTTCGTGCTGACCACAACCATGCTTTGGAGTTGAGTTAGAAAAAGTTGCCTGTTATGCATTCATTCCTGCGGAAAATATATCAAACTATCGCGCAAAAGAGACGCTTTAGGAACTACACTGCAATCGAAAAATAAACCACAGGACATTTGAAAAAATTGTTCGAAACGAGCTCAACCAAGTTCTTAACAGAATTTAAATATGGTTAACCATCGGTTAGCACAGACCACAAATTATTAGACTACAATCTGTGGTTCGTTCCAGACACTATGGCTTGTATATTAAATTTGGACGAAATCGATTCAGCGTTTACTGTGTTGCACGCGTTTTACTATGACTAGAAGAAGAAACGCCCATTTTTCAAAATTTTGTAAAAGTCTAAATTTTGGTAAATTTTTCTATATAAATATGTATTTAAGTTTTTGAAACTCAATAAAAGGATACCTTTATATGAGCGATGGGCATGGGATGATAGGATGGTTGTGAACTGATTTCGCCCATATTAGTACCAACATTCCCTGCTTCAAGGGTAGCAACCCATCCCTATATTACGTAAAAAGATATAAAATTTTACTCGAGGTATCGTGTGCACAGACAGACGGATGAAGTGGAAAATTTGGCTCAAACGATTTCTCTTTTCTTGCTGAGTATTTTGATATACAAATATTTGACTACAACTATGTATGTATCTTTATTCACGATAAAAATCGTGGCATAGATAGGAACATATTGTTCGCTTCGCTTAGATAGGCACAGGATTCAGGATATGCGTTCTTAAGTTAAGTGTCTTACAAAGTTTTCATGTACGTAGTAGTACCAGAGGGAAAGATACACACATTTTATGATAAGTGGAAGAACCCAATGCCTTCTTCTGCCTTCTGGATGTGTCTCAGTCAGAGTTTAACTCTGGAGAAGCGATATCCATTTAACAGACTAACGTCAAACTTTTCCATTCTCCAAGAAAGTACAGTACTGCCTTTCGAGCAGAATGTGCAAAAGTATTTGCAATATTCATGAACTAAGTATGTACATATGTATAGTACATCAGGGAGACCAAACGGTGTACCCTGAGAGGTCTTTCTAACTCGTTTCTGTACTTGGCTAATGAATGTAAATACAATATTAATAATGCCTCTAAGTCAAAGATTTCTGAAATACCTACCTTTCGATTGCTACCAAAATTTTAGTCATTGTTAGTAATTGAATACATTTGTTCAACCAGGTGGCAACCCTATATAAAAATATTTTCCACATTAAGCTTTCTTAAGCCACCTTATTTTGCCACTCATATTGCAACACTTCATTTACCTTATCAACTTAATTGAATTAAATTTTTTAACTAGGTGGCAACCCTATATAAAAATATTTCCCAAATTTAGGCTTTCTTTAACCACTTATTTCGGCACCCATACTGCACCATTTCGCTTAGCTCATCAATTTAATTGAATCAAATTTTTCAAACAGGTGGCAACCTTCTTTAAAAACATTTTTAAAATCAAACTTTCTTAAGCCTCTTTAGTTTGCTACACATATGGTAATAATATGTAATTTATCTTATCAATTAATTGTATTAAATTTTGGAAACATGTGGCAACTCGTTTCAAATATATTTTCCAAATTAAGCTTTCTTAAACCTCATTAGTGCAATATTTAATTTATTTTATCAGTTTAAACAATCGAATTTTTTCAAACATCTGACAGCTCTCATTTTTTTTTTTTTGCTTTAAACCATCCGGAGTTTATAGCAAACAAATCAACAAAAAAAAAAATTATTTAACTCGATAAAGCTGAAAAAACGAACTTAACATTTTTATATACATACATACATACAAATACAGTTTCAGTGCCCACCGGCTTTAATCACATTCCCATTGTATATTTATGGAAATATTTTCACTACCATATTCCTACTGGCCTGCTATTTGATTCTTGCAGCCTCATTGGTATGTAAGTGGCGATTTTTGTTGCCCTAATGCTGTTTGTTGCAATTATTGTCATTACCACTGGAGCTCTTATTGCGCATTTTAACGCCCATTCATTATATATATGTACATATGCATGTATGTATGTATGTCCATGTCTGCGTATTTACTAGAGTAAATATAAATTTGTAACTAGTAGTTTTGCTCTTGTTGCGACTGTTACTACTGCCACTTGTGTGACTATTGCTGATGAGCATGTGAATGATTATGTCGATTATAATGCTACAATATTTATTACACATTTTGCGTGACGCCCGAGCGTGTGGTGCGGCGAGCTGTCGGAAATTGCATTTCAACTTGAGGCCCAGAGGAGTTGCAACATACATACAACAGAACATCGTGGCATATTGGAATGTAGAATGTACGCACGTACATACATACATACATACATATGCACGAGTACATGTGCATAAGGGAAATGTTAGCACACCAATATTTATTATTAGAATGCCTTTGAGGAATTTATTGCACGTCAGTCCGAACAAAATTAATTGTCGTAATAATTTGTGAATTTACATATTCAATGTGAAATTGTAAAACAATTTTGCAGATACGAATCTTGTTGAAATGCATATTTTTTCAGTTTTGTTACTTCTTTTGGAAATATGCGAATTACGAGTGTTGCGGGTAAAATATTGGTGAAGGAAAAAAAATTAAAATTCCGCCGCTGGGTGGAAGTAGGGTTGCCAAAAACTTTATTAAAATACGACTTTTGGCTTTTTAAAAAGAGTTCCATTTAATAGCTTAAAAAGCTCCGACTAAACTCAAAGTCGAGAAAAAGTTAACTAGGCTTATCTGCCATATGGTCCACTACTGAACTGCTATACACTCTAAAAAGTGCATGTAAAACTACTACTGAAAAGTGTTAAGTTTTCAACCAGAATCTGTTCAAGTATACGCACAAGATGTTCAAGTTTTGATTTTGAGCATGAGTTGTTTAAAATATACACATGAAATGTTTAAAATTGCAAACATTTTGAAAGTAAAAATATATTTTTTACAAATAATAAATACTGAGCGCACGCTGGAATATATTTTTGGGGGGGAAAGAGTTCATACTTCTAAATATATATCATCAGCAAAAACCCAAAATTCGCTCTTTAAAATACATTTATGAAAGTTTTATTTACAGTATGAAATAAATAAATAAACTTTTTAAGTATCATCAATTGCATTTTATTTACATAAAATTTACAAAGAACTCAGACTATTTAAAACCGGCTTCAAAATCGGGAGGTTATCAATTCTTCGGAGTATTTTTTCTTTTATTTATTCCACCGCATAACTTTGCACCGCGTGAACCGATTCCAATTATTATTTTTTCTACCGGAAAGATGGTACCTTAAGGGTCGTCTCGTAATTTGGTTTAGATCCGATCATTAAATTATGAAAAAATTAACGGTTAAAGATGCACTCAACTTTCAAAAGTAATACAAAATTTTACAAAATAATTTTAATATAAATAAATTAAATAATTTCACGAAATTTTTACACTTCTTTATTCGTTTTCGTCGATTTCTGGTTACTCATTTTTTAATACTTCGAATAACGAAAATTTAACTGAACTTGTATTTTTATCATGTAGCTCATTTTGGTGGAACGAATTCGAAGTTAGCAAATTAAATCTTCGAATGCTTATTAAGTACATATCAGTGGTAAACTTTTTTAGGCTGCAAAGTGTAAAAACCAACAGTAAGGACCGGTTACTCAAGGTCTGGTTAACACTAATCTCCGGTTAAACATAGCTATCGACGTTACCGACTCCCTGTTGTATGCATGGAGTCGAAAACGTCGATAAAGATGTTCAACCGCAGATCAAAGAGCTCTCAAGAAAAAAGAAAAATTCTTACAAAATTACGCACAAGAAATGGAAAAGAAAATATTTTCTATCAAAATTTCTTATATCATAATAAATTTATCCCCAAAACCCACTCCTTTTGTGCGCTACGTGACAAATTTGATATGTAAAAGGAAACGACAGTATTTAATTTTGCACACACTAGGAGAGGAAACTGGTTACCTCTCTTTATATGCGTAAATTTAGACTAAAATTTTTTAGAGGAAATTTTAAACATTTTATGTGTAAACTGTGAAAATGTGAACAATAAATGTTTAAAACTCAAAAAACAAATTTGAAATTTGTTCTACGCCACACATATGATAAGTAACAGTAAGCAAGCAGTGTTTAAATTTGCATCCATTAAGAGGGGAAACTGGTTACCTATCTTAATATGCGCAAATTTAAACAAATATTTTTTAGAGTGTAGCTGGGTGGGTTGCTATAAAGCTAACAGTCACCTGGGCTAGGGCAAATATCTATTCTGGCTGCCAAGAGGGCTATAATATCGCTTATAATAAGATCGAAACTGGTCGGGAAAAGCCTGACCTCTCCTCAATCGCCTTGGATTAAATGCAATTCAGGCGTATTTGGATCCCAGAGCGCAGTGACACTGCAGCAAACGACATGCTTGTGAATTGGTTAAGTAGGGCACCCTTGAGTTATTGTCTCTAGACAGGAAGGGTATAGGAGTTCTAGCGAAAACTTTAATACTGCTTCTGTATATGGGGCGTTTCCAAAACACCCCAAATAAAAGATGGGGTTCACACTTCATGTGTTTCATTTTGTTTCAAATTTTTAGGGTTGATGCATAAACATAAATAATAAATAAATATGAAATTTGAGCTTGATTAATACCTTTTTGAAAATCTTATAGCACAAAAACTATACGAGAAAAAATTAAAAAAATCACGCATACACACATTAAAATTCTCCATTACAAAAAAAAAAATTATTTTTTAAACGTTTTTTTCTTGAAAATTTGTTCACATAAAAATTTTTTGATAAAAATTTTAATTTTTGAAAACATGCTATCTCAAAAAAAATTGAAAAAAATCGCAATGGTGGCTCTGAGTATTTATTGTGCAATATTTATGTATACAATTTCGTTGGTTTTTAATATTTTTTATGCTGACTGTTTTTTACTCTTTTTTCTTATGGAAAAAAATGCATAAAACCGTTGCTATTGTGATTTTTTTTCAATTTTCTTTTTGAGAAGGCATATTTCAAATACTAATTTTTTTTATCAAAAAATTTGTATGTGAAAATTTTTTCAAGAAAAACAAATTTTTAAATATATCTTTTCATAGAGAATTTGGATGTGTGTATGTGTGATTTTTTTTTATTTTCTCCTCGCCCCGTTCTCGTTGGAAAACTATTAAATCGATTTGTTTTTGTGCTGTAAAGTTTTTAAAAATGTATTAATCAAGCTCAAATTTCGTATTTGTTTATTATTTATGTGTATGCATGAACCCTAAAAATTTGAAACAAATCAAACACATGAAGTGTGAACCCCGTCCGTTTTGGTATGGAGCGCCCCATATACAGGTTTTTAGTTGGCTTTGCGCACTATGATCTGGCAGCTAATGACGCATAATGTAAAACACCATTGGTGCCCTCTGTTGACAATCCTTAAAAACTTATTTGTAAGAAAATTGAAATTTAACGCTTACTGTTGACAGACTAGTCGCGTGGCAAGTGAGAATATCTAGGATGAGGCAAACGAGCCGTTCGAAAGGTGCCGATGATGCTGATGAAGACTATAGCCCGCCGGACAGAGCGGCGTCGGATGCTGAAGAAGAATATGCCACTGATGCCAGTGTCGCGGTGGACTATGGAAATAAAGAGGCGGAAGACTTTGTCAGGCGGTCTCTGCGAATTTCAAGCCATTTCCTGTCGGATAATTCTTCACTTTCAAAGCTGGCGTTTGCTTGGATGAAGAATCCCCGGCCACAAACTGCCCGCATCTACACAATTTTCCAAATGTTGCCAAAAGAAAATTTGTCTGTGCTGATGAAGAGACGTAAATTCAACCAACACAAATCCACAATGATTACCTCATTATTCATTTCTATTAATTTATATTCAATTGTTAAACAAATCGAAAGTTAAAAGCTAACCTGTGCCATACAAAAACATAAATTTTGTAAGGTTTTCCAACCACACATCCACTTAAAAAACGCACACAATACTTCCACCCAATAGCAGCTTGCCAGGGGGTACAAAATTGGACGAAAATCACTTCACTTACCGCCGCCCATGAAGTCGCTCAACCTAGGATTAAATATGCATCTACGCCTAAAAGCATGCTATATTTTTTGTGCACCAACAGTCTACCGATTCCCTGAACATTAATCAAACGAAAAGCTTTGCAAATGTCAACTTAAGCAATGCACGTGTAAACACACGCACAAGCAGTTAAGTGTATGGCAATTCAAGCTTTTGCGCCCATATGTAGGCAACGTACGTACATGTTGTGCAATCTAAGAAGCGAGTTTCATATTTCTTGGCATAGTGACACGTTGATATCGATAGGGAAATGAGTGAAGTGAGCTATACATTTATAAATACGCAGCTCTCACGAGTACATACACATTCTGCATACAAAAAACACAACAAACACGATTTTACTCACACTCCATTCCACATACACACACACACACACTCTATAAGTGCGAGCCAAGTACATAAATGGACTTCCACAAATAGACTTCGAAGACACTTTAATGCTTTCCGATTTATTGGAAAATTGAGTACGTAAATCTCGCATATATGTAAAGTAAATATTTGTGCCACTTCACATGCTAACTAAAAGTATGTACTTATGCAATCATATCTAGCGTAAAGTAAAGCATTCATGGATAGATAGTAAATAGATTTGTATGTGGATACTCAAACTCTAACCGCTCAACCGCAATTAGTTAGTAAATCAATCATATTTGCACAGTGATTTACGTACATGGAATTGAGTGTGGGAAATTCGAAATGTGTAATGCGAAACTTTAATGACACTCTTCATTTAGTAAATAGCAGTGTAGCAGCCTTAATGCCATATTTTGCATGTATGTATACTTTTAGGCATTACATTTCATTAGCGGCTAAGCCTCTTTCAAATGCAATGTCACATTAGTCCTTAGTTTGTTTTTGCTTGAAAATTATGCCGTGGAGTAACAGTATGCATACAAAACGTACGCAGGATTATTAAGTGGCACGCATATTCATATACATACATATATGCTTGTATGTATGCATAGTATGTTCACTGGCTGGCTGCGTACGACAAAATTTATGCAAACAAATAATCACGAACTCGTTTATAAGTGATATAGATATAGATATCAGGTTCGCATATGATAAACGTACACACATACTTGCATACGTAGCACATGCTTAAGGGTATTCGTATAGTCTACTTACGCGCTCACGTCTGCGATTACCAAACCAGTGCTTATGGCGTGCAATCGCGAAAGTTGCGCGCGTGCTAATACATACATATGTATCTACTCGTACTCGTACACTGAGAAAATACAAATAAACATGTCTTTTCAAAAAAACAATATATATAAATGTAGGGTGTTCTAGATCACATGACAACTCCTTCTTAAACGGACGAAAATGTTTCTTATTGGCAAAAGAAAACAATATGAATCAACAAGTCGATAATGCTCTATCTTTTGGTCACATTACCTACCTCCGGTTTCGACTGCAAGTGGGTTAAACAGACCGGAAGTACATTGTTTTAGCCCGAAGTCCATTCCAGAGGAAAGTTTCCAAGGGATAAAGCATCCCCGGCTTACTAGGTCATATTCTTGCGTTTTCCAAAAAAAAAAACATTTCCGTCCATTTTACAAAGGGTAGATGGGTAGTCCCTGTATATGAGAAATTCTCACGAGTTATTACATTTTTCGGCAAGAAAGTATTTTTGGTCGAAAATGGTGGCACACTTTTCTTAGACAATGCATTATTTTTGGTTTTATATAGGGAACAAGATTCTATCGCGAAATTGTATTTAAATGAAAACTTAAAAAAGATTAGTAAAAAAGTAAAACTAACAACTCGTGCTCATATACCCGTAGTTGTGTATGTAATGTATACGCCACGTAGCACCATACTTGAAACACATTCAATTCAAAAATTACATATTGGCATAGAATATTTTTCTACAGTATTATTGACGGATATATATATTAATTTCTTCATGTACATATATAATAATTTTAGAATGAATATCGAGTGTGCCTATAAAAATTGTAAAATTGGAATTTTTGTATCACTAGTGGCACACTAGTTTCATTACTACAGATTGATTCGTTTTGCCAGAAGAAAAATTTTGAAGTAACTTAAACTTTTAAAATGAAAAAATTGTTAAATATGTGTCAAAAGTTACAAAATAGCTGCGACAGATATTTTGCATGCTGCCATTTTTTTTAGATGGTGGCACACTCTTGAAACTTCACAGATATGTTGTACTTTATGCTAACGTCCATTGCCTCTTATATGAACTTTTTATTTGAAAACTTCCCAAAGCTATTAAAAAAATAGTGATTTTTCGAGTGACAATGAAAAACTTAGTACATTCAGTACTTTTTCGCCTAAATAAACTTTGTAAGGCTAAAATTGTTGAAATAATGGATTTATTTTTTTATTGCACTAGTTTCTAAGACTTCATTTATTGAAGTAGACGCAAGAAGAATGATTTAGCGTTTTTTTTCTGGAACTGGTAGTAGTGTGGTCTTTTGAAAAATTCAAAATATTGTCTCAACTATGGCGTCTAAACCAACAGTAGATTTTGCTATACAACCATTATGCCTCTCGAAAACCTAACCATAAGAGAGAAAAAGTAACAACGTATTTTTATTGAGCTTGAAGCCGTTTTTAATGAAAATCTTGGTGTGGAAAAGCAACAATAATTTGAAAAAATTGTGGATGTGATATAGCTATTTCGGAAATCACCACATTTCCTCATCTCACTTCTTTCAGTAGGATTCGAACCGAAATTTGAAATTGTTGATAAAAAGTAATAATAAAAGATTCTGAATGGCCAAACAAATTTTAATCGATTAGATTCATTTAAACTTTACAATCGGGGATTGTTAAGGTTCCCGATTACGAATCTGATTTCGTTTTAAAATTTGCGTGATAAAAGGTAGATCCAGTATGAGTCCGCCATTTTGAACTTTTAAAATCTGATTTCAGCTTCGTAGTCAGCGACCCCAAGAATCCCCAATGGTACAGTTTTAAACGAATCCAATCGATTTTGAGTTTTTTGTCCGCCATTTTGATTTTTTGCAATCTGATCTCAAATTTGTAATCAACGGTCATAGAAATCCCCGCGGAAAATATTTCAAGCGAAGGGAATCGATTTTAAATTTTTTTGCACCATATTGAATCCGTTTAACCTAATTTTCGAAAGGGTTTCAAATTGTTTAAAACAAACCAAATAATTATACATATATTACGATTAATCGATTAAATAATTTTTTGATTAATCATAACCCCGATTAATTAAAAAATATGATTAATCAGATTCTGATTCATCAGATCCTGCATAATTGCGTTTACTCATAAAAAATTAATTTAAATCTGAGTAAATTTGTTAATTTCCATCTAGTTTGCTATCGAAGCAAATAAAATTTTTTCATAAATAATTTAATACAATATTTTTCTTATTATTATTCTTCTTGAAAATAAAATTACATTAACATACGCATTTGTCTCTAAAATGTTATCAATTTAAAAAACATAGCAGCAAATATGCCGGTTTCAGACGAGGCAGATTAAGACTAATCTGGTTTTTGATTAATAAAATTAATGAGATTGTGAACTTTGAAAAATTTTTATTCTTTAATTAATTAATCAATCAGGTTTCGATTAATCAGCTTGTTAGATTAATTGATTAATCGCACACCCCTAATTTATACTTATATACACATGTAATAAGATAACGTTTGCAATGGAGCATGACAAGACATGTATATAAGTATTTTTATTTTTTAGAGGTTTAATACTTCTTAATCAAAAAAAGGTGTTTTTAACATCGTTTAAAAAAAATGTAATTGAATTGAAATTTGAATTAAGAAAGCTTTGAATATTTTTCAATAGTAAATAATCTTTTCATTGATACTTTATAAGTTATTTTAAATTTTTAAAATTGCGATTTTTGCGTTTTTCGAGTATTACTTCTTTTTCTAATGGGGGAAAGGCATTTGTGTGAAGTTTGTTAGTAAGAAAGAACAAAGGAAACAAAATTGAATGTACTTTTCTATCAGGTATATGACTAAGTAGTATAATAAATGTGTGTATGTTTGCATTATAGGTCGTGAAAGGGTTTACAAAAATTGGGTCGTGGATGGGTTAATTTATGAAAGTTGCTCCCCTTTACGCTATCCTTAAGGATTTTGGTTCGAATATTACATTTTTGAAGCCCTGCTAAATTTTGTGCAATCGTTCAAACTAATTTGATTTCAAATTTGTTTAAAAAATACTTTTTGTTTTCAAAAAACTGGAATCGCTGACATGGAAAAATCTAAAAAGACTATTTGAAAAAATTATGCTACTTTTTTCTTAGTGTACCTATATAGTACGTACATACGTAACTTTGTTTAGTGTGCGTATGAGTGTGCGTATTCCTGTGCACATGTGTGCAACTAAGAGTATTTAGAGGGCTTCCGCGCACTGGCGTCCAATGTCATTGCAATGGCTGGATACTCGAATTATTTTCTGTTCTTCTTTTCGTATTCTGATTTCGAGTTTGCTGCTTGTTTTCTCCCTTGTGACTATTTTATTTTGGTGCTTTTTACTCGAAATGGTATGTATTTTTTGTTGTTTATGTTTTCAAAAATATCCTTGAAACAAATAAGGATTTAAAATGAGATGAGCCAAAAGTAATTCATACGTTGCCGCATACATATTTATATACATATATACGAGTATGCAACTAACTACATACATACATACCTAGTAATTGTGCGAGGGTGCGTGTATAAGTGGTGAGTTGGTCTCAAATGTGAAAATGATACTTTGTATGCGAGCTTAACACACATATGTATGTTATATGTATGTATGTATGTATGTATATGTTTGTAGGTGTATTCGCATATACATAAATTCACGCCGCATTTAAGCAGCCCGCAATGCTTAGTATTTAGTCGTAATTCCTGCCCTCTTATTTAGTACAGCTGCTTAGCCTTGGGACGAATGTTGAGCTTAGTTGTGCGGCGCATTAAAGGATTTTACGAAATGTGGTAGAAACTTTATACTTATTCATGTATGTATCTAAGTAAATAACTATATAGGTTTATCCTTTTTTTTGGGAGGTTTTGAGTACCATAGATATTAAAGTGCATGGCAATACGTGAAATATATTTACTAATATATACGCCAGGACTGTATGTATAATTCAAGCTTTGTAGTAACATTTATGTATATAAGAAACTTGAACTGTTTTCTCTTGCTGTTTATTAGTCAACCAAGTATATTTTTTGGGCTTTTGCCAACATCAGAAGAATAGTATAGTATAGTAGAATACCTAATCTATCATTAGCTTAGCCTGAATAAAGTTGACCTTTAGTATGTCTGTTGAGGCCCGCTTGTCAATTTTGGTTTGCAGACAAACCGGTTTCGGTGCTATGTCATCTTCAGTGTAATTTTTGGTATCAAACAATCGAAACGAAACTATTGTTTATTATTGATTATTTTTCTTCTTGCAACAGTGGCTGAGACCAAAAAAACCTTCGCCAATTTGATATCTAATTTGCAAAGTTACACCTGTTCATCCCAAGTGCGTGTATGTACATATGTAGATCCTTCCATTGTGTTCGTGAGTGTCATTGCCTTAATTGTACAGTTGGTTATTTTATCGTCTTTTGTACCGTTCGCTCATGCAAGGAGGACCAAAAATCAGCCACAAAAAGTTACAGTTCGCTTCGAATCAGGGTAGACGCCGCACAGTGGGAAATCCCCATGCATTTTTTTTGAAAAAAATTAGAACGAGGTAGCGCAGGGCTTCAATTCTTCATACACATGTAGATTTTTTATGTGGACATAAGTGAAGAAAAATTATATATATGTTTTTGATAGCGATTCGAAAATTGTTGCTAACTGGTTACAGAATCTCCCCACAGGCCTTGTACTTCTCCGATCTTCTGGACGATCGTCTCATGGCCTGGGCGATAGATTCGTTCAAACCATTAAAGTCGCCGGGGACCGGTGGCATCATACCTGCGCAGCTGCAAAAGGGTCTGAAGATGTCGTGCAATTGGTTGGATCCTATTTGTACAAACTACGTAAGGACCGGGTACATTAGACTGGGTCGGTCCCCATACAAAAAAAAAAAGTTGCTAATGTCCGCCCCTAAATTTAAAGATTATGTTGAGAGGGTTCTGGAAAAATTTTTTTTTTTTTTTTTAACCCTCCGAAATACAGCCGAAATGGTTTTTTCGTTGTAACTTGGTTATTTGACGGCCGATTTTTAAAATTGATATGTCATTATTTTTGTCTTGAGAAGCTTCACTTTTCGTTCTTATGTCTTTTTAAGCTTTGAAGTCGCGTTCGCATGATAAGGGCAGAAACAAAATTTTACCCCCCCTAAAGTATATTTTTTTCCTTACCAAACGAAAGTACTTAAAAATTCAAGAAAATGTTGCCTTCAAACTATATTACTAAAATAATCAACAAAAAAGTTATTTCACTTACAATATTTATTGCTACTTAAGCAAATTTTGGCGCGAATCAAGGCTTTTATATTGGTCTCGGCTTTCTAATTTTGCAAAAATGTGGCCCAGGCGCTTTTCATCAGTGACAGCACTTGCAGACTCACTAACAACACGCACAAACCGTTCGGTATTCTGGGAATGACAGAGGAACTCTAAAAAAAATGATTTAAAAGTACTATAAGACCCGTGAAGTTTTTAGTTTGAAGATATTTACCTGGGATATTTATCACTTCATTTTCCGAAAATTGAAACATTGTAAGTTCACTATCTGGGTAGAACTGCACACAAGGGGGGGCCGTCAAATACCCAACTTTCAACGAAAAAACCTTTTCGGCTGTATTTCGAAGGGTTAAAAAAAAAATAAAATAAAAATTTCGAAATCCTCTCAACATAATCCTTAAATTTAGGTTACTCTGTTGCATAAAAAAAATCAATTTTTGTTGTACTGTGTTATTATACTTACAACTGAAACTCATGTTGACCTGTGATATTAAAAGTGCTATAACTCCTTTGTTTATTATTTTAGTAATATAGTTTGAAGGCAACATTTTCTTGAATTTTTAAGTACTTTCGTTTGGTAAGGAAAAAAATATACTTTAGGGGGGGTAAAATTTTGTTTCTGCCCTTATCATGCGAACGCGACTTCAAAGCTTAAAAAGACATAAGAACGAAAAGTGAAGCTTCTCAAGACAAAAATAATGACATATCAATTTTAAAAATCGGCCGTCAAATAACCAAGTTACAACGAAAAAACCATTTCGGCTGTATTTCGGAGGGTTAAAAAAAAAAAAAAAAATTTTTCCAGAACCCTCTCAACATAATCTTTAAATTTAGGGGCGGACATTAGCAACTTTTTTTTTCGACCCAGTCTAGGGTACATCCCCAAGGCTTGGAGCGTAGTCAGTGTTGCGCCCCTCGCGAAGGCCGGAAAAGGCTATCATGTTTCTCCTATAGGTCTATCAGTCTCTTCGTTTTTAATGAAATCGCTAGAGAGACTGATAGACCTGTACACAAGAAATGCGATTCCTCGCGACTGTCTTTCAAGAGCTCAATATGCTTATTGCAAGCAAAAGGTCAGTGAATACCGCCCTGCACACACTGGTAAAGTGGTCAGGGGAAGCCTGCACGCATGAAGATTATGCAGTAGGGGCCTTCTTCGATAGTGAGGGGTCACTCCAGAGGAAATAGTCAAGTATATTCATAATCTGGGGGTTGATACCAACCTAATAAGGCTTATATACCGGAACTGTCGCGGCGGATTGGAGGAGCGTCTGCACTCAGTGCAGAGTCAATAGGAGCACTCAACAAGGTGGTGTTCTCTCTCCTCTGTTCTCGATTGCGGTTGTAAACGACCTTCTAGAGGAACTGGAAAAACTAGGCTGTCGGTGATGGCCTGGCTCAAGGTTAGCTTGACCAGGTAACTAGGTGGGCGATCAACGGCAATCACATTTGTTTAGTTTAACCATACCTTAAGTAATTCATTTACATTCCTAAGTCCATAGTTAGTTGCATCGGCTTAAACTCATTCGACAATTTGAGTCTGTATTTCCTCCGATAGTCACATGGCGTGTAACCCAAATTCTCAGTTCCTGTAAGAACCCTTGTAAGGAAGGTATCATAGAACGAAAGGTCGTTCCAGCATGCACTGGCCTCGATAGTGGTACATCCTTTTACAAAATGTTTAAAGGTGACCATTGGAATACCTTCTTGTGTATGGTCCGTGCCGTAGAGATGTAGTTGGTGATACTTTCCTTGCATTTCCGGCAGCTTTGCAGCTATTTCGATTTCAGGGCCGCCTAAGGTCTGCTTTTATGCGTCCTCTTTACAGACCTTTGAACAAGGCACCGTGCTGGATAAAAAATGTTGCTGATATCACTCAGGTGAACAAACTACACCTCCTCCATAGCAAATCGTTCGTTCGTTCGACATCAAAAATACCAAAACAATCGCAATACACAAATCTCTGAAAAAATACGTACATACATATGTAAATACATACATACATGCTTTTTGTAATACTTTTTTTTTAATGGCTTTCCCAAAACAATTCATTGCAAAATGAGATTTCCTTTTGCTAACACTTTCGCACTCGCCCTAACATTTCTTATTTCACTTGATTACACTCAGCTTTAATTTATTTATTTTGTTTCGAAGAAAAAATTTTATTTTTAACAAACGCAAATATTTCTTCATTTTAAAATGCAAATGCAAAAACAAATTATAAAAACTCTAAAGAAATTAGGATGTAAGATTATATTTGTACCACAAAGCCCTCAGGGGCACAACGACGACTCGCACGCCTGGCTGTTGCGCAATGTTACAAGAAGCTTACAGTTAAGTCACGCATACAAACTTACATGCATTTAAGAATATAAGCAGTGCACGAAATGTTGTCGTGCTTGGTCGAGTGGTCTGTAGGGGCATACAAATAAATATTCGTGTGCATTAATGTGATCCAAACTTGTTTGGAAAATAGAAGCCCTTTTTCCCAAAATTTGTGGAAGAGTGCATGCAGTTTAGATATTTTCATTTTAAGCTTGCATTGCGAATGAAGAAAATTCTAACTTTAAAAGTATGTTTCGCGAATAATAGTATGAAAAGGCCTTCTTCCGCAAACACTTCATCGATGTAAATTTTTTGAGCCACCTTAGTGTGCATATTTGTATTGAGTGAATGTATGTATGTATGTATGTTTGTTTGTGTTACATATACATAAATATCTTGTAAACTTTCCTTGTTTTACTTACTTAAATTCGACGAATATTTTGTTGTTTCGAATTTTTCTTTCAATTTCATTTTCCACTTTATTTCATTCTCTTTAATTTTATATGTCGTGTATTTTTATGCTCAAGCCTTTGGGCACTTACCCAAAAGTTTTCCATTTGTAACTTACATATGGATCTTATTTCTTGTTTTGTTTTTTTTTTCTTTTTGCCGAAGCATTGTTGATCTTTTTTATGCGCTTTCGAAATTTCTTCGTCATGTTTTCCTTTGTTTGCTTTTTTCTTCTTACTAACGAAAATTCCTAAATATTCGTTTACAATGTAATTCGTTTGTATTATTGTTTTCATAGTGGATATTTGTTGCATATTCTTAGGAGTTTAAGTTTGCTTCGTTCGCAATTTCAATGTTGGTGTTATCTTCTTACGTTTCGGGTAAAAACTTTAGTGTCTATATGTATGTTTTTCAGGCCTTAGAGAGCTTTTTGATATGGCGTTAATAATCCTAAAAGTATGCAAAGAAGAAATTGAGAATCAGATAAATGAAGCAGCGCTTATTTGTAACGGAAGTCGTCCTAATTAAAATCGGCAAGAGCTGCTGTTGTATATTTTTTTGCGCTCTTTAATTTTGACCCTTTTTACATTCGCTTTGATCATTTAGCCTACACAAATTCACGCTCTTATTTTATTGCATAACCTTAGGCTGTGCCAAGTTACTTTTTCCATTTAAAGTTTTGTTAGTAGACAATTATCGACCCAGGAATATATATGTATATACTTATAGTGCGTGCAACAGCTGCTTTCGGGCATCAACTTCGAACACTAGCGGGTCATACAACTTTCTATTCCTTCCTGTATGTACTAGTGTGTGAGTGTGTGCGTGCCTTTTCTGTGCATGTCTGCAGACTGACAAGCATCAAAAAGTTATAAAATCCACAAGCTATTTCTGCACATGGACAGCTTGTTGTTTGTCATCAAACAGCCATATAAGGCCGCTGATGCAGAAAGTACAAATTCCACTTAGAGAGATGAAGAAGTTGTGTGGCCTGCATGCGGGGGAAGTGAATTGAAAGCTTAAGACAAACTTTTAAGCAAGAAAAAAATTATTGAAAAAAAAGCTGTACATTTAACTCGTTAACGCACTGAAATATGTCGCCATTGATGTATTACGTGCTAACAACAGCGCCGAAAAGTATGCTGCAATAGGCGCAATAAAACAAAAAAAGTTTTTGCGTTACACCGAGTTCATTCAACTTGTCGAAATTGCTTACGAAAAAAACCATTCATGCAACACTTGCTGTGCAAATGAGAAATAGAGTGGCCGACGTGTAGCGCCTAAAAGCAGACAATAGTTTTTAGCCAAAGTGTATGCACACACAGTGAGCTGTACTGTTGCTGTTGTTTTTTCCACTTCCACAGTCCAGTCCCGACAGCGATGGCAATGCCGACGACGCCGACTACGACTACGACAACAATAAAAGTAATGTAGCGCTCAAAAGTAGACTTCAGTAAAAGAACATTTACTGTACAACCGGCAGCGCATTAATAGCTATTCGCTAACTCGACGAACAATGTGCCCATCATACTTGGATGTATTTGAATAGCTAGCAGCTAACTGGCTTAGTTTGTTGGCGTTAGACATGATCAGCGCTTTTGTGCAGTTTCAAGCAATTTTTGCGCCTCCTCTCATTGTTCACAATTTCCTTGTATTTTTTCGTTTTTTTTAGTTTTTTTTTGTGTTTTGTGGAGTTCGGAGTTTTTCAGCTCCCACTTGCATACATGTGGCATTTAGCTGCTTCCTCTGTTGGTTGGTTAGCTCGCCATAATCAACGCCAGTTCTCTATTTCCCGCCACTATGGCCACCAACATCACTACTACCGTTAGCGGAAATACGCGTTTAAACGGAAATGCTGCCATTAAAGTGAACTCAAATGTAGCGCGCGGAGTTAGTGGCGAGAAACACTAACTAAAATTGGTAACTCTGCTGCTATGAGTACTAACGTGCTATCGCAAGTATTATTTTAAACTTTTTATGGCGCCATTATCCGTTGAAATGGATAAAGGGAAGAGCGCAAATGTATGCAAAGTTTATTTTTCAATATTCATTTCCATTTTGTAGTTTCTTATCTGCGAAATTCTATTATGGTTGGTTCGCTCTTTCGAACGCGGAAAAGTATGCTTAAAATGTAAAAGGCATTAAAATATTGGTATATGCAAAAATTTCAAAGTATTTTCAAAAGCTTTCTTAAGTTAACATAAAAACTGAAATTCCAGTTAGCTTTGATAAAGAAAAGTTAAAAGTAAGATCGCTTCTTGCTTTCTTGAATACTAACCGCCACGTTATGCGTTCTGGCGTTAGATTTTAGGAAACGCTACGCTTAGTTTGTGTCGACAAAAATTACTAAATGAATGTGGCTAAACTTATGCAATATTTTCGTATTAACTTTCGCTTGTTCTGTCTTTCGAAAGGCTCGTTGAAAGTTCTGCTAACGAAGAGATGTTAGCGTTATTCAGTTTGTCTTTTAGTAATAAATTTTCTAAAAAAAAATTAATTTATATTAAAAAATATATATATTATTCTTTCTATAACAATAAAAACTAAGAATTAAATTTAAAAAAAAATGATAATAAAAAGAAATATTAAATAATTAAGTTTCTAAAAATTTTATGATATTAAAATATATGTAAAAAGTCTAAAAACTAAAAGAAAATTATATTAATAAAACGAAAACAATAATTAAAAAAATTATATTTAATTTAAAAAAATTTCTTTATTTTTAAAATAGTATAGTAAAAATTAAATAAGAAATAATATTAAATAACATTAAAGAAAGAAATAAAATAACTTTCTAAAAATTTAATGAAATTAAAAAATATATTTTTCTTTTCACAACAATAAATTCTGAAAATTAACAGAAAATTAACAAAAAAACATTATCTTTTTAAAGTAATATAATCTAGAAATGTATTGAAAATAACTTTTAACTCAAAAAAGAAAAAATACAGTAAGCTCCTAAAAATTAAATGGAATTGAGAAAAACAAAATAGTTTTCTTTAAAACGAGAAATTTTTATTAATAAAGCAGAAACATTTTTTCTAAACGCTAAATGAAATACAAAAATATTTTCGTTTCAAAACAATAAAAACTAAAAATTAAATTAAAAAAAAATTAATAAATATAGTTTCTAAAAATTAAATGAAATTAAAAACTTTATATAAATATTTATTTCCCTGTTTAAAACCCAGTCGCTGAGCCGTCGGAGCACATTTTATATGATCATCCTTTGTCAGACAAAGCCAAAAATTATAAATAAAATAAAAAATTTTTTTTCTTTGTTATTTTATGGCCTTATAACAATTATATTCAACAATTTTTATTGAGGCCTCGGGGCCTCGTAAATATTGTGCAAAATATTTCGCTCGAGCTCTGCAGGAGCCGCCTCATCAGATGTTTTCTTTGTCCACTAGTTATCTTGCCATCGCTGAAATCGACAGAACCATTCGCCAGTAGTCTCACTGTTACCAAGAGCCACCAGAAAATCTATCAGTGCATTCACCGAACTCTCATCGTTGCAAGAAACCAGCGCTGCGATTTACCAGTACACATATTCACTGGTCGTCCATCGACACCGACCTAACACCGCAGCCCACCGTCCTCGTCCCACCACACTGAGTGTCTCGCTATGTGACAGAGAGTAGCTTAGGAACACAATTTAGCGGTATATGTAGCTGTTGTGTGAACAGGTGTCATATCTACAGCAAATTTAAACTATCAGAATTTCAATGATGTAAACATATGCAAATTATATCCAGCCAGACAAACTTCAGCTGCCGCTAATGCCTTGAGCAAATCCTCAACAGATTGTCAGAAAAAAAAAACAAAAAACTTACCACAACTGATGCAACAGATTTATGTATTCGTCCTCGCTCAAGTCCATTATCCGCCAAAAACGTTGATGAAGTTGTCTTGCAGCTGATGGCTTTTCATTGCTTTTACACTATGCGCGTTGTCAATTACGAAGCGCGTGTTTGATAAGTGCCCCATGGCCATCAACGTGGATTGCCGCTAGCAGCATAAATAAGTGTTGCATGCAACAGTCGCCGAATTCCGTCAGAATTCAGTCAGCTGCACAAATCTGCTTACAGAAATGCTACATTCGTACATACATATATACATACAGTCAGCGTCAAAAATAAGGATACGCGGACGTTTTTGTTTATTTGTATTTGCCATGCCAAATTTTTCTTATTTTTTTTATAAAAATATAGTTAGTTCAACATCAAAAATCAGCAGAATCAATTTTTTCATTTCTATATATAACTCGGGAAAATTCAAGAACTACCAAAAAATTGTCATCAAAACTTGTAGCTTTTCAATTTTATTTCTAACAAAAATTCTGGATATGCAGTTATGTAGTCCATTAAATTTTAGATGCCAGTTTCAAGTCTATGAAAATTACCTTTGATTTTTGAGAATTTTTTTCTTCGAGGGTGTTGCGTGGAAGAAAATGCGAAACACCTTTGACAAAAAAAAAATTTCAAAAATCAAGGGTATTCATATTTTTGACGCTGACTGTATGTGTATTTGTAGGCATAAGGCCATATGCGCGTGTAATTAAAAAATATTTTTTTTGAATAAAAGAAAGCAATGAAAGAAATGACGCTTAAAAAGTGAGTGAAGAAAATAATAATAGATACATATATGCATGTATGTACGTTTAAAATGGCAACCAAATGCTGCAGAAAAGCATAAGCGTAATAACAGCATTTCAAGTGTGCGCTCAGAAGATTTATGAAGTGTTAGGAGTGGTTGCGCTGTTTGTACGCCTACAAGTAGGCAACGCGGAAGGACGACTGTCGACAGCGACGAAGCGCTAACAGCAAAAAAAGGTCGCTGCTGGCAGCTGAAGAAAGCATAAAAGGAAAAAAAAATATGAAGAATGACTGCTAGTTGCTGGCTTGCGCTTTTTGCATTTAGGAATTCCATTTAGGTTATTTAATGAGTGGCGTTTGCTTTTAGTTTTTCCCTTTTTTTCTCGACACTTTTTGTTTTGGTTGTTTTAGTTGTTATTGCATAGCTTTTAGTTTTGTTAGTGCTTACATATGCATTCATAAGTGATTTTTCCTTGTGCGTTTGCTTTGCTGAGAAATACTCGAGGATATGTAAGTGTGTCTGTTGTGTGCGAGTGTAGTGCGGTTTTAGGCGTTTAGTTATTGTTTTGAAACATGCACGTCTAAGTGGTTTGCATACATACTATTCATTTCTTAAAGAAATGTTCAGTTGTTTTTGTAAGTTTCAAGCAGGGTTTCGGTGCGGAGCAATGGAACAGGGAGCTAAGGAGCAAAAGATTTTAGCGGGAGCAAAAAGCTAAAAAAAATTAATTTGCTCCTTAGCTCCTTAAAAAAATTCAATATTTCGTTTTTGTTATTTTCTGGTCTAGTAAAGATTTATTTTGAAATATTTTTATTGGTGTTTTTCCAAAAAAATTTCAATAATATTTTCAGTTAACAAATTTACTTCAATTATTATTTTTTGCTACTGAAAACAACCGTGTTAAATAAATTTCCATTCTATTTAATTAACTTGGATTTTTTTAGCTTTCTTTTGGATGCAGAAGCTGATAGGTACATCTGTCTAGAAAAATAAAATTCAAAAAAGTGTCGCCTACGTTATTGGTGGTTAGGGCTTGATATGTAAATAAATAAAGTGTTTTATTGTGAGCGAGAGTGGAGCAAGAGCGGAGCTCGGAGCGAAATAAAATACCAGGGCGGAGCGATAAAAAAAAACACCTTTGCTCCGAAGCCCTGGTTTCAAGAAGGCACAATAAAAGCTTTTCAAGTACAAACAATGAAATGAGTAGTTAGAGCTGCGCGCTTTTTCAATCAAAAATTCCAAATATTTTTATATTTATATAAATAAATTTTTTTTGTGGAATTGAAAATTATTCGCTTAATTTGCCATAAAATTTATTTTATTGTTGTATACTATACCTTGAACTAATAAAAAATTTTATTTTTTACTTTCAGGTATGTCATGCCATCAATGAGTTACGAGTATATTTTATTATTACGTACATTTCTGCGTAAGTAATAGCACAATATTCACATGTTATTAATTAGTAATTTCACTATACCTTTCGATAAATTTATCGATTTCAATATATTTTCCTAAAAATTTCCGGAAGAGGGCGCAAAAGTAAAAATATTTACTTTTTCTAACGTGTTAAAATAAAAACAACAACCTATATTACACTTTTCCATAAAATTTTTTTTCCATGCGCATAGTCTAAAAAACTCACCCGCCCTAATATACATATATATAAAACTGCGACCAAATCACACAGCTAAACTCTGGAAACCAGGTGCAATTTTGGAGAACTTTGTAGTCGTGCTGACAAACTGGAACAACTTATTATATTCCACTTCGGAAGATGCCCCCATATGCTGTAGTAACCAAACTTCGAGGGGCTAAGCCGCATCCTGCTAACGTCTACACACTCATGGAAGAATTGTGTTCCCTTTGAATAGCTTGTAGAGAAATCGGCATATCTTCTTTTTATTGGCACAGTTTTCGAAAGACATGTCAGTCGGCCTCCTAATTGCCACTAAGGCCAGTGTGCCCCAGCACCCAATATGGGTATAAGTCTTTATCTGCGTATAATTCAGCCATAGCTGCGCTGTACTCGTAACAGCTAAAGGCCTGTATGCAGCTCTTAGGAAAAGCAAAAACTCCATATAAAATGACGTACAAGAAATGGCTAAGAAATCTTCTTCAGTCAAATTTCCCTAGGGCAGTACGCAGTTCTTAAGAAATTTACTACGCTTTCTACTACGGTTTTCTAAAGTTTTTTGTGAAAAAAGAGCACAAGGCAACCCAGGTTTGCAACAGAAATTTATGCCCGTTCCATTATTTCTTGAGGAAAGAGTGAGACAACAGGCTGTGAAGTATCAAACATGTCAAAATTCCTTGGACACACACACGAAATAATGGCAATTTTTTCTTGACCGTTTTCTTGAGAGGTGCATACAGGGCTTAACTAAGAGAACTCCTGTGCGATAATAAGTGCCTTTTACGCAGCCTGGCTGTCAATATAGAGTTAGGTATATCTTTTTTTATTTGTTCGGTTACTGATCAATAGTTCCCCCGCCTTCTTAATGACTAAACCGTATGCTATGCGTATAGTTTTGCATATATCTGTATAAGCTTACATCGCTTTTGAGCACTCTACTCCACACTGAGGCGCCACAGTAGTTTACTATCGAGTAATATTCCGAAGTATGTATATAGGTGTGTACTCGTATTGAGAGGACAAAATTCTCCAGCAGCAAAAGTTCTGAGAATTTAGCAGCATTGGCTCTCAAAGAGACGAAATATCAACAAAAGTACGAGAACGCAAAATTTGCAAAAACTTGCAACCTTCGAAACAGCTGATCACTTGTACAGTTGCCACTGGTGATTAATTTGGCAATTTATTTTCTGCTTGGTGCATTTTCCTCCGATTTGGCATTTTATACATGTGGATAGTTTTGGATAAGAAAAACCTTTTTAAAATACGATTTAATTATATCGGAATGAATAAGTTATTTTTCTCATAATTATTTGTGATATCACATGGTGACGCATTAAAAACAATAGTATCTCCTCCAAACACCCATCATTGATCCAAAAAAAATGTAATAGAGTAGGTTTAAAATTATAAAATTTTCATTTCAACAATCAACCTACCAAAACCGAAAACTTCAGCAAAACAACATTTCAGCATGCTGCATTTAAATCTATTTTGGTATATTTAAAGGTAAATTGTGGTACAAACGAAAAATGTCATACGGCAACCATAGTCAGCACACACTAAAGTAAACAAACTGGAGATTAATAGCAAATTAACGAAAAATAAACTCAATGAATGTTGTGCTTATTAAATTTACGCACTTTTTAGTTGTATACTAGCATTAATAATAAAAATTTGCTATAATAACTCAAAAAGGCCATATTTTCTTTCGTTTATTTACAAACATGTGTTTGTGATCAGCTGATTTTCTTACTTGCAAGTTTTAGCTTGGAAAAATTTTTCCAGCAGAAATTTGCAGCTCTCTTTCACATTTTACTCTCTCAATTTCCCCTACTTTGCAAGTTTTTTGGGTACGAGAACGCAAAACCAGTAAAAGTTTTCTAAAACTTTAGATAGTTGGGCGTACGAGTACACACCTTATACTTTCTGCCTTGTCACAGCACGATAGTCCCTCCCTCTACTTCACCTTAAAGAGATGGCAATGCATTTTATTCCACTTTTAAATAAGCTCCAAAATCTTAGTATTCAAGGGCCTTTTATAACACTACCGTTAAGGTCATTTCCAATAGCATTTCCCACATAATACAACCCCTCATCAGGTACTCAGCCTACCAGCTGCTTGCCAACAACATTTGCCAAGTTGCTGACTAGTGTTGTTCGAGTGCAATGTAGAACTTTCATTATTACATTTATGCGTTGACTTTTAGCACTTCTCGCTTAGCACTTGCTAAAGAAAGCCGAACAAAAATTAAGAAAGCAAAGGAGAGAGCAAAGAGCGAAGTAGGAAAAGAGGATATGTATGTAAATTACTTTGCTAGCTGAGAAAAATCCTCATTGCAGTCCTCTACTTATAACTATATACATATATTAGTGTGGATCGAAAAAAATAAATTTTTCGATTCCGAGATTTTAATAGTGCGACTCCACCCTAATGTACATGCATATGTTTGAAAGTTAAGCAACATAAAAAAAAATCCCGAGAATTCCTTTCTGATTATTAACACTTTATACTGTCAAACAAAGGCATAGCCAGCATATGCGCAGCAACACGCATACAAATTCATATTCATTAGTACTTTATAAAAGTCATATTCAGCAAAGCTTTTTTACTTTCTTCTACTTCTTACAGCTTTGCTGTGTCGTAGAAGTTTTTACAAGTCGACAAAAGTCTTTAATTTGTTCGCCAGTGTTGGCAACTTCTTCAAGGCGCACAACAACTTGAAGAGAGATTACAAGCGAAAGCGAGTTGTAAGTAGTAATAGCAGGAGTAATAGTAAGCAGGAACAGCAGCCGTGGCAGCTACCACAGCCAGCAGCCCAACAGCAAAGGCAACAGCTGTCATATCGAAGTATTCGATTGAGACCAACGACAACTATGTGCATAGTAGTGATGTAAGCGACTTTTACAGCGGTTTCCACTCAACTCGTAGAACTTTTGATCCTGTTCGTACTACTTACTCCAACTGTTGCTGTTGTCGTACTGCGGCTACTGCTGCTGCTTTTGGCGTCCAAAGCAGAAATTTCTCTATTTTGCTTACAGCAAACTTCAATAACTGTTGGCCAAATTTGTTGTGTGTGCTTAAAACTTTATCTATGTACGTATAAGGCGGTGTAGACGAAGTATTGGCCGACGAAAAAAAACTAGTTAAGTTGTATAACCATAAACCAAAAATTTACCAAATATTGCAATGCGTTCGTTATGGAAGTTAAATAATTGGAAAGTGTTGGAGAAGGAGATGAGCGTGAGCAAAGTTCCGCTTACAGTGCTTGCTTATGTTGCGTAAGACGATAGGATAATTGTAATTGCATGCAAACTTGGTCAATACATAATCTGATTTGTCTTAGATAGCTTTATGTAATATGTATATATACATACGTATATTTGTATTTGTAATCGACGAACCCACGTGGCTTAGCACGTAACACTTAATTAAACTTGAGCTATTAATAATGTGTTTGATCACTTGAATGGCGTAAAGGTAGCTCATGCGTGCGGAAATTAATAAGAAAACTTTTTTTTATTGACAGTAGGCAGTTACAGAGCTTACATATATGCATGTGTTATATTTGAAATTAAGTATGTATGTATTGCCATTATTTTAAGGTGCCTCGCTGGCTAGCATATTTATAGAAACACTCATACCTTTGTTACGTTAGGTTAGGTTTGGATGACTTGTTTGAGAACTTCTTAGTCCCACGCGCGGACACGAGTGCCAGGCGGAGTACTCCACCCACTAACTTGTCTGTTACGCGACGAGGTCCGATAATTATACTTCGATTATATCTACCAAGCTGATGATTAAGCGAGACAACTTAACTGAACACTGAAACCTAGAATTATAAAATGGTGTATCGGAACCTCTTCTCTGCCATCGCGACAATTCTATCCGAGAGAACCTGTAATAGTAATAAGCCCGAGGATAACGGCCTATTGTGGACTGTTGAACTTCAAAGCCTCGTCGGGCTCTTTCTTCTTGGTTCATGAAAGCCTTAAGATTTCGCAGTTGTTCCATTTAATTCTTACCCATCAAAGCCTAGCCTAAAAAATAGAATAAAGCACGCTGCCCCTATCCAATTTTTCTCAAGTGTTAGACTTATCGAACTACCAGAAGGCCAATCAACAGAAAACGTTGGACCGCATAACCATTGTTTACGGTCCCTTACTTTCGGTCAGTGTGGTTATGTTAAAATTGAAGCCATTTTGAAACCAGTAACTCGTGTAAACCTACACTCACTTGGCGGATTTGATATATATACTTATATAAAACTTGAGATAGGCAACTGTGCTCTGGAATATTTTGCGGGAACGGTTGCCCAAAGTGTCTTTGGCCGCAATGCATCAAAACGCGGCCACTCGCAGATAAAATGTTCAACTGTCGTCTTTGAGTCCGGGCTCTTGCAGCTACCTAAGAGAGCCCTCGTTTAAGTAGGCCGTAGGTATTCCAAATCTGTCTGGTAGTCCTATTTCATCCTATAAACTTCCACTCCTACTTAACTTTTGAATGGTAAATTTCAGTAAATTGCCATTTGGCTATCTGAAAAAAATTCCCGCATGGAAAACATTTGCGTGGTCCTTAGGCGAAAAAATAGCTTCAGATTCAGTTGCTCAATGAAAACTCCTGCATCTCTGATCCGCCGGTACAGATCGCCAGGCTATTGAACATCTCTCAGTCTTTAGTATAATGTAGCCGGCAGGCAGCGCTTTGATATCAAAAGTGAGCCGATTTAGGATGACACTGTGTATGAATGGCATTTGTCCCTAGAAACCTAAAGCACGCAATCTGATTTTGGACGCAGTAGCATTCAGCTTCGGTTAAAAATGCCTGTAGTAAATCGAACAAAATGTTCAGAGCTTGCGTAGGGCAGGATCTCATTGCATCCGTTACGTCAAGACTAAGCTTTTTAACAGCGTTATTCTTAGTTAGTATTTAAAAATGGTAAAATAAATAATTGGGTATTGTTTTTAGAAATCTCCTGGAAAGAAATAAAGTTTTCCGATTGAAAAATATTGATTTTCAAGAATTCCATACCAATTCTACAAAAAAAGTGTTTTCCCCATATAAGATATATGGAAAACTGCATTGGCTTTGCGGCTGTTCTAAATACATATGTTCTTAAAAAAAAAATAAAAAAAAAATACAAGCAGCCTTTTTAGAACTTTTTTTTACCACCCTAATGCACATAGATATGTATCTAAATGCGATAAACAAAAAAGTCTGAATAAATTTCTTTCTCGTTAGCTCATGGAAAAGCTGTTGAAATTTACTGAAACATTTTTAGTACATAATTTATCATTGCTTATCTTTTAAAATCAGCAATTAATAATTAAGGTCATTTAACACTACTTTGTCTGCTTGATTTTTCTAAGGCTTTTGATTCTGTAAACCACAATTTATTGTGTGAAAAACTAGCTAAGTATTTCAGCTTCAGCAAAACTGCAGTAAAACTCATAGAGAGCTATTTGAGCGACAGGTTTCAAAAGGTGAAAATCGGCAATAATTGTTCTAACCTCGTGCATATATACTCTGGTGTCCCTCAGGGATCCATATTGGGCCCCCTTTTGTTTAGCATTTTCATAAATGACATTTTCAGCACCTGCACTCATGCGCGCTTACACGCCTATGCCGATGATGTGCAGCTGTATGTTTCTAATAAAATTGGATCGATTCAGGATATTTGTCTACAACTTAACGAGGACTTAAGCTCAATATTTGCATGGTCTAGGGAGAATTTACTTTGCCTCAATGCTCAAAAATCTTGTGTAATACCTGTCGCTAAAGATAAATTTTTGGCATCGGATATTCCCAACTTATTTATTGGTGCCAACCAGCTTAAATTAGTTGACAAAGCCAGGAATTTGGGTTTCGTTATTAACTCTAGACTTGCGTGTGATGATCATGTTAATGAAGTTGTGAGTAAAATATTTTTTACTCTACGATGTCTTAGAGTAACTTCACCTTATGTACCGGTAGCCACTAAGAAAAAGTTAATTACAAGTTTAATTGTTCCTTATATCACGTACTTTGAAATCGTCTACGGCAAATTAGACTCTCATTCACTCCAAAAATTGAATATCGCCATTAACTCTGCCACAAGGTATGTATTTGGTTTAAAGAAATACGATCATCTCTCATCTATGCGTAATTCTATACTTGGCTGTGATTTACAAAATTTTCTGAATGCGCGTAATTGCATTTTTATGTTCAAATTATTTATCACGAAGAGCCCGGAATATCTGTACAATAAACTTAAGTTCTCCAAGAGTACACGTTCGTCAGGTCTTATTCTTCCGAGATTTAACTATTTATGCACTTCAAGACTGTTTTTTATTAATGCGGTAAGGCTCTGGAACTCCCTTCCACTGTCCTTGAAGAACGCGTTGCACATAGGCAACTTCAAAAAACTCATATTTAACTTTTTTTCTTCCAAGCGTGATCAAGAATAGTGGTTATAAGCTTACCTTTGTTTTATTTTAGAATATATGATTTGTAATTCAACGTTCACATTACCTTAATCTATATTGTAATATTAATTATTATCTGTACTTTTTATTTTATTTCTTGCAATTTGTTTGTATCATTGTGCAAGTAAAGATTACATCTTAATGCACTAATGTTTTCAATATAATATTAAATTAAATTAAATTAAATAAATATATAAATTTACAAACTCACTTGACATAAATTTCACAGCCAATTTGAAATAAATTATTTTTACAATTCAAAAGCGAAAAGGCAAACACCCAGCCTCTCTTTTTCTTAACTGCCCTTGAACTATTTTAATGCATAAATTATTTATGTTGCGAAGATGTACATGTGTATGTGTTTTTAACTATTTTTTTCCTTATTAACCTCTTAAAATTTTCTTTATACCCTATTTTTGTTTTTTTTTAGTTTCTGACGTTGCACATTGTCTGCTGTCAGTTACTCTTCTTTGCATAATTATTGCTCCACTTTAACCCCACCGTGTAGCCTCTATTCAGGCGTATTGGCAAAAGCCAGTCAAAAAGAATCTAAATAAAAGCAGCGCCTGCGGAGTTTTCTGAAAATCGATACTCTAAATCTTAACCCCCATTTTCTAACCAAGTTACAAAATTCAGTGCATCACTATTGTGATTTATAGTGCGCCTCAAAGTATGCCGCTAAAGCAAACTTGCCGCCAAAAAAATTTAATTTAAAATTTTAGTGCACTTCATTAGCACTTAAAATATATTTTTTTGACATATTTTCAGGCGCACTAGAAATCACAATAGTGATGCGCTGAGTTTTGTGTCTTTACTAGAATAGGGGCGTTAATCGCCACACATTTCTAAATGTATAGCAAATCTGCCTAAAAGTATGCAACATAAAAGCCAAGAAAGTAATGCTGCTCTCGAAATGTTGCATTAGGCACAACTGTGCCTCTATATACATACATTTCTGCATCAAAAAGGAAATTTTCAAGAAAATTACGCTCACGTTTTTTTACGGTTATGTGTGTAGTGTAGATTACTACATATTAGAGGGGTTCATAAAAACACTCTTTTTGGAAATTCATAAACGCTACATCAGAATATTGTTATTTGTGATAAAAAAAAGAGGCACGTATTTTTTTGTTTTGAAAAAAAGTTTTCTTACAGGTCGCGCTGGTCGGTTTTTTATAAAAACCTTGATGTTCTCAATTTTTTTATTTTCTTGACACGTTAAAATGCAGATAAAAATGTGGCTTTTACATATAATTACTCTGGTATTATTGGGGAACTTTCCCTTAATTACACACCTGTCTTGGAAAATTAGAATGGGTCTAGTGCCCGAAAATATGCTTTCGAAAAGAGACTAGTAAAATTAAAACGTTGTTACTGAACGATTTACGCATTGTTATGGGTTGGAACTTGTTACCAGGGGGTTTCTGGGGTTGCTAATTAGGGATCTGAAGTCAGTTTTTCAAAATTCAAAATGGCGGTCCATTTTTTTAAAAAAAGGATTGGATTTGTTCGAAACACGGTACTCGGGAGTTTTTGTGGTCACCGATTACGAATCTGAAGTTAATTTCGTTAAATTCAAAATGGCGGATCCAATATGGCGATCAAATTAAAAAAAAGTACTAAAATTAAAAGGTTGATACTGGACGTTTTAAACATTGTCATGGGTTAAAACACGTTTCCAGTGGGTTTCTGGGGTTGCTGATTACGAATCTGATGTCAGACTTTCAAAATTCAAAATGGCGGTTAAGAGTTTCAAACAAATCCAATCATTTTTTTTTAATTTGGTCGCCATTTTGGATCCATCCTTTTTTAAAAAAATGGACCGCCATTTTGGATCCGCCATTTTTAATTTCGAAAAACTGACTTCAGATCTCTAATTAGCAACCCCAGAAACCCCCTGGTAACAAGTTCCAACCCATAACAATGCGTAAATCGTTCAGTATCAATGTTTTAATTTTACTAGTCTCTTTTTGAGAGCATATTTTCGGGAACTAGGCCCATTCTAACGGCCCAAGACAGGTATGTAATTAAGGGAATGTTTCCCAATAACACCAGAGTAAATATATGTAAAAAACAAATTTTTAGCTGCTTTTTAACATGTCAAGAAAATAAAAAAATTGAGAACATCAGGGTTTTTATAAAAAACCGACCAGCGCGACCTGTAAGAAAACTTTTTTTCAAAACAAAAAAATACGTGCCTCTTTTTTTTATCACAAATAACAATAATTTGAGGTAGCGTTTATGAATTTCCAAAAAAAAATTTTTTGAACCACTCTACTACATATACATAAACTCATGCAGCCGAAAAGCTCTCAAGTAGCTTCCGAAAAAGCAAACACGAATTTTGTTTGCTATGCCTACCCGCATGACCTAAAGACTTACTATTACCCAGAATCTATGTATCAACATACATATCTTGCCATCCCGTTTTGAACTTATTGACCTGGCCGGTTGAGTAGCCAACTAATTTACCGTTTTCCAAACTCATTAGCCTTTTCAATGGCCATACAACTCAAAATAGGTAAATATGTATGTAAATGGCTACATATAAAATATTTGCCCATTAGCTGCTTTGCTATGTATGTATGTAGTTCGTGACTCTTCACTTTTCTTGATACTGTTTGGTTTGGCATACAATTTCACATACACATGTAGGTATGTATATTCATATACAGGCACATACATATGTATCTCTACTCAGTTTATTTTAATAGCACATTTATCGACCGATTTTGGGCATACATATGTATATAGAGTATCAACGCACAAGTACATACAAACATACATTCGAGTATATATATGCAGTACTGCGTTTTTGTGGCATACATTTAGGCAAGTTCGCTAAGCAAAAGAACAGAAATTTTCGCCCTGTCATCCTTTTCGCTGCGACTGAGAAAATTACTAAACGCAAAGTTACTGCCCTTCAATTTTATTGCTCCTCACGCCTCCTTTATCGTACAATCAATGAAATATGCTTTCTTATTTGATGCCTTGCGGCAAGCACATTTATGTAGACTCCTACAAGTAGGCAATCGCCGGCTGAACTCACTCTTGCACTGCAACTATGTGCATGGGGCTCTACATTTTCATATCTTGCTTACTTTGCACATTTTCAACTAATTTATGTGGAGCGATTATTTTTCGCAGTTGGCACTTAAAGTTTCGACCCTCTAACCATACACTTTTTTGTACATTGTATACTTTTTGGTAGGTAAAGGGTTAATTTAGTTGCGCATTTGGTGCCCGAATACACCCGCATATACCCGTTGCTATGGTCAATGTGCTTCTTAAATTCCCGACAGCAGTTGGGGCAATAAATGGCAAGAAAATGTGTGGTGGAATTTGTGAGTCTGGTAATTGGAACATTTTCCTTATACATTTCTTGGTTTCTTTTACCCTTTATATATTTGGGTATTTTATTGATTTTTCATAAATATCAAATTTTATTTAGAAATCGGTAAGTAAACGAGTGCTTCTTCTTCTTCTTCTTATTTGGCACTACAACCGTTTGTAGGTTTGAGCTAGCCATGATAGAATTACGTACATAGATATTATTAAACAAAAACATACATAATTGACGCTTTGGTAAAAAACCAAAAAACGAAATTTGGTGGAAATGACTTATGTATGTACATCAGGGTGGTCCAAAATAAGAATATAGGAAATTTTAATGGTCTTTTTTACTATGAAATCGAAAAATATTTAAAGGTTGCTCAAAGCCCTCAAAGTTTTCCATGTACTTTATGTATATGGGGAAAAGTTAATTTTTCGTAGAAATGGAATAGAATTCTTGAAAATAAATATTTTTCGATCGCAAAGCTTTGTTTTTCTTCAAGAGCCTTTCAGTGATAGTACATTATGGTCTATTTAACCATTTTTTAATATAAACTATTTTTTATAGAACCCATAAAAACAAAAAAAAATGCTAGTATTCAAAAATGGTAAAATCAACAATTGGCTATTATTACTGCAAATCTCCCAAAGAATTCTATACTATTTCCCCGAAAATTGGTTTTCTCTCCATATAAATAACGTGGAAAAATTTTAGCGCTTTGAAAGGCCTCTAGAAATTTTTTATTTCGAAAAAAAACGGGATATATTTTTTCGATTTAAAGCAATCCTAGGGATTGAGGGCATACAAATTCCGAATTTACTTTTTCTACATGCATTTTTGGACCACCCTAATGTACATAGTATAATCGGCTTACTATTAACGCGACATCTCATATTGTCGGCTTGTGTGTTCTGCCACTCTCTAACGTTAGCATCACCCTAATACAAATGCCACCACAAGTTTATGCTGGAAGCGCGCCGATACCTGCCTCAACTAAAGATAACTGCCCACCTCGGTGAGAGGGGAGACCAGGATGTTTGCATGTATTTATATAAACACAAAAAAAAATGGTGGACAGGCACTGTGACCAATGGTAATCATCATTTACCATATCTGCATTATTGACAGTCCGCAAAAAAACTCCATAAGAACTGAAAAAAAAAAATACTAAAGTCCGCCAGGATTTTGTGGCTAGAAAAAATCCTGACACAGTGGAGCAAAACGGACTTCAAATTCGTATTCAGCGAGCTAAAAATATACACCAAACCTGGTGTGGTTAGAAGAAAGTTTCATCGATTTTTTTCTGGTCCTACTCTTTACACTCTTTTATCTGTGCAGTAGTACTTCTACAGCAATACAATTTTGTACATTAAATAGGTACGTTTGAAAACCTAGCCCTAAATGTCCCGTGTCGCAAAAAACCGCCTTATGTTCTGGGACACCCTAATGTGCATAGCAATTTTTCTTGTATTAGCATAATTCGCAAAAGATTTTGTATTTGACTTTATTGCGTTTCGTTATTACTTTGTTTATGTGCCTCCGTTAGATGCATACATACATATGTACATTAGGGTGCATCATTCTCAATGCAAAAACATTTCGGCATTTTCGTAAGTATAAAATCTATTTATATTTTAAGACGTCATACAAAATATTTCAGAAAAATATGCAGATTTACGTGAGCTAAATTTTTTTTTTTGAAAATACCTTCTAAAACCGATAGTTTCATAAATAAACTTAGTTTTAAAAAATTTTGTTTTCTACCAAAATTTTTGGAGGTATTTTCAAAATCAGTCTAGCTCACGTGAATCTTAATATTTTTCGAGAAATTTTGGCAAAAGTCTTAAACTATAATAAATTTTATAGTCCTGGTGGAAAAATTGCAACTTTTTTTGGTGATGCACCCTAATGTAGAAATGTATGTATGTATGTATATACAAATTTGTATTCTATTAAAAATAATAGGCTTTTGTGCCAAAGTTGTAATTTTTTTAGATGCACCCACCTACATATGTACATACATACATACATACGTATATATAACGAAACGCGTGCACATAAACATTAATTTCATGACCCAAACCGGTAAACAAAGTTAAATAGCTGATTTTAGTGTGCACTTCAAATTTATGTTTATTTCACAGTTAATTCCTTTGTCTGCTCGTTTCTTTAATGTTTTTCTAAGCAGATGAGAAATTTGTAGGCAAAATTTTCGTACATACATACATACGTACATATTTATTTTGTGCTCGTAAATCAAATATATGAGCAACTTTAAACTTGCCCTTTATTATACTAAAATTTAATGGGCGAAAAAACTGCATACTGAAAACTTTTCTATGAAATCCAAACGAAAAATAGAAAATTTCGATGAAAATTTCTTGACATTTACTGCATTTTATGACATTATGAGCAGCTGATGTTTGTTGTTTTTGCTGTTGAATGAACTATATTTTATTACCACGTTTATATCATTTCGGTTCCTTTTTTGGCCAGACATTATAGCAAAGGGATATTATAGCCAAGAACATAGAATATGCAATACTAGTCCAAACTTTTACCTCGTAAATAAATTTTTTTCTACATTGAAATGAGATTTATACTAGAGCAACGACATTTTTCGAAAGATATTCTTCTCTATGCAATTTGGAGTAAATAAGAGAGGATTGAGTCATTATCTATCGATATACATATTGGGCAAATCCATCCCAATTCGTACACCGTTAGTTTTATGCCTCTCCGCTTTTTTTTATAACTTTTATTATAGTTAGTGCCAATTGAGTCCTCCCTCTTTTTTTAATTTCTTTGGTCCAGCCATTTTCAAGTTATCGATTTTAGAGAGGAAAAAAACTCCTTTTTTTAAGTGCACATAACTTGGCGAAAAATGAGCCGCTTGGGACCATTTTTGGTTTTTCTTTTCCATTTTTAAAACACCTTTGGAATATGAAATCAGAAAAATGTCAAACCCGTATTTCTGTGTTATTTTTAAATATCTATACATGTAATAAAATTGTAACAGGCCGATGTCTCTACAATATAGATATTAAAGACAAATTAAAATGGGGGCTTTATTAGACCAATAGAAGCCAAATGAACAATTATTAGAATTTTTGTCTTTCTGTCTTTCTGTGTGTTTGTATGCGCATCACTCGAAAACTAACGCATGGAATCGAATGCAGTTTTCACCGATGCATTGCTAAATGTCTAACCTAAAATATATTTAGGAGGAAAAA
>NW_023458555.1:23014740-23015283 GCF_013731165.1 Rhagoletis pomonella | reverse complement strand
GGCAGGTACGGATGGACGCTCCGTCGGTGGCTGGTAGAGCTCTTAAACGTACTGGGTTTTATGGCTCTCTGATCTCGAGTTCTAAACAACATTCAAACTTTTTCAGTTGACAGCTGTCAAATAAACTGTCGTTTTCAATTGAGTAACACAATACATATGTTGGAAACTATTTTTATTAATAAAAATTCAAATTTTGGAGGTATTTTCAAATCGGTCCAGCTCGCTTAAATCTTAAAATTTTTCCGAAATATTTTAGTGGACGTCTTATAATATAATGAATTTTGTAATCCCAGCGGAAAAAACGCAACTTTTTTTGGTGATGCAGTCTAATGTACATACACAGACTTGTTTCAAATGAAATACTTTAAAAGCTAGTTTCATGAAAACAATTTAATTGAAAAATGATTTTTTTTCTGTCAGGTTCCATATTAAATTCAAGTATAAAAATAAATTTTTATTAAATTGCTTTCATGAAACTGGTTTTTAAGGTATTTCGACAGGTGGTGATTTGAGATTTACCACTGCACAACTCAACCCTGGTTT
>NW_023458555.1:23007699-23014640 GCF_013731165.1 Rhagoletis pomonella | reverse complement strand
TATGCATTCATAAGTGATTTTTCCTTGTGCGTTTGCTTTGCTGAGAAGTGCTCGAGGATATGTAAGTGTGTCTGTTGTGTGCGAGTGTAGTGCGGTTTTAGGCGTTTAGTTATTGTTTTGCAACATGCACGTCTAAGTGGTTTGCATACATACTATTCATTTCTTAAAGAAATGTTCATTTTGTTCTTTTTGAAAGTTTCAAGCAGGGTTTCGGTGCAGAGCAATGGAACAGGGAGCTAAGGAGCCAAAGATTTTAGCGGGAGCAAAAAGCTAGAAAAAATTAATTTGCTCCTTAGCTCCTTAAAAAAATTCAATATTTCGTTTTTGTTATTTTCTGGTCTAGTACAGATTTATTTTGAAATATTTTTATTTGTGTTTTTCCAAAAAAAATTTCAATAATAACGGCCTTAAGCTCATTAAAAATTTTAAAAATTTTCAGTTAATAAATTTACTTAAATTATTATTTTTTGCTACTAAAACAACCGTGTTAAATAAATTTCCATTCTATTTAATTAACTTGGAAATTTTTTACAAAAATTCCAAATATTTTTATATTTATATAAAACATAATTTTTTGTGGAATTGAAAATTATTCGCTTAATTAGCCATAAAATTTATTTTATTGTTGTTTACTATACCTTGAACTAATAAAAAATTTTATTTTTTACTTTCAGGTATGTCATGCCATGAATGAGTTACGAGTATATTTTATTATTACGTACATATCTGCGTAAGTAATAGCACAATATTCATATTTTATTAATTAGCAATTTCACTATACTTTTCGATAAATACTTTTTTTTAAATATTTTTTTCCAAAAACTTTCGCCAGCGGGCGCAAAAGTGAAAATTTTCACTTTTTCTTACGTGTTAAAATAAAAATAACAACCTATATTACACTTTTCCATAAAATTTGTTTTCCATGCGCATAGTCTAAAAAATGTACCCACCCTAATATATATATACATAAAACTGCGACCAAATCACAGCTAAATAATCTCTGAAAACCAGGTGCAATGCTGGAGAACTTTGCAGTCATATTGACAAATTGAAACAACTTATTAAATTCCACATCGGAAAGTGCCTCCATATGCGGTAGAACACAACTCCAAGGAGGCTAAGCCGCATCCTGCTAAGGTCTACACAATTATGGAAGAGTTGTGTTCCCTTTGAATCGCTTGCAGAGAAATCGGCATATCTTCTTTTTATTGGCAGAGTTTTCGAAAGACATGTCAGTCGGCCTCCTAATTGCCACTAAGGCCAGTGTGGCCCAATATAGGTATACAAACTTATCTGCGTATAATTCAACCATAGTTGCGCTGTACTCGTAACAGCTAACTAAGAGAACTCCTGTGCGCTAATTAGTGCCTTTAACACAGCCTGGCTGTCAATATAGAGTTAGGTATATCTTTGTTTATTTGTTGGGTTACTGATCAATAGTTCCCCCGCCTTCTTAATGACTAAACCGTATGCTATGAGTATAGTTTTGCTTATATCTGTATAAGCTTACATCGCTTTTGAGCTCTCTACTCCACACTGAGGCGCCACAGTAGTTTACTATCGAGTAATATTCCGAAGTATGTATATACTTTCTGCTTTGCCACAGCACGAGAGCCCCTCCCTCTACTTCACCTTAAAGAGATGGCAAAGCATTTTATTCCACTTTTAAATAAGCTCCAAAATCTTAGTATTCAAGTGCCTTTTATAACACCACCGTTAAGGTCATTTCCAATAGCATTTCCCACATAATACAACCCCTCATCAAGTACTCAGCCTACCAGCTATTTTCCAACAACATTTGGCAAGTTGCTGATTAGTGTTGTTCGAGTGCAATGTTGAACTTTCATTATTACATTTATGCCCCCATCATCTTAACCCCCATTGACTTTTAGCACTTCTCGCTTAGCACTTGCTAAAGAAAGCCGAACAAAAATTAAGAAACTAAGGAGAGAGCAAAGAGTGAAGTAGGAAAAGAGGATATGTATGTAAATTACATTGCTAGCTGAGAAAAATCCTCATTGCAGTCCTCTACTTATAACTATATACATATATTAGTGTGGATCGAAAACAATAAATTTTTCGATTCCGAGATTTTAATAGTGCGACTTTTAAGTTGCGTAACATGAGCACATTGAACCGTGTTAAACGATTTTCCTATCAAATGATACTTTGTATGGAAAAACTGCACTGTAGCAAAAAAAATTCCCAAAAATTAATGCAATTTAAAAATTGTACTTTATTATACTAAAATTGAATGAGCTACAAAACTGCATACTAAAAATTTGTCTAGGAAATCTTATAAAAAAGTATTAAAAAAAACGTAATTTTAGAGCTCTTTCGAAAGGCCCCTGAGGCAACCGTAATTATTATCCCATCGGGGAAGGGTTAACACGGTTCAATGTGGTCATGTTAAGCAACTTTGCCGCTCTATTAGAATTTCGAAATTAATTTTTTTTCGCTCCACCATAATGTACATAAATATGTTTGAAAGTTAAGCAACATTAAAAAAAAATCCCGAGAATTCCTTTCTGATTATTAACACTTTATACTGTTAAACAAAGGCATAGCCAGCATATGCGCAGCAACACGCATACAAATTCATATTCATTAGTACTTTAGAAAAGTCATATTCAGCAAAGCTTTCTTACTTTCTTCTACTTCTTACAGCTTTGCTGTGTCGTAGAAGTTTTTACAAGTCGGCAAAAGTCTTTAATTTGTTCGCCAGTGTTGGCAACTTCTTCAAGGCGCACAACAACTTGAAGAGAGATTACAAGCGAAATCGAGTTGTAAGTAGTAATAGCAGGAGCAATACATAGTTGTAACAGCAGCAGTGGTGGCCACCACAGCCAGCAGCCCAACAGCTGTCATATCCAAGTATTCGATTGAGACCAACGACAACTATGTACACAGAAGGGACTTTTACAGCGGTTTCCACTCAACTCTTAGAACTTTTGATCCTACTCGTACTACTTACTCCAACTGTTGCTGTTGTCGTATTGCGGCTACTGCTGCTGCTTTTGGCGTCCAAAGTAGAAATTTCTCTATTTTGCTTACAGCAAACTTCAATAACTGTTGGCCAAATTTGTTGTGGGTGCTTAAAACTTTATCTAGGTACGTACAAGGAGGGGTAGAAGAAGTATTGGCCGACGAAAAAAAAACTATTTAAGTTGTGTAACCATAAACCAAAAATTTACAAAATATTGCAATGCGTTCGTTATGGAAGTTAAATAATTGGAAAGTGTTGGAGAAGGAGATGAGCGTGAGCCAAGTTTCGCTTACAGTGGTTGCTTATGTTGCGTAAGACGATAGGATAATTGTAATTGCATGCAAACTTGGTCAATACATAATCTGATTTGTCTTAGATAGCTTCATGTCATACATATCGTTGTGTGTATGTATATATGTATGTGTAATCGACGAACCCACGTGGCTTAGCACGTAACTACTTAATTAAACTTGAGCTATTCATAATGTGTTTGATCACTTGAATGGCGTAAAGGTAGCTCATGCGTGCGGAAATTAATAAGAAAACTTTTTTTATTGACAGTAGGCAGTTACAGAGCTTACATATATACCGACTCGCATGTGTATATATTTGCAATAAAGTATGTTTGTATTGCCATTATTTGCAGATATTAGGTAGTACAGGTTTAAGGTGCCTCGCTGGCTAGCATCTTTAAAAAAGCACTCATACCTTTGTTACGTTAGGTTAGGTTTGGATGACTTGTTTGATAACTTCTTAGTCCCACGCAGGGACACGAGTGCCAGGCGGAGTACTCCACCCACTAACTTGTCTGTTACGCGACGAGGTCCGATAATTATAATTCGATTATATCTACCAAGCTGATGATTAAGCGAGACAACTTAACTGAACACTGAAACCTAGAATTATAAAATGGTGTATCGGAACCTCTTCTCTGCCATCGCGACCATTTCTGTAGAGAGAACATGTAATATTAATAAGACCGATGATAACGACGTTAAAAACATTTACTGTGCATTGTTGAACTTCAAAGCTTCATCAGGCTCTTTCTTCTTGGTTTATGAAAGCCTAAGATTTCGCAGTTGTTCCATTCAATTCTTACCCATCAAAGCCTAGCCTAAAAAATAGAATAAAGCACGCTGCCCCTATCCAATTTTTCTCGAGTGTTAGACTCATCGAACTACCAGAAGGCCAATCAACAGAAAACGTTGGACCGCATAACCATTGTTTACGGTCACTTACTTTCGGTCAGTGTGGTTATGTTGAAATTTAAGCCATTTTGAAACCAGGAACTTGGCGGATTTGATGGCTTTCACACTTACTTATATAAAACTTGAGATAGGCAACTGTGCTCTGGAATATTTTGCGGGAACGGTTGCCCAAAGTGTCTTTGGCCGCAATGCAGCAAAACGCGGCCACTCGCAGATAAAATGTTCAACTGTCGTCTTTGAGTCCGGGCTCTTGCAGCTACCTAAGAGAGCCCTCGTTTAAGTAGGCCGTAGGTATTCCAAATCAGTCTGGTAGTCCTATTTCATCCTATAAACTTCCACTCCTACTTAACTTTTGAATGGTAAATTTCAGTAAATTTCCATCTGGCTATCTGAAAAAATGTCCGCATGCATTCTCGCGAGGAAATGGTGTTTTAAGTGCCGTGCTGCCTCCTTAATGGCAAATGATTTCTCCTGAAAAACACTTGCGTGGTCCTTAAGCGAAAGAATAGCTTCTGATCCGTCGGTAAAGATCGCCATTGAGTCTCACCCAGTCAATGAGGCATTGAAATAATGTAAGAGATATGTGGTTGATCCAGGTCTTTAGTATAATGTAGTCGCCACGTAGCGCTTTGATATGATGGCATTTATCCCCAGAAACCTAAAGCACGCAATCTGATTTTGCGCGCAGTAGCTGAATTATTGGTTAAAAATGCCTGTAGTATATCGAAAAAAATGTTCAGAGCTTTCGTAGGGAAGGATCTCATTCATAAATTACATCAATACTGTTGAATAATAATTCCGCTAAACTTTTTAACGGCGTAAGCCTTAGTTGGTATTCAAAATGGTAAATTAAATAATTGAGTTAGTTGAGTTATTAGATATCTCCTCAAGAGAAACAGAGTTTTTCAATTGAAAAATATAGATTTTCAAGAACACCATACCAATTCTACGAAATAGTGTTTTCCCCATATAAAATATATGGAAAACTGCATTGCCTTTGAGGCATTTCTAAATATGTTCTTTTATCAAACAAAAAAATGCAGGTATCCTTTTTGCATTTTTTGGAACACCCTAATGTACATACATATGTAAATGCGATAAACAAAAAGGTCTGAACATATTTCCTTCTCGTTAGCTCACGGAAAAGCTGTTGAAATTTACTGAAACATTTTAAGTACATAATTTATCGTTCGCCTATCTTTTAAAATCAGCAATTAATAAATTTACACACTCACTTGACATAAATTTCACAGCCAATTTGAAATAAATTATTTTTACAATTCAAAAGCGAAAAGGCAAACACCCAGCCTCTCTTTTTCTTAACTGCCCTTGAACTATTTTAATGCATAAATTATTTATGTTGCAAATGAGTACATGCGTATGTGTTTTTAACTATTTTTTCTTTATTAACCTCTTAAAATTTTCTTTATACCCTATATTGTTTTTTTTTAGTTTCTGACGTTGCACATTGTCTGCTGTCAGTTACTCTTCTTTGCATGATTATTGCTCCACTTTAACCCCACCGTGTAGCCTCTATTCAGGCGTATTGCCAGTCAAAAGCCAGTCAAAAAGAATCTAAATAAAAGCAGCGGCTGCGGAGTTTTCTGAAAATCGATACTCTAAATCTTAACCCCCATTTTCTAACCAAGTCACAAAATTCAGTGCATCACTATTGTGATTTATAGTACGCCTCAAAGTATGCCGCTAAAGCAAACATGCCGCCAAAAAAATTAAATTTAAAATTTTAGTGCACTTCATTAGCACTTAAAATATATTTTTTTGACATATTTTCAGGCGCACTAGAAATCACAATAGTGATGCGCTGAGTTTTGTGCCTTTACTAGAATAGGGGAGTTAATCGCCACACATTTCTAAATGTATAGCAAATCTGCCTAAAAGTATGCAACATAAAAGCCAAGAAAGTAATGCTGCTCTCGAAATGTTGCATTAGGCACAACTGTGCCTCTATATACATACATATATTTCTGCATCAAAAAGGAAATTTTCAAGAAAATTACGCTTACGTTTTTTTACGGTTAGGGCAACATATGTGTGTAGTGTAAATAGATTACTACATATACATAAACTCATGCAGACGAAAAAGCAAACACGAATTTTGTTTGCTATGCCTACCCGAATGACCTAAAGGCTTACTTTTACCCAGAATCTATGTATCAACATACATATCTTGCCATCCCGTTTTGAACTTATTGACCTGGCCGGTTAAGTAGCCAACTAATTTACCGTTTTCCAAACTCATTAGCCTTTTCAATGGCCATACAATCCAAAATAGGTATGTACATATGTACATAAATGGTTGCATATAAAAAATATTTGCCCATTAACTGCTTTGCTAAGTATGTATGTAGTTCGTGACTCTTCACTTTTCTTGATACTGTTTGGTTTGGCATAAAATTTCACATACTTATGTATGTATGTATATTCATACACAGGCACATACATATGTATCTCTACTCTGTTTATTTTAATAGCACATTTATCGACCGATTTTGGGCATACATATGTATGTACATATATAGAGTATCAACGCACAAGTACATACAAACATACATTCGAGTATATATATGCAGTACCGCGTTTTTATGGCATACATTTAGGCAAGTGCGCTAAGCAAAATAACAAAACTTTTCGCTCTGTCATCCTTTTCGCTCTGACTGCCCTTCGATTTTACTGCTCCTTACGCCTCCTTTATCGTACAATCAATGAAATATGCTTTCTTATTTGAT
>NW_023458555.1:22999328-23007599 GCF_013731165.1 Rhagoletis pomonella | reverse complement strand
TGCTACTCTTCCACGCAAAAATCTGAAATGTGCTACTCTTCCACGCAAAATTCTGAAATGTGCTACTCTTCCACGCGAATAGTGAAATGTGCTAGTCTTCCACGCGAAAATCTGAAATGTGCTACTTTTCGACGCGAATAATGAAATGTGCTAGTCTTCGACGTGAAAAGTGAAATGTGCTAGTCTTCCACGGTAATTTGAAATATGCTACTCTTCGTTGGGAGCGACGATATAACGAAACGCGTGCACATAAACATTAATTTCATGACCCAAACCGGTAAACAAAGTTAAATAGCTGACTTTAGTGTGCACTTCAAATTTATTTCACAGTTAATTCCTTTGTCTGCTCGTTTCTTTAATGTTTTTCTAAGCAGATGAGAAATTTGTAGGCAAAATTTTCGTACATACCTACGTGCATATTTATTTTGTGCTCGTAAATCAAATATATGAGCAACTTTAAACTTGCCCTTTATTATACTAAAATTTAGTGGGCTAAAAAACTGCATACTGAAAACCTTTCTATGAAATCTAAACGAAAAATAGAAAATTTCGATTAAAATTTCTTGGCCTATCTTGCATTTTATGACATTAAAGCAGCTGATATTTGTTGTTTTTGCTGTTGAATAAACTATATTTTATTACCACGTTTATATCATTAAAATGGGGGTTTTATTAAACCAATAGAATTTTTGTCTTTCTGTCTGTCTGTTTGCGATTTCGTTTCTACAAAAAATGTTGCCTTCTCAACGCCCTCTTCTTAGTGTTTGTGCGTAGAGGGCAAAGAGAAGGTTGCATTTTTCGGTAGAAACGAAATCGGCATGTGTGTTTTGTATGCGCATCACTTGAAAACTAACGCATGGAATCGAATTCAGTTTTCACCGATGCATTGCTATAGGTCTAACTTAAAATATATTTAGAAGGAAAAGCAAACAAGTTGCAGTTTAAGTTAATTAAGAAGATGTAACTCGAGAACGGCTAAACCGATTTGAAAACTTTTTTTTATTACCAGATACATTTATAACAAAAAATGTGAGGTTGCCAGCTGATTGAAAAATTTCGATTCTCTAAATTGATAAAATAAATATTTCAATACGGATATCAAGCCAAGAAAGTTTTAGAAGGCCTACAGTCGAAAATAATGTTGAGGGCAACCCTCCTATTTGAAAATTTTAACTTAGTTCAACTGTCACTCATTCCGCAAATTTTACGCTTATTCCTAAAGGGTTAACAAAGTAATGAAAAACTAGCAAATTTTTTTCCAATACTCCACGCCACGTACTCTGACCACATCAAATCAAATGCATTAAAAAGAAGCAAATACCACATTGTAAAGGAAGAGATTCTCCAGATAATTTCAGCGGGAAGTATTAGGCCACACTTATGACTTTCGCGTAATCGATTGGTAAATTTCAAGATTTTTTCAAATGAAATGTGAGCAGGAATTAATGGGCCTCATGCAAAAAAGGTGAGCTTAAACTGTGACTTCGTTTTTGCACTCATTAAGTGAGCTCAAGTTCAAGAATTTGTACTGAAAATCGAGGCGGAGCTTAAGCTCACCTTTTATGCATGATGTTACTCATACGCCGTGTACACGTAGCCAAGCGTTTGTTCAACCTTTACGACAAACGGTAACTATGATTAGCAACGCAAAACGCAAAAATTATCAGTCGTAGCAGAATAACTACTTCCCACTGTAATTATGTAGAGAATATCTTCTTCTGCAATGTAGTATTTTTATCGTTTTGATTAATGCATTTGATTTGACGCAGTCAGAGTTCTTAATGTTGGCTTGTTTAGTTTTTCATTAATCGGCTACACTCGATGGTACTTTTTGGTTATATTAATCAGAACTTTTTTTTTGGAATTTAGTATTTTTTCTAGGGTCGTTGCATTTTTTGTTATGTCCCCTATCAAATCGTGCACATACACTATTTGTGTGGGACTAAATAGTAACTGGGACTGATAACCTCATTGTCTATTTGGACGCAAGTCTAGGGTTAGTCCAAATTAACCGCATAAACAAAAAACATCTGACATAAGTTTGTATAAAAATACCTCACCTAATTACAGTTACTTAACTGACCACGCGAAAAAATTATAACAGCAACAACAACACAAGCATCTCCTCAATTGCCCTTAATGGCACTTTATGTTACCTGCTAAGTACAATTTTCGATCACCATTCACTTGAAAAAACAACAAAATCGGAGCTCTGGTCGTTACAACAACAACAAAATGGCACAAAATAACTGCTTACCCCTCTCGAATATCACTTTTCACAACAAGAATACATACAAACGCATTTCGCCAACGAGTATGACGAACAGCTCAATAACAATTTGCAAGTGCAAATTTACATACTAAAGATGTATGTATGTTTGCATGTGTTAGCATGCTAAAACTCTGCCGCGTATACAAGCTAGCCCCCCATTCACTTCATAAGGCTTCATAAGCGTTGCAATTTGCAATTTGCAATTCGCTTCAGTGCTTTACACTTCACGAGACGCGGCGTTGAAACAAGTGGCAGGTAGCAATAGTTAGCAGCACACCTACAGATAAGCAACGTTTTTCGAGTACATACTTGTACACACATACATACATATGTATGTATATAAATATGTGCATATGTTTTCGGCTAGCTGCATGTGGTATAAACAACGGAAGCAGCGGATGCAAATGCAGCTGCGAATATTTGTATTTACGTTAATACATACACATATTTCCGTGTACACTACACATGCATACAAGCAAAAAAAAAATGCAATGTTATTACACTCTTAAGTGTAATTGATTTAATTAAGCTCGTTTTTATTTTTTTTAGTTGATTCTCCAACACCTTCATTCACCCCTGTGACCTTTCGATTGGTCTTAATGGACGTTAAACATTTTTGTCAGTATTTAAATATTGTAATTTAAATGTAAGTATACAGCATGAAAATGTATACATACATACATGTGTATGTATCTACTCGTATGTAGAAGTGTGAAAAATTTCAAAAAAATTAAGCTTTCGCAGCAATAAATAAATTAAGTACGTATAAATATTTTAAATACTTTACATTTACATTATGCTGCTTCACATCAAAAAATTCATTATGCACTCATGCACAATAGATACACACAATAGATACATATGTACATACATTTGTAAATGAACTTACATAAGTGCATTAAAAAATGATAATTGCTTAACATTTCGACACAGCCAATTAAAATGCCAGATATTTTTAACCTTTTTCTTTTTTAAACTCGGATTTTCCTTTGCAATTAATCTTATATTGAAATTGATGTGTTAAACCACACAAAGTAATTAAAACATGATAATTGAATCATGTAAATATTTTTGTCCACTAAAAAATAAAAGAAGATATCGATGGCTGAGTGGAAGATCGACCTATCTCGGCAGCCAGTTCGAAAACATTCTATCTCAAAAAACTTTTCAAGAACGCCCTATTTCAGAATTCGTTTCAAAAACGCCCTATCTCAGCTGCCGATTCAAAAACGCCCTATATCAGCATATTTTCAATACATTTTGAAGTGAGATAGGGCGTTTTTGAACCGAATTTTGAGATAGGGTGTTTTTTCAATAAAATTCTGAAATAGGGCGTTCTTGAAAAGTTTTTTGAGATAGAGCGTTTTCGAACTGGCAGCCGAGATAGGTCGATCTTCCACTCAGCCATCGATATGTACTTCGTAAAATCGTCATAAAAATCTGAAATTTTTTGCAGCTCGAAACTGCTAGTTACACATTTACCCCTTAAAAATATGCCTTCCCAGTACAAACCAATTTTTTGTTAAGCCAAGTATTCCTGAATACATACAGCTGCACATATTAGAATCATCGATATGTACTAATCAAAGTTTCAGTGTTTCATACGTATGTATATTTATCATAATATTTTATCACTTTTAATCCTTCCGAGTATAAATTTTTTTTTTCTAAATCACACTTCTATAGAAAACATACTACGCAACACGACCACTGACGTAGATGTCCATTGCGATTGTGTATGTACATATGTAATCAAAACCACTTTCAAACTGTGCACAATATTGCGCAACAAGTATTCAAGCCAAAGTTTTCAACACACTCTTTCAATATAAATTTTTAACTAACAGGGGAAAACTAACGCAACAGAAATCCTTGCATTTATGCATATATGTATATGTAAGTATGCATGTGTGCACGGAAAATGTTAAGCTACCAATTTCGATTACAAAATAAAAATTTATAAAACTATTTTTACTGGAAGGATTAAAATATTTTAAAAGCAAAATATGTATATATGTATGTATGGATATGTGCTCACCTCATGAAAAATAACAGAGAAAGTTCACACTTAGGTGTAAATAAAAATTATGTGAAAAATGTATGTACATGGTATATGCACATTAGGGTGGTCCAAAAAAAAATGAAAAACGCTAAGCCTTCACCCCCTAGGATCTTACTATGAAGTAAAAAATTCCCTAATTTTTTTCTATTGAAAAAAAATATGTATTTAGAACTGCCTCAAAGCCCTTGAAGGCATCCATGCATTTTACTTGGGGGGAAAACACTTTTTATGAAAATGGTATAGAATTCTTGATAATCAATTTTTTGATCGAAAAACTTTGTTTCTCTTCAGGAGAATATTTTATTTTACTATTTTTTAATACTAACGATTTTTTATGGAACCCCCTTTGAATTTTTTGTGGTTGTGGGACCTATAAAAATTGTTGATATTAAAAGTTAATAAATAAACAATTGGGTATTATTATGGGTAGTCTGCTAAAGAGAAATAGAGTTTTCCGTCCGGAAAATTTTGATTTTCAAGAATTCTATACCATTTCTAGGAAAAAGTTTTTTCCCCCATAAAAAGTTTATGGAAAATTTTATGGGCTTTGAAGCTGTTCTAAATATATATATATATATTTTTTTTTTTCATTTAGAAAAATGCTATGGGGTGAGAGGTTAACATTTTAAACTTCTTTCACCCGCATATATTTCTAGGCTACCCTAATGCACACACATGCAGTAAAAACTACATACTTCATGAGAAGTAGTAAAAATCCAGTTGCCTGAAAGAGATTAAAACGCTGTGTGGTATTGGCTCAGGAAGCTCAAAGGTGAAAGATAAAAATATATATATGTATCAGGTGTATTCACACATACAAGCGTGCTTAGCTGCTGTATGTATAGTATTTTTGTACACTTATTATAAATGAAATGTGCGAAGTTTAGTTGATTTAACATTTCTGCTCCCACTTTAAGTCGATGAACTGACAGAGGACAAAGGAGCAAAGTGCATTGAAGTGTAGGTGGACGACGATGATGACGATAACTCCGACGACAGCTACAAAACTTGCTGCAACAAAAATATCTAGATTAAATTATGTTGCAGCCAAAGTGCATGACTCCGACGCACACACCACTCGCACTGCCAGCATACATACATACGTATACATATATACATAGCCACTCAATTTATAGCTCACAAATCATTCCGGTTGCCAGTGTGCTAGCGTTACAAATTTTTGTTTAGGGATATGGTGGACAGTCGAGCATATGTATGAGGAGTATATATACGCACATACTATTATACATTGTATGTATGTATGTTTGCAGTACAACACTTTGTCCTTGTGTCCACTTGACTATTCGTCTTTAGCTAGCACAGCAAATATCTTACTTTGTGGTTTCATTGATTTATTAATGAAATTGCTTAGTAAATCGCTTCTCTACTCGAAAGGGGCGGTGTGACATGCCATACGTTTGGCATTTTGAAGTTAACGTGCGCAATAGGGGTAAGAACACGTAAGTAGTAGTAGTTGTGGCTTTACTTACAGTTTGATCATTTATTGAATACAATATTAATATGTTTTAAGTTATACTTTTTTGTTTAAGTTAGCTAGGGTTAGGTTGAAGAGGCTGCTGGCATATGTTGGCACCCCAGCACACTTAGGCACTCAGTTGGTAAACTCCTGTTCTATACAAACCAATATATAGACCAGATCGCTCTGGTTCTCAAAGGTTCCAGCAAGTCATGAACCTCAGCTTCTTTCTTCAGGGTGCTTGACATTCGCAAAGTTAGTGCTTTCACGTTCTTCTTCGTTTTCGCAGCTCGCTAAGTCTCTCTGCGTGGCTCCCTAAAATTATGTAGTCTGTCAGCAAACCCATTGCCAGGGAAATTTCTACTCTGTGCAGCATAAGGCTCACACAATTTGATTCTGGCCATATGCATTTTTTCATGTCAGGCGATAGGCATGTTCAACCTCTTCTTTTTAAGCTCATCCGCCATGTTATTGCCTGGTAAATCCCTAAGTCGCGTCACCCACACCTGGTGAGGCATTACAGTTTCTGAATTAGTTGCGACGAAAGTTAGAGATTATAAAGCTGACTGGTTATTTATGAAAAAAATACATAGTAGTATGTCCGATTGCCTTGTCCTTAAGCACTCGATAGCTTCCGATATAGCCGTTAGTTCGGCTTGGATTAGTTCCGGCAGGCGAGATACAGGGTAAATAAATAAAAAACAGTGGGTTTAATGGAATCAAAATTGAAGCCTATCTCTATTCGGCACGGACCAATTAGTCAGTTTTTCGTCTAGGCGTAAGCTATAGAGAGATCAGATGGAAAAGTCGCTCCCGCCGTTGATTGCTTTGGAATAAAAAAAAAGTAAGTGCGCCTGGGCCACACTAGAGAAGTGAAATATATATGTATGTATGTACATTAGAGTGGTCCAAAAAAAATTTTTCCGAGATAGGGTTTGGGGCACCTTCCAAAATTTTTCCTCTTGCCGAAAGAGCTGCTGATACCAAAATTTACTTTTCTAAGTATAAATTTAGAGGGTGCTCATTATGCTCGAATTTTACTCTAGCAATAGTTTGTACATATATTAATCAAACAATTGGTTAAGCAACCTAAGAACATTTCAAATTTAAGTTAGCTTAAAAGTATTACAAGCTTCAATTGTCATGGCAATAGTAGCTTTTTTATAAAAATCAGCAATATTTTTGCAGGTTTCACAGAGATCCAGTAGCGCATTTCAAAGTCATTGAGCACCCTGTATTGATTACAGCAGAAAATTGAAAGTTGGTATAGATTTTACAAATATCAAAATGAAAAAACTAAGGGACGCTCCGTTAGCTAGGATGAAATTTGGCTTCCCCAAATAGAAATTGGACCACCCTAATGTACATATCCATGGGCCTCTGCAATAACGACACAATTAAAAATTCAACAAATCAAATCCCTTCTACCTCTTACTAAATTAAGTAGTAAGTATGTAGTATGGATTACTGCAGTTAGTCGTAGATCAGCAAGGATTAGAGACATGAGACACTTAACATTACTAAGGGGTTTTTTTTTTGAATTTTGAGTTTTATTAAAATAAATAAAATAAATTTCCATTATACCTTGTCAAATTCGATTCGACACCAGTTTCGGTGTTATGCCAAACATTTTTCAAAATGTCTGCAACCCTTTGGTCCTTTTCTAGCAAAACTAAGAAAAACAACAGGATTTCAGATCATATGTACGTACTAGAGCTCTCGATTTTGTTCGCACATTTTCAAACAGCCCGGGTATATGAGCAGCGAGTACTCGCACACTTGTTCAATGCTCATTACTCGAAAATTTCCGAGCATGAACTCGAGCAATTCGAGTTTTTTCGAGTAATTTGAGCAATGTTTTTTTTTATTATATTGACATTTTTGGTAGCAACTTTTTAAATTTTTCATATTATTGATATACATGTAATGCAAAGATTGTTACATTGGTATTTAATAATATAATTTATTTAACATGAATTAGAAAGCAACTGCTGACAAATACAATTTACAAATTTTCTTTTGTTTATGAAATTGTTCAAAAACTCGAAAATTTTGAACAAACATTTGAGCAGTTGAGCACTGAACGAGTTTCGAGCGAGTATCGAGCTACTCGCATTGCTGGATACCCGGGTATCTAGAGCTCTAGTACGTACAGCTTTGAATCACACTCTTTAAAGCTACTATTTTTTAAAAAATTCGTTGCAATGTAGAATTACAATATGGGTACCAAATGAAAGATAATATTCTGTAAAATGTATAAAAATTAAAATTTTTGATTTACCTAGACGAATAGTTATGGAAAATGTTCTTTAAATTAAATTAATTTTTTTAAGCTAATTAAGTTAGAAGGGCGAAATTCGAGGATGTGGTCGAGAGTATGTTAGTCCTTAACATATAATTTTTTCAAAAATATTGATTGCAAAAATTCAAGGATATCCAAGGATAAAATTTTAAAGGAAC
>NW_023458555.1:22995391-22999228 GCF_013731165.1 Rhagoletis pomonella | reverse complement strand
ACTCAAAATAAACAAACAATACGAGTACAACGTCCAGCATAAAAAAAAAATCAAATATCGTAACAAATATGTATATGTATGTACATACATACATGCATATACTTGTACATATCGTCGGTTAAAGTACAAAACCGCGTAACTGGCATTCGCTCACAAAAGCTCTTGGCTCAATTCTTATTCATTCGTCCTGAAATATATTAGCCAGAAATGCTATCGCTTTATAGAAAAGCGAAGCACTTTGAAATATGAGTGATTTTACTCTCTAGAAAATAGTTTATACATCCTCACATATGCGGTTTTGCATTTAGTTGATACGTGGTTTTGTACTTTAAACGACGATATAAAGTATACTTATAAACTTTAGCTCACAAAAACAATATGCATTAATACACACATACATATGTATGTATGTACACGCATTCATATAATCTCGCAAGTTTGTATAATGCAGCCTGATTGTGTTGACCCATATTTGCCGTTTTCATCCATTCAAGCTCCATCAACTTGTACATTGTAAATCAACCATATCTGTATGATAGCGAGAGGAGTGAAGCATTTGAGGGCGATCGCTAATTGTTGATCTTGTTCCAGAACCACTTTTGTCATGTACACACACACCAGGGTAGCCAACTCATTTTTGAGAATTCCCCGATTTTGCCTGAAATTTCGCGAAATTCCCGACCCGTAGATATCTCCTTACATACAAAAAAAATGTGTCGGTATTGATTTAATATATTGCTGGTATTTCTGTTTTTTTTTTTTTTTTTAATGTAATTCATTTACATATTCATAAACCAGACCAAACTTTTATAAAGTTAGTTAACAAATAAATCATAAACAATGTACATATAATGTTTACATACATACAGTGGTCGAAAACATTTTCGTCGCACTAAATTTATACAAGTTTTCACAATTATTATTATTTTTTTGTTATTTATTTGACTTAGTTTTTATCAAGGAATGAAACCGAAACCCAAACCGAAACCGTAACCGTTATCTTGACCTGAAAAGGAACGATACCGAAACCATTTCAATCACAGGTTTCAATCGGTTTCCAGAAATTGACAAAAATAATAAATAAAAATTTCCTTTGAAATAAATGATTTATCTAACCAAAATCAGCAACATTTTGCTAAAATTCTTGTTAAGTAGTAAATAAGTATGGCAAGGTAACTTTTCGCAATAATCTGCTGATGACTTTGTTGTTGTGAATCGATAATCGATTAATTATATTTAAGTAGTTTCCTTCCCGTACGCAATGCGAGATCCCGCATGTGCCCAAAATAGCCCAGAAATCATGCCTGCACTCAACAAAATGGGTAATAGAGAGCGTAAATTCGAGCGTATTCGATCGTAAGTGTATTCTTCTTCCTGCCCGAAATTTTCTCCGAGTAAAAATGGATAAAGTGTCAATGTGCATATCAGCTGTATTGTGTTTACATGTTGCCTGCATTTACTTGGTGCTTTTAAGGAAAAGTGAATGGCCTGTTGATGTATTTTCAATCTATGTACTTAAAATCAAATTTGTGAAACCAAAATTCAATTTCCAAGTGTTTGCATTTAATACCATGTTCTGACCGACAACCAAAACATTTTTCCTTCATTTTCTTTTCATTAAAACCTTTAACTTTCATTGTTATTTTGCTTTGGCCAGGCAATTAACAATAAATCCGAAATGGCGTATTAAAGATGATAAAATATGACTTCCACTTCGATAAATAATCGAAAAAAAAAGTTTTAGCAACGAAAACATGTTTCCGATGTCGGTCAGAACATGGTATAAGTGACAAAAAAAATGTTTCTCTTATTCTCTAATTACCAAATCCGGTCCGGATTGTTAGGGAAAGAACCTAGTGTTGATATTATCAGTGAACTGTAATTTTCGATTTTCTTTCCTCAACGTTTAAGACATGTGATTTAAATAATATCAACAAAATTTCTGTGAAAAACCGAAACCGAAACCAAAACCGAAATAAATTTTGAAGAACGAAACCAAAACCGAAACCGAAACACTTGGCAAAACCGAAATCCAAACCGGAACGTTATTTTGAATCGGTTTCATTCCTTGGTTTTTATATAAAAAATAGTATAATAGTGTGCAAGTTTCAAGTGGCTAAAAATTTTCGTTTTAGAATTTTTTACCACAGGTGTTGCGGTTTTCTTGCATATACAAATAAAATATATTTATTATTTATATGAAAATTCTAAAAAATCAACGGTAATTTGCATAATTTGCAGTGTTTCATAATCATAAATTTTATTTGCAAATTTTTAACTCATTATGAAATTAGTGAAGCAAAAAAGAAAATATTAGTTAACACCAATTCCCACGCAAACTGAGATTCCCCGCAAATCGGGGAATTTCCCCACTAGTTGGCTTCCCTGACACACACTCACTCACAAGCCCTCTCCCTCTTTTAATGCACTCTCAAATTGTAGTCTTATTATTTACTTTATTCGTATGCATCGCATGCAACTGCCACACGTGACACATATCTATAGCAACACTTCAACATTCTGAAGCTCCTCATGCCTTATACATACATATTTCATCACATCGCACACCGTCTTCAAAAGAGTCACAACTCAAAATTTGGCATTTTTGAAATTATGCGCTAAAAATGTACACAGAGCTTTTATTTACCTTTCAGCAAAATCTGGAGCAAATTTTTGTTATAATTTGTTAAAAAAAAAAAACCTAAGGTAAAGTCGCCCTTGCCAATATGATTAGCATGTACTACGAAATAGTTTTTCGCATTTTCTGACGAACGTATTATTTTGAGTTGTGACTCTTTTGAAGACGGTGTGCGATATGTATGTACGTAATATGTCGTCAGCATGCGCTTTGCACTGCCTACATACATACATACGTGCATTAATATGTACTTACGCATATGCACAAGTGCATCTTCATCAGTATAGATCAGAGAGAACTTTTACTAAATACGAGTACCTAGCTTTAAAAAGCTTCTCCCGCGGGCATGTTTTGGTCGTAGCTACAAACAAACATACATATTTACAAATATTGCACCAGTATATCTGAGAACAAATAATTCTTCGCTGTAACTTGAAAAAGAGAATTATTCTCGCATATTGTCCACATGCAGTGTGACCAGATGGTCGCAAAAAGCGATGCTAAATTCGTTTTTAAAAAAGGTTGGAAAAAGTTATACGCCATCAAAATTGAAGTTCTTCTTTCAGTATATTCATTCTTTAAAAATTCGATAAGTTCCCCGAAACCGATTTTCTGTAAATAACTTTTTAAGTTATTCTCATCAAAAACCCTATGTGCAGAAAATAGTTTAGTTTCGTATAAACAAAATGCAAAAATTTTTATATTTTCTACATCAGAGTACATACATTAGGGCGGGTCGAAAATCTAATTCTTCTCAAATCCCTTGGTAATAGTGAAAATATATTGTATCATGAAGTCAACAACAAGCCTGCAAAATATTAGTATTTTATTTTAATTGTGAGAGCCCGCGCATCGACCGCCAAGTGGCCCACAGCGGACTAGTCGAATAAGACGAATTCTTGTTAAAAATGCTGGGTTTAGCCAAAAATTTTGGTGCATATTATTAGATAATGAATCCTTTAACGCAAAAGATAAAGTCAAGTATCATTTCGCGCAGCCCTTTATCTTATCGTTAATCTCAAACTCATCTATTTTCAAGAAAATTTTAATTGTTCTCCTGATAATTGCACTGGCCTATAGTCAAAAGATGTAAAGAACCATATTAATATTGCTGGCGTGGATTTAGATCGCTAGTTCCAAATATTCTAAAATTTTTTTAATATTAGCTATAGTTTGCGAATTTTTGAAAATTTAGGAAC
>NW_023458555.1:22992593-22995291 GCF_013731165.1 Rhagoletis pomonella | reverse complement strand
AAAAAAACTGGAAATCCACTTAAGTTTTTCGATATAACTTTGGTAAATATTACTCGATCGGTACGTAATAATTAACAAATTGAAGGCGAGACTTACTGTTACAGATTTATGATAATAATATGATGAAAATCATTCGGATTATAAACCAATTATTTTAAAATAAAAAAATTTTAAACAAAATTTTTTGTCATTTTGCTATATTTGCAATTTTTAAATTGTATGCATAAACATAAGTAAACTAATTAGTGTTCTTGTAGAAGTTGTGCCTGTTCAGTGTTTCCATACTCATTTGCATAAACAAAATTTTTCCACGATGATGGAAAATAATGGCTATTCTATTAGAGCTACCGAAATTGTTCCTAAATTTTCAAAAATTCGCAAACTATAGCCAATATTAAAAAAAGATTAGAATATTTGGAACTAGCGATCTAAATCCACGCCAGCAATATTAATGCTGTTCTTTACATCTTTTGACTATAGGCCAGTGCAATTATTAAGAGAACTATTAAAATTTTCTTGAAAATAGATAAGTTTGAGATTAACGATAAGCTAAAGTGCTGCGAGAAATGATAATTGACTTTACCTTTTGCGTTAACGGATTCATTATCTAATAATATGCACCAACCCTTTTTACTAAACGCAGAATTTTTAACAAGAATTGGTCTTATTCGACTAGTCCGCTGTGGGCCACTTGGCGGTCGATGCGCGGGCTCTCACAATTAAAATAAAATACTAATATTTTGCAGGCTTGTTGTTGACTTCATGATACAATATATTTTATATTTTCGACCCGCCCTACTGTGTATAGCTTATTCACAGCTAAGAACAACTACTGGTTCTGCTATGCATTAAAATAAAATCCCAATCGACTCTAAGGGTTTTCCATAATATGCAAATTTCTCTAAATTTTTATTTTTTTGCACATATCTACCTAGAAAATGGCGGTATTTTTCTTTCATACATGTACTCGCCGGTCTATTCTAACAAATATTTATTTGCCTGTAGTCCTTCGTAAAATTGATAAAACTTCATTTGACCAGCGAAAACATCTAATTAGACTTCTTAAATCGAAAAAGTTGATAAAAGCGTTGTAAAAATTGCTACATCATCAAAAATATCTATTTAAAAAAATAATTATGAGTATCGGACTTGATAATAAAAATTTGTTTGTCCATTGTTAAGCACCATTGCACACTTGTATGCTGAATAAGCTGCCAGTAAAAAAAATTTGATTTCTTTCTCATTTTATCATCCCATATTTTCAATTAAAGTGTTTTTCGACCTCAGCGAAGTTTGCCGATTAATCGCTCATAAATATTGTTCTTCTTTTTGAGATGAAGCGGAAAAAAATATATCTTTTTTTGTTGAACAAGCTTTTAACTTGCTTTATAATGCTCATATTTAACAGCGAAACTTTTTAAAAAAGCATTCCACAAATGAAATCATCATTTTTGATAATAGAATTGAAGTGTGTGTGGAAAAATGAAAATTTTTTTTCCACTTCACTACTTCATAGAACAAGCATTTTTATCCAATTTCACATTTTGCAAATTTTATTGGTATTTCATCCAAAAATTTACAATTTATTTGATTATGGAAATCATATTGCTAATGAACGATTGATTGGCTCTTTAGCTTTGCAAACTCTACTAAATACCATCTAATAATTAAATATGTACATACAACCGTGCTCAACATTTTCAAAGGCAATTAATTAGAAATGCATCTCAAGTGTTTACGTTTCAAGAAATCACAATAATCCCATATTAGCATGAATGATTAGAATCAAGCAAAAAAAAAAGAAAATATGCAAAGTCACTAACGCACAAACGAACGTAGGCAAAGCAAAATTCCATAATTGAAAACTAAGCAAAAACTTAGAAAATTGCAAAGTTATTCTTTCTACTAACAAGCTTCGAAAACTTTTGCAAATCACTGCCGAAATCCGATTAAGAACTTTTGCTGCCGCTAATCGTAAATACATATCTACCTTTGCGTAGGAGCTTACACACGCAAGCTTGCATATGTATATATGTACATTTAGTAGCATATGTATGTACTAGGGTGGACCTTAAAATATCAACATCATGGAACATCTCTTATTATGTTCTACATACAAAATAAACACATCCACGGAAATTTCAAAATTCAAAAAAAAAAGTATAAATTTTTTTAAAACGCAAAAATTTGACAACATTTTTAATTTTACCAGCTATAGGTTTGAATAATACTCGTACATCAATTTATCAGGTTTAAAAAAAAATTAAAGTTTTTCAAATCCTTGTTACAAATATATCTTTTTTTAATTTTCGTGGATTTTTTTATTTTGCGCGTAGAACAAAAAACAGGTATAACACAGGAAATTTATAATTTAATATTTTTAAGGACATACAGTTGTCCACAAAATAATAGGAGTGCGATGGTTTGATCAGTTTTGGGTATTTGTCCTTTTTTATCTTATTTATGTTTATTATTTTTTTTTTGTAAAAGTCTAGCTGGTTGAACAACAAACGGCATATAAATTAGTATTTCAAGCTTTGTAAAAAAATTATAAAAACTCGGCAAATTTTCACCAAAAACTCAAACTTTTTAATCAGCAACTTTAGAAAAAAGTTTGCTATGCAGTTTTGTAGCGATTTATATCTTATTCCATTTAATTATGATTGTGCTGAAAAAGAGTCTGGGAGGAACCAGAAAA
>NW_023458555.1:22966822-22992493 GCF_013731165.1 Rhagoletis pomonella | reverse complement strand
AAAAAAAAGTATTTTATTCAAAAAGTCGTATTTCTGGTCCAGTGTGATTCTCCTATTTAATATTTTTTTTTTTATTTCTATCAACAAATTTTTTTCTTTATTAATAGCACTGTTTTACTAATAAATTTATTAGAAGTTATTTATTTAAAAACTTGTAAAAAATATTCCGTTGCTTCATATTGCTAATAAAATTATATTTATTTCTTCTTTTATCAGGTACGTTAACATTTTAAACTTGAATGAAATAGTGTGGTAAGATTATATTTAATCGCACTTAAGACTTCAACTTTTTCTATATATGAAAAAGTTGTGCCAACTTACGCTTTTTCTTGCAACAAATTAACATGATCCGAATATATCTCCCCAAACAAATAAATCGGTGCCGTTTTTCCATTGGAATTATAAAATGCATTATATTTTGCACCGAAATATTTCGGAAAAATATTAAGATTTACGTGAGCTGGACCGATTTGAAAGTATCTCCAAAAATTTAGTTTTTATCATAACAATTTTTTTTTAGTTTTTTTTAATTCACTTCAAATGGCGAAAGAGTTTAACTAAAAAAAATGCATAATAATAATTAAAAAATATTTCAACAGAATCATAATAATGCAATTTTTGATGCTGTTTTAGAACTTTTTTCAAAGATTGGTTTATGAAAAACTAAAATAACACAGCCAAACCTTTAACGATTTACGCTTCTGAGGTACTATTGGAAAGGTATTTTCTCATCCTTTTTATTTCTTTGCAAATAAAATCATTCAAGGTATGAAAGAAAACGGTAAGATAAACGAGCCCCATTCCAAGTTGAATTAAGTTGTGTTGATATTAAAAATAAATAAAAAATGGGACGTAAATGAGCTTTTTTTGCAAAGAACGGTGAGAAAATACCTCTCCATTGACATCTCATTAGTCTAAATCGGTATACTTTTGGCCCAGTTATTCAAGTTTTTCTTAAATCAATCTTGGAAAAATGTTAAAAAGCAGCATCAAAAATTTTATTAGTATGATTCCGTTAAAAAATTTTGTTTATTGTTTTTATGTTGATTTTTTTTTTGCTTAAACTTTTCTGTCATCTAAGGGGATTTTTTCAAAAAAAACTTTAAGAAACTACTTCTATTAATAGAACAAAAAATTCCATTTTTAGAGATATTTTCAAATCGGTCCAGCTCACGCACATCCGAATATTTTTCCGAAATATTTTGGGGGAAATTTTCAAATATAATAAATCTTGTCGTCCCGCCGGAAAAACCGTTACTCTATGTGGCGATGCTGTCTAATGTTTATGCATGAATGTAGTTATTCCTACAGCGCTTCAGCTCATGTTGAGGTTTTTGTTACTAACTGTGATTGTGAATGAGATTTTGTTAGCAAATAATAAAAATTTGTTCACTGCGCAGCAAGAATTTTTGAGATTTAATTGCATAAGTTTAAATGTACGGGTATGCTTAGACACAACAAAATATGTTTGCAAACGTATTGTATGTATGATATATATGCATATCTAAATATATATACATATCTTAATGGTGACCTGAAAATATGCAACATCTTTCGCTCACTTCAGCTAAACGAAGAAGCAGGCAATGGTACACACGAAAAATAGGTCACAAATATGAGCCAGCGAGTATAGATCCAGTCAGCTGCTAGCTAACCAGCTATCCGAGCTGAACCGAACCGATCGACAAGCAAAGTTTTTATGCCACTTGCTAACCCCACTTGATTTAGAGATGCAGTCAACCCACAGGCATCTCACAAATAGTTAGTAGTAAAGGATTCATTTTCATATTCCTATTCAATGTTTGTTTCCTGATCTTTTTGCAATTAATCCTAGTTTTTTTTGTTTAATTTTGCTCCTCGTTGGTTTTGTGCTCTTTAGCGCTGGTGTGCACGTATGAGTGAGTTAATATGACTGCCTCAGCCTGTGCGTTGCACACAAATTTATGCCAGTAATGGCGAGTCTTTGAATTATTAATTCATATGAAAGCTCATGTTAGTGTGCACGTGTGTTTATGTGCGGGTTATGACGCTCTAAATGCTTATCTATGGCAGCGCTTTTACCTACAAATAGTCTAACTTATATATGCATGCATGTGTGTACATATGTATTTATGTATGTACGTACATTAGGGTGCATCATTCGCCGTATAAAAAAAAGTTGGTACTTTTTCCCAGCGTAATTATAAAATCTATAATATTTTGAGACTTTCGCCAAGTATTTCAGAAAAGTATTAGGATTTACGTTAGCTGCACCGATTTGAAAATATCGCTAAAAATAGAGTTTAAATTAAATTTTAAAATTAAATAAAATTAATTTTCAAAAAAAATTTCCAAAAATTCACTTCAGATGATAAAAGACCCTAAGCTTAGAAGATCGGCAAAAAACTAATTACAAATTTTATCAACGGATTCAAAATAACGAGACTTTTGGAGATATTTTCAAATCGGTCCCGCTTACGTAAATTTTAATATTTTATCGCAGTCTGTAGCCGAATGTAATAAATTTTATAACTATGGTAAAAAACCGCATCTTTTTTTTTAGTGGGGCACCCTAATGTACAAGCATATATGCATTTTCGTGTTCATATCCGTTTCAGTGTGTCAGTATGACACTTTCGCCTTTTTCGCCGCCTCTTGCAATTTCTAATTTCTGAAAGTTTGACACAGCTGTCGACATATTTGAACAGAGTTGCCGACTAGTGATGATTTCTTTCCAAATGATATGTGAGAATTAGTCCGACCTCCTTCATGCAGGTGGTAAAAAGGGTTGCCGAGGATTTTGTAGGGGGGAGGGTTGGGGTCCTTGCAGTGAAAAAGGAAAAAAGTTCGGATAGGTAACCCCCCGGATGCCATTATCGAGCAGTTTTTGCATAAGAGGCTAACTCTGGTGGTTGAGGGAGATTTGAAATATAGAAGGTAAACAGCAGCGGCGAAAGTACATTACCCTGTGGAACCCCCTGTTTAATTTTCCTTGGTTTGCTGGTTTTGTCTCTGAAAATTACTAACGAATGTCGAACACTCAGATAATTCGCTGAACACCGTTTGAGTCTCTGCGAGAGAGAGGAAGCCTCAATGTCTTCTAATAGCGTGGAGGAGCTGACGGTGTCAAACGGCTTTGACAATTCCAACGCTACCAGAGCTGTTCTCTTACAGGGGCGGTTTCGGTTCGGGCCGCGACTAATCTGAGGGTTTATGACGTTAAATGCTGTTATTGAGCTGTGCACTTAACGGAACCCTTGCTGATACCACGCTGTGGTCAATCGGTGCGTGTATTGCGGCAGTAGCAAAGTGTCAAGTGTCTGCGCTACCGGGGAAAGGAATGTTAACGGACGATAGGACTACCCTATGTTGGCCGCTTACCCCGGATTAAGCTATGAAACCACTCTCCCTATTTTCTAGATCTTCAGAATGATGAGAGTGGCCATGGAGAGATTGAGTACCTTGCTGAGATAATATACTCCCGTAGGACACAATTTTTTCAGCCTCAGTATACATATTCCGCCGGGTCATATGACTTTGGAGTCTTTCGCTTTCCCTATGGCTACCTAAGTCTCACCGCTGGTGAAATCAAGAGGCGCACTGGGTATTGACACTCGATGTTTGGCTTTGTCCGCTGAAGGATGTAGTGTGCACTTCTTCTTCTTATTTGACTCTACAACCGTAAAGTACAAGTAAAATTTCCAGCCAGAAGAGAATGCAGGAAAGGCCAAGTGGCCGATACAGACGCTATCTCCCTCTGATAGATCCGAGGACGATTGTGCAGTAAGGACAGAAATCTATTCCGCTAAACTGGAGGTGACTGAATCTCTTTGTTTAGAAAAAAATACAGGTAAAGATCTTCCATGCGGAAACTCCAGGTTTAATTGAAGCCTGTAAGATCTTAGGAAATATAGTTTCGAACGAAAACAAAGCAATGATATATAGATTTTGACGAACAAGTGGAATTACACTCAGAACCTCAGTCAAGGATCGTCGCCCTTTTCAAGGTTCGTGACCATCGGAAGATTAAGATTATTTTTTGATATAGATAATTCAAAAATAAATTAATCTGCATTTTTCCATATTAGCAAGAAAGAGGTGGTAAGATATACAGACTTTCAAAATATCAAGGCATCTTGGGTCTGCCTAAGTATAATAGACGTGGGAGGTTTGATATGCCATGTAGATGAAGGACATAGGACAAAGACACCTTGCGGGAAGAATAGAACTACCCTTTAAAAGAAAATGTCACAACTGCCAGCAAGAAGATAGCGAGAAAATATCGAAAATATTTTTTAAGGGTTACCACCTGTTAGAAAAAGTTAAAATCAATTAATTGGTAGGTTAAATAAAAGACTACGGTTGTCAAATGAAAGGGGTTCAATAACGATTCATTTCGGAAATATTTTTCAATAGATTTGCCACCTATACTAAAAGTTAAATTCAATTTAAACGTAATATTTAAAATCAACTTAATTAACAAGTTAAACGAAATATTTTATCATGGATATCAAATGGCAGAGGTGTAAGATATGTAGCTTTATTTCAAAAATATTTTAAATGGTGCTGCCACCTGTTTAGAATCTTAAAATCACTTCAATTAACAAGTTAAGTGAAGTAACGAATGGTAGAATTTTTAAGAGAGCTATAGCTTTTTCAAAAATATTTTTGACGAGTATTGCCACCAGCTTAGGAATTTAAAATCAATTTAATTGACAAATTAAATGAAATTCTACAAATATTATTAAATTGTATGTTTGTTTGGCTTACAGAAAGCTGTATTAAAATAAAACAAATTTTTTGAAGAGGATTGCCACCTATTTTAAATATTCGTGGTGAAAAATTGAGGTTTTAGAAAGCTTGATTTTGCAAGTACTTTTAAGAGGGTTGCCAAATATTGAAAAGTCAATCGCTTTTTTCATAAATTACATAAAGTATTACAATATGAATGTTAATCTAAAGAATTATAAAAAAGCTTTGTTTTTTAAACATTTTAAAAGAGAGTTGCCACCTGCTTAAGATGATGTTAAGTAAAAGAATAGACGCTTAAGAAGGCTTTAAAAAAGCGGCTGAAGTACTTGACATCCCACTTTTTCATCCTCTCGGTGGAGATGACGAAAGTGAAACCATCGGACACTTTGGTTTAACTTGGGCACTCGTAAAAGGCTTTCACCATAGGGAAAAAATTCCTCCGAGTAAAAGTATGAAAACTTCATGCAACGCTTCTTTGCCTAGCCCTAGCTTATACCAGACGAAATAGTAATCTTACAAATGTCTCGAAATAACTAGCTAAGTTGAAAGCAGCATTACAAGATATTCGAGTTTACTTTAAGCAACAGCAAATCGGAACTAGGCGCCTTATGGTTAAAGACTCTGTTACCATATTTTATGATTTCTAGTGCTTGGCAACTCTACAGTCGACATACAAATGTCGTTAAATAAATTTCGCAAATGTTTTGACTATTTAAAAAACAAATTCACAGAGTGAATTTTCTCCCACCATCCATGACATCTGGCTGGCTGGCAGCTGTGTAACACAGAGTGAATGCACTACGCGTGCCACATATTCCCAAGGCATGCAAGCATTTCGACAATCACGCCAAGCTTTTACTTTCTGCAATGCATAAGAATCTACAGCAATGGGTTAACAAATACAAAAAAAAACGACAGCGAAAATAGCAGCCGTAATGAAAAATGAATACTGGGGTTAAATGTGCTTTTGTGAAGGAATTTCACACTTGGCAGCGTTTTTTAATTTCCATTTCAATGTGCAACACATAACAGAATTCATTGCATACAAATAGGCGCATAAGCGAAAGTAAAAGCAATTGCAGTTTTTTTTCGTTATAAAAATGGAAATGCGCTGCTTTTCAAAGCTTTGTGTGTGTGTGTGTGTGTGTATGTGTGCATAAGTCGCCGAAAAGTCACAGTGACTAATTAAAATTCATTTACAAAGAAAACACAAATAGTCGCACTGCATTTTTATGCTCATTGCAATTTTTAATTTTTCACAATTTTTTTTTTTTGTTTTTTGTTTTTCTTGCCATTTTCTATCAAGCGTACATTAAGCAAATAAACACCGTTCCTTTTTGCGCTCTCTCTCTCATGTGACATCCTTCGCATAAGGCGGCCCTGCATTTGTCGCCAAGTAAAATACGCCACCACGTCCGCGTAACGCCGTCACATTCGCTGGATCGCCACCCAGCAGCATTTCTTTACCTGTACCCATCAAACACCTTCTATGCTTAATCATATCCGGCCATAGCTTAACATCACAGCCCTGCGCGCGAAACGCCTCCTTCGCCAGCAATGACTCGGCGAATATTTGAAAGGCGCGAATGTGGCTGCACTCGTTGAGAAAGCAGCCCGGTTGCGCGCTGCCGTAATTCACATAGTAGTCCACATGACCCAGCGGCCGATCGTAACCATACGAGCCGACACTCGTGTGCACCACCTCAATATAATCAGCATCGGTGATGGCGATGCGTTCATCGAAATTCTCGTAGCGGAAGAAAGGTAGCGCTGGATCGAGTGCATAGATCACCGGCAAACGGCCGGTTTGTATGTGCTTTCCTGCGATGCCCGCAATGTGTGCGCCCATACTGAAGCCGATCACATGCAAATCCTCATAGCGTATGCCCGCTTCACGTTGCAAGAAATCGATGAATTTCGCCAATACTTTGCCAACTGGTTTGACGCGATAACTAGCCGTAAGGTAGTCTGCTACAGCACCTCGGCTCCAATCCACGGTGAAGACGTTGTAATTGCCACTGCCTTGACGAAGATAAGCCGGCACGAGCGTTTGATAGACGCCCGCATTGGCGCCACCAAGCCAACCGTGTATGAGAATGCTGTTTGGAAGAGCGAAAACAATTAAAGCTTGTAGTTGTTAAGTTAAACACAATGAAAAAATTATTAGTAAACTAGATTCAAAAAATAGGGATGTGCGATTAATCGATCAAATCATTAGTCATAATCTTGATTAATCAAAAAATTTTATGAACTAAAGCCTGATTAATTAGACTCTGAGTAATTATTGTTCACTCATAAACGAATTTCAATCTGAGTAAATGTGTTAATTTCTCTCGAGTTTGCTTTCAAAGCAAACGAAATTTGTTTATAATGTAATAGATACAATATTTTTCTTATTAACAAAAATATAATACCAAGCGAGCACATTACTATGTTGCTCCTTGAAATAAAAAAGTACATATACATACACACACATACATTTTTATGTCTATAAATTTTTTCTATTAAAAAAACAGAAATCATAGCAGCAATTATTCAGGTTTCTGAATAACCAGGTTATGATTAATCAGTTTTCTTTTAATCAAAATGTAATTAATCGAGAAATTAATCACTTTGATTAATCAAAAATTATTAATCTTTGATTAATTAATTAATAAGGTTTCGATTAGTCAGCTTGTTCGGTCAATCGCACATCCCTAATAAAAACTAATAGTAAGCAGTAGAGCCTTTATGGTTTTTTCGAAAAAGTCGATATTTTTTCGATCGAAAATTAAGAGTAAAAATTTTAAATTTTTCGGCTAAAATATTAATTGATTTTTTTTTTTATCAAAAATAAAAGTCAACCACTGACCTCTATTTTTTCGTTAAAAAAAAAAACAGCTAATAATAAAATTTTATTATCTCGTTATAAAAATAACGGGCAGCATTTGAATTTTATTTTTTCAATCAAAAATAACAGTTGAATGTCTTTTTGTATTTTTCGATGAAAAATAACAGTCAATATTTGATAGCTATTTTTCCTAATATAATAATAATAACAGTTTGATGTCTTTTTTTTTGCTTTCTGATCAAAAATATTTGTTAAAATATGACTTAAAATTTTTTCAATCAAAAATAACAGTCAATATTTGACATTTATTTTTCGATCAAAAATAATAGTTAATATTGAAGTTTTATTTTTTCAATCAAAAATAGCAGTTAAATCCCTTTTTTTATTTTTCGACCAAAAATAATAGGTAAAATATGACTTAAATTTTTTCAATCAAAAATAAGAGTCAAAAGCTATTTTTCCTATAAAAAAAAAAAAACAACAGTTGGTACTGCACTTTTATTTTTTCGGTCATAAATAACCGTTAAAGTCTATTATTTTTCGAACAAAAATAGTTGGCAATATTTGACTTTTGTTTTCCGATCAAAAATGACGTTTAGAATTGAACTTGTAATTTTTCGATCAAAAATAACAGTTTAAATTTTTTATTTTTATTTTTCGGTCAGATGTAATAGTTTACAATCGATTGTTTTATTGCTTATAAATCAACGGAAGTTTTATAACTTACACTACAATAGTGATTAAATTTTAACTCTTATTTTTATCGAAAATAATCAAGTAATAACTTTTATTTTTGTTCGGTTAAGGAAAAGACAAATTTTAACTTTTATTTTTATTTTTGATTTATAAAATACCGGTAAAAAATGACGATAAATTTTTAACTTTTTTCGAAAAGTATATTTAAATCATTTAAGATTAGTATCTATGAAATAACTGTTATTTTGGATCCCTGACTATGACGATGCAGATTGTTATATGTCAAAGTACTCGGGTATTTAACTATCCATGCATAGTTGCCAAATACCTAATTCGGGCAAAGGCCTATACAAGCTAATGCAGTCTAAATCTAGACTTTCGGATATTGAGGGAATCATATGATTTTGTCCAACATCTTCGAAGCTAGTCATTGCTGAGCAAAATATTTCCCTATGTTCTGACGGGGACTTCGATGACCATTGGTTGGGGTACTATAACTGGCTGCAGACCAACGAATCCCTGGCCTGAGCTCTAACTAGACAAATAGTCAGATGCCTCGTTACCAGGGATTCTGGTGTTACCTGTCCAACATAATTCAGGTGAAACTTGCATTGCTGATCTAGTCTCGAACTCGTTAGAAGCCTGACCTTGAGTGCTAGGTATGCAAGCTCTTACCTCTTCACCTACTTACAACAACATAGTCCATTGTCTTGAGGATTGAATTCGATTCGATTAGATTTAGAGGAGGGAGCAGATCACCTAGTTACCGCGTCCGTGAATGGATTTATGTTAACAAACCTATGTTTGACTACAGACCTTCTTTGATCCACGTATTACTAAGAAACTTCGCAAGGGCCTTTAACCGAAGGCCATTTAGGTTATGTGCTTCTGGCTGGAATGAAAAACTTTAGACTGTCTAATAGACAGTATTTGCCTAGTAATATGTATTGAGCTTAATGCTAGCTTTGAGGTAACCTCGTGTACTTTAAGAGCTAGGAGCGCCACTCTGCTGTCCGAGTATTTGTAGATGTGTTAATTTTCTATATACTGCCTCAGGCATAGTTCAATGGCATGCTCGTAGGCCTGAAAAACAGAGTTACCCTGCGTCATGTTGTTGAAGAGAAGCATACTGGGGCGTATGCCGTAGATTCCTGCTCCGACGCCGTGGTCAGTATTGGAACCGTCAGTATACCAGATGTGGCTGACCTTGCGTGGTTTAGGGCGTGCATTGCCCCATCTGGTTCTGTTTGGGAAAAACACCTTGAAGTTCAATCTAGGAAGGTACATGTCCACAATGCTAATGCGCAGCCCGTCCTATTGTTCTATGATTCTGAGGGTGTATGCGCTTCTTGTCTTCCCCCTTGCTGAGATGGGCCTTGCAGTAAACAGTGGAGCATCTTTTTGGATGCAATGTGTAGGGGATGCGTTCTGCTCATCGCGCCAATGTTGCCCTCGCATGCTAGTCATTTACTGAGTTTGGCCTGCGTAGACTTCACTTCTGCTTCTTCCACCAGACTGACGTACATTAAGTCAGAATGGTTTTGAAGAAGGCATCATACATCCACCTTTCCTTGCACCTAGTTCGGACACCCCTGTTCCACTCCATTAATTTCCGGCAGTTCCTACATATGTAGGTGCGGACTCCATGACAGCTTGTCATCAAGGATAACTCCTAGATATTTGACTTCTTTGGAGGAGTGTATCTTTTCTCATTGAATTACTGGCTGTTGGTAGTTGGTTTTTTTTTTTTTTTCTTTAGAGGAGATTTAAGTTTAATCCATTACCACTGCGATATTTCATGACTCTGTTCAGTGCATACTGTAAAGGTTGGAGATAGTGTCTTCAAACCTATCTCTGATAAGGATGACAATGTCTTCCGCGTAGCCCTGAACATTGCAGCCTTTTTCGCTAAAAAGGCAGAGTGGTTCCTCTACCACGATGGACCACAAGGGAGATCACCCCACCCTTCGGGCAACCTTTCCTAGCTAAGAGTGCGACTTTCTCCTGTCCGAAATCGGATGTAATAGTTCTGAATTTAAGGATGTTGCATGTGGCTGCATCAGCCCCATTGCGCCGGAAATAAATGTCTTTCAGAGAGTGAAGAGGAACAACCACTCCCCTCTACCACATCATGCGCTACCGCATACACACTGGAGACTCATATGATAGTCGGACACTACAGAATGCATGACGGCAGAATGTGTGAAACTAAATCCTTTAAGTTTACCCATCACAGGCTTCCATTTAGTCCTGCTGCCAGGGTAATCAGTTTTCCATATCCAAGATATTAGCTTTGAAAATCAAATTTTTAAAGTTCTATTAGACCAACTATATTCCCAAGAACGTTATACTTTGCCAAATTACTTATCCAGCAAACAAAAAAATGTATGTATAATAAAAAATCAAATCAAATTACTCGCTGCGCCATTGCTTGTTAATCGGCAGCCTTTGAAATGCAATGACGTGGCAACTCATAACAACAAACACTGCTGCTGTATAGTGCGCCAAAGCGTAGAGCAGGTCAAGAGACTAAAGATAATCTAACTAAGCAACTAGTGCCCCTATGACACAAATACTACTACATCGATAAACCATCAGCATTCTAAGCACGATTGGCACAAATCGAATTTCGAAAATGTGGCAAATCTGCTGCATACATTACACACACACACACACACACCCACACATATCCACTCACATTCAAACTCAATTTCACATTTCATCTATACAATTCAACATTTCAACATTGCTACTGCATTTGCAACAATTCGAGACACTGCCCGCCTGACACACATAATTCATTTCTGCTTAAAGCCCTTTTGTCGACCATCACTTACCGCGTTGGATTGAAGGGATTGAAACGTGACTGCCGCAAAGATTTCCCATTGTATAGCTGCACCTCTTCGACTTTGATCTGGGGTGACAAGGGAGTGGCGGAGTTGGAGGCGGTGGCTGCTGCTGTAGAAGCTGCAGCAACTGTGTCGGTCGTAGCAGCTGTTGTGCCTGTCGTTGGCGTATTTACACCAAACACTGCACCGATAGAGTCCGCAACTACGTTCAATACACGCCCACCATTGGCCGTCACTGTTGAAACTAAGGACGTTGGCATAGCATTGTTGTTAGCAATCTGATTAGTGTTGTTGTTGTTGTTGTCGTCGTTGGTGTGCAATTGGAATACTGTATGGCGCTCGGCATTGAAAAAGAAAGTATAATCCTGCAGATGCAATTGATCGTTGCCAAAGAAGGCGACTAATTGTCCGAATGGATTGAGAAAGCCATTCGGCTGCTGAAACAGTTTTGTGTTTGCTGATGGTTGTGCGGCACTCGTCCTCGAGCTTGTTACTGTTGTGGCGCTATTGCTGCTGCTGGCAATTGTGTTGCGTCCGGCAAGCGATAGAGCTGCTGGTTTTGTATTTTGTGTTGCAGTTGTCGATGTAGTTTTTGATATTGCCTTCGAGCGAATTGTGTTCGTTTCATTTGTGCCGCCGCCAACATTGTGCAAATCATTTTTGACCCGCATCTGCGGTTGTGTGTCCGTCACGCCCGCATTCGACTTTGTTGTCATCGTTTCTTTGTCATTCACTAGGTTTATTTGTTTTTCGGGACTACTTTTTGTTGCGGTTTTATTGCTGCTGTTATTGTTGTTGTTGTTGCTGTTATCGTTACTGCTGCTGCTGTTGCTATTGTTATTATTGTTGTTGCTTGTTTTGCTTTTATGGTTATGCTGTACAAAGCGTTCTTCATCCTTTTGCACTATTTGGTTTGATAGATATTCCTTTTCCGTTGTCGTTTCTACATCTTTTTCGTAAATTTTTGTGTATTTTTGCCTCTCCGTTTCTTCTCTTTCACTTCCTATTTGCCATTCGTAGTCATTGTTTTGGTTGCCTCTGTTGTCAACCGCTTCGCTATCTCGGCTGTCGTCACTCATCAATTGGAAGTCTATGCCGTTGAGGTCATTGTCGTTATGCAGATGACCACTGTAAAGAAATTTCTGGCTGGAGGGCGACAAATTATTGCTTAACATCTCAAATGTTTTGGGTGAGTGGTCAGGTGACAGTTGAACATAAGCATAGACCACATTTTGTAGCACTGAAATTGAAAAAGGAGTTTTATTTTAATAGAAAACGGGAATCATATTTGTATCGAAAAATAGTTGTTTGGAATCTAAAAGCAGGGTTCGTATTTGCACACACATGCTCTGCTCACACACACGCCAGAAACACATTCAACTTGCACTCACTGCTCATACACATGTGTGTGCATAAGTGGAAAACAAACTCTACTCACAGAAAAGTGTGTGCTGTTTGTTATTAAGCACATGCACATGTGTGTGAGCCGATTTTTGTACAAATTTCAGCCCATGCACATGCACATAATATATTCTTAAAAGAATTTGTTTATTAAACGTTATTTTTTGAAAGACAATTCAATAAAAAGTGAGATGTTGTTTGTTTTATATATGACAGAAAACATATTAAAAAATTATTTTAAGATTTGAGTTAGAATTCGAAGTGTATAAGTTTCTCTACGCATAGCACACACATGTGCGTGTGCTTTACATTAATAAAAAGAAAGTACACACATGTGCCCGTGCTGTTTACCAAACGGCACACACATGTGATGTGAGCAAATTTTTAATTTTTTATATGCACAGCACACGTGTGTGAGCTTAAAATGTTAGGATGTGCTGCACATGTGTGTGCAAATACGAACCCTGTCTAAAAGTAAAAATCTCAGATATACTTAATTGAACAAAAATTCTCTTAATTTTTAGATTGTAAGCATAAAATACATATATATGTATTTTTTAATTTAATTTAATTTTTGACTCTCATTTTATTAATTTTTTTCTTTTTTAGTATAATTTTTCTATTTCTTAATTTATTTTATTTTTAAATGTTAGATGTTATTCTTTTAAATAGAAGCATACATTTTTTTTTATTTCATTTAATTTTTTTGAACTTATTTTATTTTTTACTTTTTAAGATTTCTTGTAGTTTAATTTCCTTAAAATTTTTAGATTTTATTCTTTTTAAGGAAAGATATTTTTAAGTTTTATTTAATTTTTAGATATTTATTTTACTTATTTTTTCTTTTTTCACTAAATTAGTTTTTTTCTTGTTTCCTTTAACTTTTAGATTTTATTGTTTTAAAATGAAAAATATATATTTTTAATTGATATCATTTCTGGGATCTTCTTTTTTTAAATTTTTCTAATTAATTAATTTTTAAATTTCGCTTTAAAATTTAAGATTTTTTATTATTTTCTTATTCTTTAAGTATTACTTTATTTTTATTTAATTTAATTTCTTTCTTTTGTTAACTTAGTTTTCATTTAGTATTAGAAGTATATTAAAACTATTTTTTTTTTATTTCATATAATTTTTATGAACTTATTTGTTTAAATTTATTCTTACTTTATTCAGTTTTCTCTTAATTTTTTGATTATATTATATAAAAAGAAAAATAGTTTTATTTTTTATTTCATTAAATTTTAAGGAACTAAGTTTACTTCTTTTAGTTAATTTTATTCTTTTTTAGTTTAATTTTCTTTTAATTTTCAGGTTAAATTATTTTAAGAAGAAAACTTTTTTCAATTTCCCTTAATTTTGAGGAACTTATTTATTTATTTATTTATTTTCTTTTACTTTTAAGATTATATTATTTAAAAACGAAAAATATTTTTTTCCAATGTCACTAATTTTAAGAACTATTTTTTAAATATTGTAATTTTTTTAATTTAATTTTTATTTAATTGTTAGGGTAAACTAGTATAAAAAATATATATATATTTTTTTAATTTCATTTAATTCTTAGGAACTTACTTTATTTTTACTTCTTTTAGTTTATTTATTTTTAATATCTACATTTTACTGTTTGAAAAAGGCAAAATGTTTTTCTAATTTCATTTGATTATACTGGTTTTTTTTAATTTTTTAATAAAATTTTTATATGTTATTGTTTTCAAAAGAAACTGATTTATTTGTATTTAATTTCTAGTTTTTATTGCTTTAAAAATGGAAATATATACAGTTTTGTTCAAAATAATACCACCAAAATTCAGAATGGCATTGTTGCAAGTTATGTTTTATATATATATTATTTATTTTTATGCATTTTATTTATTTATTTTTATTATTATTTGTTATTATTATTATTTATTTGTTATTTATTTATTTTTAACAATTTTCGTTTAAATTATAGTTCGATCTATAACAGAAACAACACAAATAAAAGTTTTAGAGCTTGCAAAAAGTTCACAACCATTAATAAAATTTCAAAAAATTCCATCAAAATTTCAAAATTTTTTCCTAGAATTTTTAAAAATTTTCGATATGCAATTTTGTAACCCATTCTACTTAAGCGTAATAAAGTGCAATTTTTAAGTCGCTAAAGATTACCGTTGATTTTTTAGAATCTTTTGCCGAAGGTGTCGAGCATTTGCTTCTATATGGTAAAAAAAATAAATTTTAGTGATGCGTTGTAGGGAAGAAAATGCTGAACACCCCGCCAAAAAAATTATAACGTGTTAAGCTTTTCTTGGTAATTTATTTTTAATTTCTTCTTCTGGAGGAAGCCTATAATTGTTTTCAACGAGTTTTTGTTATCTAAAATTCATTAACAGCAACAGGAGAAACAGCTTTTTTCAAAATTGCTCCTTTCCCTGCGTTTTGCACTTACAAATTTAGTTTAAACAAATAATAATTCAAAAATCGGCCTCAACAAATCTCTTAAAAATCTCACATCAGCTTTTATTAAAAAAAAATAATAATAATAACACTATGCGACAGTCAAAATCGGGATGGGATGAAACCAACGGGAAATGTTATATCGGTCAAAAACAAGCTATACGTGTCCCGGCGTTTCGCTGGGTTTTGCCGGTAAAAATAAATGTATGAAGAAAAAAAATATTTTTTGCCTAAAATATTAAATCTTTTTAAAACTGTTGATTATATAGAAAAACGTTATATGAACAGATAAAAGGAATTGTAATTTTTAATTTTTTTTAATTTGTTTGAGCAAAATCGGACTAGCGGTTCTCGAGTTATGTCAAAAAAAGACCACCAAAGGTGACAATTTCCCCTATATGATAGTTATATATATATATATCTCGATTCCTAGACGTGACCCAGCGAAACGCCGGGACACGTATAACTTCTTTTTTACCGATATAACTTTCCCCGGTAGTTTGAACCCTTCCCGATCACTGACCCCTACCATTTGTCTCACAGTGTAATCAAATCAGCTAATAGCTGGAAGCTCTACGCCATTTTAAACCCGAATTTTTTAATTGCACACCACTGTGCGTCGCGCAGTACTGCATTAAAAATGCGTCACCAGTTGGTTTGAGCGTAAGACCATTTCTATTGACAAAATTTGTTATTTTCTTAGCTCTTCCATAGACAAATTGTGACCGACGCGTCGTAGTAGAATAGCACGAAGAAGCTCACGTATTTTTCTAACAAATAAACTCAAAATTCTATATCGGATAAAGCTAGCTTTTATTCACATTCGTAGTAAACTTTTTCTAAAAATTTCGGAATTTAGCTTGAAATATTATAGTTTTATTTCGTCTTTCACTGTATTCACTGCAAATCACCTGTTAACTCGAAGATTAAAATCTGTATCCAATACATTATTTTTTTTTTTCAAATGCATTCACGTAAACACCCGACCATTTTTTCATGCAAGAAATTTTCAACATACTTTTATGCAACTAATCAAAATTTTATAAAAAATGCTAAAAATAATAAGAATAATTGAGGCACCACAACTAGCAAGCAGCAAGTGTACTTGCTTGTACTTTTTAAGCGACCAACTAACAGACTGACGTACTGAGTACCTAACTAAGCCATTTTCAGCTCTGAAAAGATTTATTTTGTCTACACACCGTCATACTAAATAATAACGACAACTCATAAAAAAATGTGTTAACAACTTTCTGCTGAGTGGACACAAAATTATTTTTTCTGAATTTCATATGCAAAACGTTTACATTTACTTTATTTATTTTGTTTGTGCACTTCTTTCTTTAATTCATACTTACATACGTACATACATACGTACTTAGTTTGGAAAGATGCTAGTAAATATAAGCACATGTATGTATGTCATCACAAAAATAGAGATTTTTTATTTGGAGTTATGTTATGTAAATATTGAAAAAAATGAGTAACATAAAAAATGTGTGAAATATGCAAGAAGGCCGATAAACAGCAGAATGCACAACATAATTTTTTAAAGCATTGAGAAAAGAGAATGTACGAAAAGAAGTTGTAAAAGCAACTCTCACAGGCACGGCCAATTTTTAATTAAGGGCGCTTTCCACAAGCAAGAATTAACTCACACTCGGCAGCTACCCAACGATTTTCTGAACAGAAGCTAAATGAAAGTTAGACACATAGACAGATATTTGTTGAGATATGTATGTATGTGTGCTTTGAATGCCAGCTCAATGACCCGAGGTATATATTTCTCTTTTAGTCTTCCCGTCACTGCATCCCATTCTAGGAGTAGATGCTCAGAAACCCGAGTTTATGACCTGTCAGAAGATTCTATCGTTCCTCGGGAGATTGATAAGCTCCTAAGCTGTTTTCTGATTGTCTGTAGGGAAGGGCTCCGGTTCTATCAGTGTAATTGCTCTAGCCTTTTGGTAAATACTTAAGTCTGCCTCTTCGTTTCCTTCTATGCCTTAATGGTTCGGTACTCAGAAGATGAAGACCCTGCCGCTTGCCATTTAGCTTCTCTACGCTCTCCATTGCAAGCGAATTCTGGTTTAGATAGCAAAAACACAAATGAAAGACAGATGGAAAGATAGTTCGAGAGACTTTCTTGTGCAATAAGCTTATAAAAAAGCTCTCCCATTCACTACTCATAGTGAAAAGGTATTTTGAGAGAAAGCCCTTGTATTTCATTTAGCTCGCGTCGCTCCAGCAGTCGCAATGGCCGTGCGATTCGAGAGATCCGGGTTCGAAACTTCGGGAAACGTATTTTTCTACTTTAATGTTTTTCGTTTTTTAACTTAAATTTTCTTTTAATTATTTGATTTGATTGTAGATATAATTTTTTACGTTTATTTCATTTTGGAAACCTTTATTAAATTTTTTTAAGTTTTTCTAAAAAAAATAAATGTTTTTTTTATTACCTTATATTTTTAAAAAACATTTTTTTCTATTTTTTAATTAAATATTTTTTCAATTTAGCTTTCTATTAGGTTTTCGATTTTATTTTTTTTTAAGAAATATATATATTTTTTTTAACTTCATTTAATTTTTGGATGTAATTTTGTATTTTTTTGCCTTTTTCAAATTTTTTTCTTTTAATTTTAAGATTTCGTTTCAAAAAGAAAAAAAATATATTTTTATTTCATTTAATTTTTCGAGATATTTTTATTTGTTTTTGCTTTATTCTAATTTTTTCATTTTTATTTTATTTCATTTAATTTTACAGAATATTTTATTTATTTTTGTTTTATTTTAATATTTTAATTTTTTTTTATTTAATTTTCTTTTATTTATTAAGAAAACATTTAAAATAGAAACCTACACATACACATATAGTTTAATGTAATTTTTGAAAGGCGAACTGCATAACGCTAGACCTCCTCTTTACTAGATCTTTCAATTTGTCTTTCGAAAGGCAAAAATTGTCTTGAGAAAACTTGAACAAAAGCTAGCTGTCTTCCAATTATTTAAATTTGAGATTTTGAATTTTTCTAAGCTCCGAGTTTAAGTTGAGTATAAAGTTTGTTATAGGGCTGTGCGATTATTCGATTACTCGAGCAAGTTGGTTAATCAATTATTCGGTTAATCAATTACTCGAGTACAGCCCTAGTTTGTTATCAACTTGGGAATCACAAATGAGTTTGAGAGATTTTTACAAAAGCTTTTTAGGATTCTCCTTAAATTAGCAAAAACTTTTAGTTTGAGTTTATGAATTGAATTATATCATTTTTTTACAGTTAGCGGATTCACGCGACGTGTTAAGCGACGTAATGTCTTAAAGTCTTAAAATTTTCCAATGCAAAATAACGGTTAAAGGCGCTTTAAAAGAATTGTAGGGTATTATAAGAGCCGACAATACATTTCTTATTAAATAGTTTAAAAACATTTTGGTGAAGTTATAAATTGCCTAAAAAGGTATTAACCGTTATTTTACGTTGAAAATTTTTAAGATTTAAAGACATCACGATGCATTAAGCGGCTTGTGAATCCCCTAATGGTTTTCTTGACACTGAAAATGTGTTTTTTTTTCATTGCCATCCCCTTGAGCTTGAATTTTTAAAGCAGCTTGAAAAGTGTTTTCTTTGCTGTGAACAACATTTTTGCTGACAGCGAGATTTCTAGCAATTTATCGTCTTTCTGCCAAATACATACTTACACAAGTTACTATTTACATATCTTCTTTTTTGTTGTTTTACTGTCATTTAATTTTTGGTTGGAAAAAAGAAAAATCTCGCCCTTTGATACTCTCTCACCTTGCAACAGTTTGTATGACCAAAGGTAATCTAAAGTACAGAAGTACTTTGCTATTCGCTTTGTACTCCCATTGGACTTGTTGCTCCCACTCTCGCATTCGAACGCTTTTAAACGGTTGTAAATGTTTTACGTAAACATTGACATCTCGTCATCACTCTAACCGTTAGCGCTCGCTCATCAACGTTGTGTTGGGAAAAGGTGTAGGAGGTGGTGCAAGAAGTGAGGAAATGAAATGTGCCAAAAAATAGCTTATCACACCCACAAGCTGACATACTTTCGGTTGACTGGCGCAAACTTTATGCATGTACATATATACATATGCATGTACATATAGACGCACATGGCGGATTTCCTGCTGATTTATCTAAACAAAACTATTCACCAACATTTCTTAGACAAATGTAAACCAATTTATACAGGTGTGCGACGTATAGAAATTAACAAACTTCCCAGTACGGCATAGCTCAACCAATTACCGCAAAAAAAAATTAATTTGTTTCTACGTCGTAACTAACTACAAATTGATGTATAATCACCTCGCTGCCTCATTGCGATAAACCAGATGCTTATAACTTTGATACATATCTCTGCTAATAATTAGGTATTAGTTGAAAAATCATCTAACTGTGGGCAATTAACTATTTCAGCATGAATGGACATGTGTAAAAGAAACATACTGACCTTGAAGTGCTTTAAGAAAAATGCGTTTTAAAGTAGTTGGAATCAATCGGATAATTGACTGATACCTAGGACATCACCATGTTAAAGTCAACACTTCGTTCCAAGGAAGAAAGTCAGATCTTCAACTAGTTGTGATGGGTAAAAAACTGGTTGAACATCGATCTTTCAGCTTGTTTCTTTCCGTACTGGGTTATTTGTGGTTTTGTGTGTGGAGCAGGTTATTGAACTTGAAGGCGATGAAAATTAGTTTTGATCTCAAGATTAGGAGATTAATAAGTAATTTGGTAAGATAAAAACGTGTATGTGCTGTGAAACATATGTATACGTTTTTGTATTCGACGCTTTGCTCGATGCTCTTTGCTCGCCGCTCCACTACGTTTTTGGCCTAAGTTATACGTTCTCTGCTTTGTTAGCCTAAGTAAATTGGATACTCCCTTTTTCCATACTCTTTATGGAACATACAATTTATGTAGGCTAGTTTTCCCGACAGGATAAAAAGTGCTTGAAATTGCATGCCCTGTTAAATTTGATTTGGAATCGTCATAGGACTATCTTCTATCCAATTTTGACAACAAAGGGCGCTTTTCTACGGATGGGAGGATGGACAGACAGTCACGGGTTAATCGTTCTACAAACAACTATTATTTGAAGAAGGTACCTTCGTGTAGAAGTGCGCTCGGGTATAAAAATGCATGCCATCGAAGATTCGAACAATTCGTTAACCCGAAAAAGTCTGGTTTACATTATCATGGGTAAAAAAAAAAACAATTTTCCGTAGAAATGTTTCCAATAATAATACCCAATTGTTTATTTCATCATAGTTCGGAGATAGATAACAAACATTTTTATTGTCATTTTAACACGTCGCCTCTGACGGGATTTGAACCCGCATCATCTGAATCTGAAAGCATCTCTGCGCACTCAGCTACAGCCGTTCTATAAATTTGCCCTCAAATGTTGAACTTGAATAAATTGTCTGCACCTTTTGCTACGGCCAGACATACAAGTGTGTTTTCAAATGTTCAACTTGAATCACATTTTTTACCATGAAAAAATCAAACCGTTTTTAAAATAAGTGCGAAATAAAGCTTCTCTAAACTTCTCTTGTTTGACAGCCATATTCAAGTGTCTCATTTTATTTTAACTTGCCATTTAATTTAATTTTGAATTCATAAACAGGTGGCGATCCTCTTTAAAAGCATTTTACGAATGAAGTTATCTAAAGCCTCTTGTTTGACACCCATCTACATATCTATATATACATACATACATATAATACGCGAAGGGATTTTTTTTGTCCAGGATAAAGGATCTGTACCGTTCGCCGGATTTTCAAAAATGAGATGCCAAATTAAAGCACTTGGTCTTAAGTTGTGCCAACTGGTTTTAGTTTTCCGGAAAGAGATGCCACCTGTTGAAAAATTAAATTCAAATTATTTAATACTCAATGACATCAAATCCGTACCGTTCATTCGATTTTCCACAATGAGGCGTCAAACTAAAAGCCTTAGACTGTAAATCGCAATAAGGTTTTACTTCATTTAAAAAGAGTTGCCACCTTTTAAAAAATTATATTCAAATTATTTAAAAAGATAAATAAATCATTACGAACTGGGTATTAGTCGAAATGGTTTTGAAAAGCTTTGTTTCTTAGCTGAACTGTAGGAGGGTTGCCATCTGTTTGAAAAATCATATTAGGTAAGAGAAATATGTATGTTTAAGGAAGCAGTAGTTTGAAAATATTTTGAAGAGGGTTGTCACCTGCTTGACATGTCGAATCTAGTTTACATATACATAAGTTATACAAAATATCAAAATATGGATGTCAAACGAAGGAGTGTTAAGAAATCTTTAGTTTGGACGCTAAGGATATATTTGAGGTGTTCGAAGAGGGTTACCACCTGTTTAAAAAGTTCAAGCTATTTTATAAGTTAAATAAATTACTAAAGTATGGGTATCAGGTGGAGTTTCCACATGTTTGCAAATTAATTAAAGTTCGCAGTGTCTGGCGAAGGAGAGCTAACAATGATTAAATACTTTTGAAGAGGGCTGCCACCTGTTTGAAAGGTCTAACTCAAATAACTATATCAACAAGTATATGAAATATAAGATAATGTTAAGAAATCTTTAGTTTGAATATTTCGAACGTTTGAAGAGAGCTGCCACGTGTTTAAAAAGTTACATTCAAATTATTCAGTAAGTTGGATGGATTACTAAAAGATGGATGTAAACCGAAATGGGTTTGAAAGGGATATATTCCTAACCTTTACTTAGGAGGGCTGCCATTTGTTCGAACAACCAAATTCGAATTAGTTCATCAGTTTATGGAAATACGTGTGTATCACAATGTCAGACGAAAGAGATTTAAGAAGATTTTAGTTTGAGACTACTTATTAGTCAAATTAGAGACCTTAGCCTGTAAATGTATGTAAAGTTTTGTTTTTTTAATTAAGAACTTTTTTCATCGGGTAAATACAGAGGTTCCCAAACTTTTTTTCTCGTATTAAAATAATTCATCAACCTCCAAAGTGTTTTCGAAATAAAGATTTCTTAAACAGCTCTGGTTAGACACTACTACTTTTTAATATTTAATTTGACTTTTTAATTTAATAAATTTTGCAATCTTATAGAGGTGGCTACCCTCTTCAAAAATTAACATTTTGAGTTCAGATTCTTATTCAGCACCACGACAAATCCCATATCCTTTAATTAAGTTTAACATATTTTTGTCACCATTTAGCCACTCCTCCTCACTGGGCGTGGCATGAATATTGGCTGGTTGGTACTTGAGTCTAGATATTTAGATAATCTATATGTTTTATCCGATTTTTATGAAATTTAAAACGTATACTACAGGTGTGATGTGAAATATTTTTATGGTATAACTAGTATTCAACTTACATAATAATTATAATCAAAATAATCACAATTAATACGAACCTTTCGATCTCTCTCATTGCAGGTATGTTTGCTGTTAACCAATTCCAGGGCATATCTACACATTAAACTTTTTTGCGCATTTACTTAATATAAAAGCTTTAAAATTAATAGCTTCTTCAATGGTGTTGTAACATGGTAAAGTCTCTACAATAACAACAGGTACGTGTCCTAATACAAAATTATGCAAAAGCCGCGTACGCTAAAATTGAAATATGAAAGTGAAAATCGAGCGCGGAAATGAACTTAGAAATCGCGTCAAATGCAAATGTGAATATAACCAAAGATAATTGAAAAGGACATATAACTTCGATAAGCCCTTAATAAAGTTTACACCCACACCAAGTATCTACTTGTGTACGCATTCGCGGCACGCACACACATAGAAAGATTTTAAAATTAGAAGTTGTGAGTGCAATTTTATGCCAAAAGCTGTAAAATGCAGACTCATTTCATTTTCCTCCACCTCAAAATTGTTTCTTTCAAGTATTTGCTTCCTTTCTTCATCACTTTTGAACCATAAGTGTTTGTACTCATTTTTACAGCGCTGTTATCGAATCTTATTGTCTCTTCACGTGCCTTTAGCAGCGCTATAAAAAACAAAGATATGTACATAGATACTGAAGTACATACTTGCCTTTATTGGAAGGACCTGCTTGCCGCGCATGAGGTAGATAAAAAAAGAGAAAAGAATTTCACTTGCTTTGTACTTAGTTGCATGCGACTTCGCATTATCGACATTTGAATATCTTCGCCCTGAGTGCTTATTGTTATTTTCATTTTCGCTTACTTTGCATAATATCACAAAAATTACAAATTCCTTAAGCTTACACGGGCTTTATCTTGAAAACAAATATCATCTTGGTGTTTGCGATTAATGTATGCAACAACATGTTAGCGCAGAGTTCATGCCACCATGCGAATGAACAAACGAATAACCACCAGAAACACACACACACACAAAATGCGTTGAAAAATTCTAAAGTCAAAAGTGTGCAAAACAAAAAAAAAATACATAGTTTTTTTTGTTCGCTTTTCATCAAACGTATCACACACAGTGAGCGCAAAACAAAGCCGCATGAAAATATAATAACAACTCAACGAGTACTCAGTTCTTTCAAATATTCAACAGCCCTACTAACTACAACAACAACTCTCTCTCTCTCTGTGATTGTTGTACATAAATAAATACCGACAGCGCGCTAAACTTCAGCCAGCAAGTAGACTAGTGTTTGCTGGTAATATCTACTCGTAGGACTATGCGTCATCCTTGCTTTGCCGTCTGTGACACACTTATGTATGTCCATATATGTACCTTGGCAACATTCATGCCCACGTATCGCCATACCTCCTTTCATATATTTTTACGCAGTTTGCAGTTTACTTAAGCTTTAGCGCAAATACACTCAGACTCAGACAGCTGAAACAGCGCGAACGCACCTCCACAGAGTCACACACCCTCACACAGATACAGATATCCTGCAGTCATCCTGCTAGTGCCACAGAGCTTTCAACTTCAGCTTTTGCGTCAACTCCAACTCTGCTTCTTGCTTAGATAGCCTTTTGTTGACATCCTAGTCGGGATTTTGGCATTGTATTTGTAATTGTTTCAGCTAAGTACATATATACGGTAGTTCTTACTGTTGTTTATTTGATTTATTTATTTTGTTTTGCTGTCTTGCCATGTCTGTAATATGAATTATGTTTTGTTTCGTACTTTGTTGTTTGTATACTGCTTGCATATGTATGTAAGTGGTATAGGTAAAGTCTCGAAGCCTTGTCGTGCCTTGTCAGCATAAATTCCAATCAATCAAATGCGCTCGCACTGTGGGATAAAAAAAAACATTTTTTTTGTTTATAGACCAGTGTTTGCAAATTTTGGCTTTTTTACCCACGCGTAAATACATAGGTTACCTCTCACCGCCAACGTTGCTGCCACACGTATGCTCTAAGCTACTTCTGTACTGCAACACCTATGTATGTAGGTTAGGTTATGTTATCTCGGCTGCCCTTTTATCCCTCAGAAAAAGGGCACACTTAGGCCACCATAGGCCCGTTGTAATGCCGTATTAGAGACTCCATATGTCCCTCCTCTTACCCAAGAAATGGAACCACTTCGTAGCTCTGATGAAGCGCGCAAAGTCATAGACACTAGCTGAGTCCAGTTCGGCCAGACATTCAAAAGAATAATGGAGGAACGAGTAACGACGAGCTCTAGCCAGAGCAGGACAGTGGCATAAGTAGTGCTCTACGCTTTCGATTTCCTCCTCATCGCGGTAGGTACGACAGTAGTCGTTTGACTGCAAACCTTTTCTAGTGGTGTGGTTTCCCATCAGGCAATGCCCAGTAAGAACTAAAATAACATGCCGCAGCAGTGTGGCGCTCCAAGTGGAGGAGAGGGCGAGATCTACGTTTGTCCAGCTTAGGCCAGATATGTTTTGCTATCCTGTAAGAAGGGTACGCAGACCATCTTATATCAGCCCGTCCGACAAAGCTATTTTCCAGCCAGAGCTTGCAAGAAGATAGCGAGGTGCCCGAATTACGGGCTGTACTTATTGCAGACAACAAAGTTCCTTCCCTTGTTAGTTCATCTGCAGTACAGAGAGAGAGAGATCACCGCGGCTTGCATATCTTGTTATAGATGCCTCCCTTATCTCCAAGTAAATAGCTCTACTGCCTAAGAGGCGATGAACAAACTCGTCCATAGGGCGCTCCAGCCCAAGGCTGCAACACATACTTCGCAATATTTTGATATGTATGTAGTTTGACCGACACTGTTTTAGGTCAGAAGTTCCCAAACTTTTTTCCCCGTAAACCACATTCAAAATTTTACTGATTTCGTTGGACCCTTTGATGCCACATATTCCCAAAACTCGTCAAAAAAACTGAAGATTGAATCTAACGATGACAATTTGTGTCGCGGCTGGATTCGAACCCTATATATTTATACTTTTTAAGAGCACTACACAAATTCAGAGCGCAAGCGGGTTTATTCATGTTTCTGGCACCACTTTTATTTTTATCGCTCCAAGTTTCAAAGTGATGCGAAAAATATGAATCGCTAACATTTTTGAAACACAAAATTTGAACCAACAAAACTGCAAAACCTTTAACGACAAAATTTTAATTCAGAAAAATCTATGAGAAACAACCAAGCTAGCGAGACGCCAAATTTAGAACATAAATAAAATTGAGTGCTCAATGAGCGCTCTCTGCTGCTTTAATGAGTTTATCAACGATTAAAGCTGCTGAGTGACGAAAACTAGAAACAAAACCTTCTTTTGTGAGGAGTAATATTTTGAGTTGCATGGAAGCGTG
>NW_023458555.1:22963720-22966812 GCF_013731165.1 Rhagoletis pomonella | reverse complement strand
ACTTATTGCTCTTGAATTGAGTTGATGTGAGGCTAGATTTAGCATTTGATTTTAAGCCATAGCCTCAGAATTTTCGGTCTGAATCCGTGACTTTTTCTAGCCTTTTTTACTTAAAATATTCATAGGAAAATTCGGACCGAAACTTATAAAAATAATTACCATATTAAAAATAGTTATATTTCAAAAACTAGTGTTTACCGCACAGATATTACATGAACAGAGCGAAGTATTATTTCCTTGACAACATACTTTCTTAGGTTTTAAAAAAATAGTCCTACGAAATTTGCCTAATTTATGTTTAACATTTTTCAAGGTGTTTTTTTAATTTTTTAAGATTTAGAACGGTTTATGGTCTAAATATATTTCAGAGTGGCTATTCTCAAACGAAATAGCGAATAGCCCCACAGGATTGTATTTCAGCGATCAAACTAAATAAGAATTATGCTTGGTTTAGATTCATAATTTTCTTTATAACCATTCATCCCATTTTAGCTATTTTTGCAATTTACTCGATATTGAAGGATGTACGGCCCGAACTGACTTATAATTCGGATTTAGCGGGTGAAAATACATGCCGGTAGGCAGGTGGTGTCGGATGTACAAACAACTTTTTTTTGTGTGCCGGTGTTATTTATTATTGCTAACATATGGGGAAAATTTCAGAATGATATGTTCATCAGTACGTTTTTTATTTTATGCTTTGAAAAAAAAACCGATTCGGCCCAATTTTTGAAAGTTCACACATAATTAAAAATGTATAGATATCCGATAGGGAGTAATAAACATATTCATTGGTTCGGTTTTTATGTCCATTTCAAAGCGTTTTTGCGGTTAGTTTTGTGTGAGAGATACACTTTAAAATATATCGATCGCGTCAATTTTTCGTTCTTTCTTAATTTGGGTTCATAACTGGTGCATACGGAAAATTAAGGTCCTACGCTGACTCCTTCTAATTTGTTCCAAAAAATGTATGGGGCTGTACCACTGTGCGACGTACATTGGTAAGGATTTGCCTTATAATAGCGGTGTACATCCAAACCATAAGATTCAGTTTTAAGCGCAAACTTCCATTGGAGCTCCGTTTACAAGGCGATGTAGGCCCTCTCGAGGAACCCAGGTCCTATGGAATGGTTTAACGCACCTCCAACCTCTCAGCTACAGCGGCCGTGCTTTCCTTTTAAGAAAAATTAATTTACTTTTAAGAGACTAAAACCCCTAAACCTAACACAGGTCGGTACGTTCCTTCCCGCAAAGTGACCCAGTAAAACCGCTGCATTCTCCATGTCCACTTAGAATCTTCGGTAACTGAAAATTAATATAATTTTGTTTAAAAGATAGCTTCTAACTCTTCGATAAATTATATACAGAATGCAATGGATGACAGACATTATTTGAAACGATTATATCGTGATTTATACATCATCATACCTGTAACAGAATAAAAAATTTAATATATACTACATGCATAGATATTTGCTTCACTTACTTGCTTTATGGGAATACGATTTTCTACCATAAGCTGTCTGTGAAGACAACTGCATATACGTACACATCTACATACATATGTAAGTACGTTTAATTTTTAAATGCTTACCCTAAATGAAATTACACCACTGTAGTTACGCCCATACACTCACCCATTTTTTTATTTTGTGTTTAACAGGCACTCCAATCGAACATTGTATTGAGTTGTGTGCTACGTTAAGTACTGCGTCGTTCTCCTCAACTTGCACGCTTCACATCGATTCGAGTGGAATTGAGTGTGACACAAGTCCTTTATGGATTTTGCTTGCTATCGCAATGAGTATAGATTGCAAAGCGATGAACCTGCTGACAGCTACAAAAAAGCTGGTTACAAGCAAACAGGAAATGCAAACAGAAGCCATACATATTTAGATACGCAAAAACGGAGGTACTGAGCAGGCAACACAACACAACAGGCTGACAATTATAGGGAGGTTAGGCGCATGTAAGAATTTAAGAAAGGGGGAAGGTGGAAGAAGAAGGAGCTGTTTATGGTAGAGGCTGAGTTAGGCATACAGTACAAGTAAACAAGTCAAGGGGCAACTAAGCCAAGGCTCTAAATACGCCGAAGTGGAAATTCAAATTTCCCAAAATTGTCAATGCCTACATGGATAAAAACGTACATGCACACTATGCGTATGTACATGAATGTATATGTATATACAGTGACTCAAACAAATGACCAAGTGTTGGTTTTTTCAAATATTCGCAATGTTTTTGGAGCAAAATTTTTTTTTTCTATAGAAGTACAAAGCTTTAACTAAAAACATATAAATAACAATTTCAAAGCTAATGCAAAATTAGGGAAAATTCAAAATAAGTTCCATCAGGCCAAAAAATCGCGTTGAATTTTTTACATTTTTTTTGGAGACGGCTTTTACGGTCTTTTTTACGGTGATTTTATTTTAAATTTTGTTGCTAGGGGTCCCCCATATTTTATTTCATAAGAAATTCATGCTTATATGGAAAAAATATTAGACTAAATTTGTATAGATCATAAAACTGCATACCCGAAAATGTTCTAAAGACTCAGATTAAAAAGTTGAAATTTTGATGAATTTTTGATTTATATGGTTTTGGTTAAAGCTTGAACGGAATTTTTATAGAAAAATAACAAATAAAATTTAGCTCGAAAACCATTACGAACATTAAAAAAAAATCAACACTTGATCATTTGTTTTGAGTCCCTGTACATATATTGCAGTTGCGCCAAATGCGCAGTTTAAGTTCATGCATTTCATCGGATTGTGTGATGTAGTCGCTAACTGTGGTTATATTGTGTTTGTGATTTTACAAACCTTAATTTTTCCCTTCTATTTTTGATTTCTAAAATCTTCAGCGATGCGAGTTATTATCTGTGATGACATTTTTTTCTGATGTTGATAAAGCACTCGCTGCTAAAAAATTGTTTTTATTTTATTTTTTTCAGTAAGGATACTTGTACCTACTCTCGTTTAGAATGCAGGCATGTGCGCAGTTTATCTTGCACAATAATGCGCAATTCAATAATCCGCATACTCCCAGTTTGTACTCTGAATTTCCAGCCTGCAGCCTTCTGTGTTTCAAAA
>NW_023458555.1:22954960-22963620 GCF_013731165.1 Rhagoletis pomonella | reverse complement strand
TCGCTTTGCAATCTATACTCATTGCGATAGCAAGCAAAATCCATAAAAGACTTGTGTCACACTCAATTCCACTCGAATCGATGTGAAGCGTGCAAGTTGAGGAGGACGACGCAGTACTTAACGTAGCACACAACTCAATACAATGTTCGATTGGAGTGCCTGTTAAACACAAAATAAAAATGGGTGGGTGTGTGGGCGTAACTACAGTGGTGTAAGTGCATTTAGGGTAAGCATTTAAAAATTAAACGTACTTACATATGTATGTAGATGTGTACGTATATGCAGTTGTCTTCACAGACAGCTTATGGTAGAAAATCGTATTCCCATAAAGCAAGTAAGTGAAGCAAATATCTATGCATGTAGTATATATTAAATTTTTCTATTCTGTTACAGGTATGATGATGTATAAATCACTATATAATCGTTTCAAATAATGTCTGTCATCCATTGCATTCTGTATATAATCTATCGAAGAGTTAGAAGCTATCTTTTAAACAAAATTATATTAATTTTCAGTTACCGAAGATTCTAAGTGGGCATGGAGAATGCAGCGGTTTTCAAGTCCTGGTTTTACTGGGTCACTTTGCGGGAAGGAACGTACCGACCTGTGTTAGGTTTAGGGGTTTTAGTCTCTTAAAAGTAAATTAATTTTTCTTAAAAGGAAAGCACGACCGCTGTGGCTGAGAGGTTGGAGGTGCGTTAAACCATTCCATAGGACCTGGGTTCCTCGAGAGGGCCTACATCGCCTTGTAAACGGAGCTCCAATGGAAGTTTGCGCTTAAAACCGAATCTTGTGGTGTGGATGTACACCGCTATTATAAGGCCAATCCTTACCAATGTACGTCGCACAGTGGTACAGCCCCATACATTTGTTGGAACAATTAAGAAGGAGTCGGCGTAGGACCTTAATTTTCCGTATGAACCAGTTATGAACCCAGATTAAGAAAAAAACGAAAATTTGGCGCCATCGATATATTTTAAAGCATATCTCTCACACAAACCTAACCTCAAAAACGCTTTGAAATGGACATAAAAAAAAAACCTTGAAAAATGTTAAACATAAATTAGGCAAATTTCGTAGGACTATTTTTTTAAAACCTAAGAAAGTATGTTGTCAAGGAAATAACACTTCGCTCTGTCCATGTAATATCTGAGCGGTAAACACTAGTTTTTGAAATATAACTATTTTTAATATGGTAATTATTTTTATAAGTTTCGGTCCGAATTTTCCTATGAATATTTTAAGTAAAAAAGGCTAGAAAAAGTCACGGATTCAGACCGAAAATTCTGAGGCTATGGCTTAAAATCAAATACTAAATCTAGCCTCACATCAACTCAATTCAAGAGCAATAAGTTTTGATTCCCTCTTTTGTGGTTTAAAAAAAGAAGTAGCGATCTTCAACTAAATTCATCGTTACTATAACAAAGTTTTTCACCTCAATATTTACCTTACGCTTCCATGCAACTCAAAATATTACTCCTCACAAAAGAAGGTTTTGTCTCTAGTTTTCGTCACTCAGCAGCTTTAAGCGTTGATAAACTCATTAAAGCAGCAGGGAGCGTTCTTTGAGCACTCAATTTTATTTACGTTCTAAATTTGGCGTCTCGCTAGCTTAGTTGTTTCTCATAGATTTTTCTGAATTAAAAGTTTGTCGTTAAAGGTTTTGCAGTTTTGTTGGTTCAAATTTTGTGTTTTAAAAATGTTAGCGATTCATATTTTTCGCATCACTTTCAAACTTGGAGCGATAAAAATAAAAGTGGTGCCAGAAACACGAATAAACCCGCTTGCGCTCTGAGTTTTTGGAGTGCTCTTAAAAAGTATAAATATATAGGGTTGGAATCCAGCCGCGACACAAATTTCCATCGTTAGATTCAATTTTCAGATTTTTTTTGGCGAGTTTTGGGAATATGTGGCATCTGAGGGTCCAACGAAATCGGTAAAATTTTGAATGTGGTTTACGGGGGAAAAAAGTTTGGGAACTTCTGATCTAAAACAGAGTCGGTCAAACTACATACATATCAACATATCAAAATATTGCGAAGTATGTGTTGCAGCCTTGGGTTTGGATCACCCTATGGTCGAGTTTGTTCATCGCCTCTTAGGCAGTAGAGCTATTTACTCCGAGATAGGGGAGGTATCTATAACAAGATATGCAAGCCGCGGTGATCTCTCTCTCTCTGTACTGCAGATGAACTAACAAGCGAAGGAACCTTGTTGTCTGCAATCAGTACAGCCCGTAATTCGGGCACTTCGCTATCTTCTTGCAAGCTCTGGCTGGAAAATAACTTTGTCGGACGGGCTGATATAAGATGGTCTGCGTAGCCTTCTTACAGGATAGCAAGACATATCTGGCCTAAGCTGGACAAACGTAGATCTCGTCCTCTCCTCCACTTGGAGCGCCACACTGCTGCGGCATGTTATTTTATTTCTCACTGGGCAATGCCTGATGGAGGAGGAAATCGAAACCGTAGAGCACTACTTATGCCACTGTCCTGCTCTGGCTCGTCGTTACTCGTTTGTCCATTATTCTTTTGAATGTCTGGCAGAACTGGACTCAGCCAGTGTTTATGACTTTGTGCGCTTCATCAGAGTTACGAAGTGGTTCCATTTCTAGGGTATGGAGTCTCTAATACGGCATCACCACGGGCCTATGGTGGCCTAAGTGTGCCCTTTTCTGAAGGATAAGGGCTGCCGGGATAACATAACCTAACCTACATATGTGCTGCAGTGCATTTTTGCAACACGAAGTAGCTTAGAGCATTCGTGTGGCAGCCACGTTGGCAGTGAGTGGTAACCTATGTATTTACGCGTGGGTAAAAAAGCCAAAATTTGCCAACACTGGTCTATAAACAAAAAAAAAATGTTTTTTTTTATCCCACAGTGCGACCACATTTGATTGATTGGAATTTATGCTGACAAGGCACGACAAGGCTTCGAGACTTTACCTATACCACTTACATACATATGCAAAGAGTATACAAACAACAAAGTACGAAACAAAACATAATTCATATTACAGACATGGCAAGACAGCAAAAAAAAAATAAATCAAATACACAACAGTAAGAACTACCGTATATATGTACTTAGCTGAAACAATTACAAATACAATGCCAAAAACCCGACTAGGATGTCAACAAAAGGCTATCTAAGCAAGAAGCAGAGTTGGAGTTGACGCAAAAGCTGAAGTTGAAAGCTCTGTGGCACTAGCAGGATGACTGCAGGATATCTGTATCTGTGTGAGGGTGTGTGAGTCTGTGTGACTCTGTGGAGGTGCGTTCGCGCTGTTTCAGCTGTCTGAGTCTGAGTGTATTTGCGCTAAAGCTTAAGTAAACTGCAAACTGCGTAAAAATATATGAAAGGAGGTATGGCGATACGTGGGCTTGAATGTTGCCAAAGTACATATATGGACATAAGTGTGTCACAGACGGCAAAGCAAGGATGACGCATAGTCCTACGAGTAGATACTACCAGCAAACACTAGTCTACTTGCTGGCTGAAGTTTTGCGCGCTGCTGGTATTTATTTATGTACAACAATCACAGATAGAGAGAGAGAGAGTTGTTGTAGTTAGTAGGGCTGTTGAATATTTGAAAGAACTGAGTACTCGTTGAGTTGTTATTATATTTTCATGAGGCTTTGTTTTGCGCGCACTGTGTGTGATACGTTTGATGAAAAGCGAAAAAAAAACAAAACTATGTACATATTTTTTTTGCACACTTTTGACTTTAGAATTTTTCAACGCATTTTTTGTGTGTGTGTTTCTGGTGGTTATTCGTTTGTTCACTCGCATGGTGGCATGAACTCTGCGCTAACATGTTGTTGCATACATTAATCGCAAACACAAAGATGATATTTGTTTTCAAGATAAAGCCCGTGTAAGCTTAAGGAATTTGTAATTTTTGTGATATTATGCAAAGTAAGCGAAAATGAAAATAACAATAAGCACTCAGGGCGAAGATATTCAAATGTCGATAATGCGAAGTCGCATGCAACTAAGTACAAAGCAAGTGAAATTCTTTTCTTTTTTTTATCTACCTCATGCGCGGCAAGCAGGTCCTTCAAATAAAGGCAAGCAAGCATGTACTTCAGTATCTACATATCTTTGTTTTTTATAGCGCTGCTAAAGGTACGTGAAGAGACAATAAGATTCGATAACAGCGCTGTAAAAATGAGTACAAACACTTATGGTTCAAAAGTGGCGAAGAAAGGAAGCAAATACTTGAAAGAAACAATTTTGAGGTGGAGGAAAATGAAATGAGTCTGCATTTTACAGCTTTTGGCATAAAATTGCACTCACAACTTCTAATTTTAATTTTTTTTCTTTGTGTGTGCGTGCCGCGAATGCGTACACAAGTAGATACTTGGTGTGGGTGTAAACTTTATTAAGGGCTTATCGAAGTTATATGTCCTTTTCAATTATCTTTGGTTATATTCACATTTGCATTTCATGCGACTTCTAAGTTCATTTCCGCGCTCGATTTTCACTTTCATATTTCAATTTTAGCGTACGCGGCTTTTGCATAATTTTGTATTAGGACACGTACCTGTTGTTATTGTAGAGACTTTACCATGTTACAACACCATTGAAGAAGCTATTAATTTTAAAGCTTTTGTATTAAGTAAATGCGCAAAAAAGTTTAATATGTATGTCCTGGAACTGGTTAACAGCAAACATACCTGCAATGAGAGAGATTGAAAGTTTCGTATTAATTGTGATTAATTTAATTATAATTATTATGTAAGTTGAATACTAGTTATACAGTAAAAATATTTCACATCACACCTATAGTATACGTTTTAAATTTCATAAAAATCGGATAAAACATATAGATTATCTAAATATCTCGACTCAAGTACCAACCAGCCAATATCCATGCCACGCCCAGTGTGGAAGAGTGGCTAAATGGTGACAAAAATATGTTAAACTTAATTAAAGGATATGGGATTTGTCGTGGTGCTGAATAACAATCTGAACTCAAAATGTTAATTTTTGAAGAGGGTTGCCATCTGTATAAGCTTTCAAAATTAATTAAATTAGAAGTAAAATTAAATATTAAATAGTAGTAGTGTCTAACCAGAGATGTTTAAGAAATCTTCATTTCGGAAACACTTTGGAGGTTGATGAACTATTTTAATACGAGACAAAAAAGTTTGGGAACCTCTGTATTTACCCGATGAAAAAGTTCTTAATTAAAAAAAAAAAACTTTACATACATTTACAGGCTAAGGTCTCTAATTTGACTAAGAAGTAGTCTCAAACTAAAATCTTCTTAAACCTCTTTCGTCTGACATTGTGATACACACGTATTTCCATAAACTGATGAACTAATTCGAATTTGGTTGTTCGAACAAATGGCAGCCCTCCTAAGTAAAGGTCAGGAATATATCCCTTTCAAACCCATTTCGGTTTACACCCATCTTTTAGTAATCCATCCAACTTACTGAATAATTTGAATGTAACTTTTTAAACACGTGGCAGCTCTCTTCAAACGTTCGAAATATTCAAACTAAAGATTTCTTAACATTATCTTATATTTCATATACTTGTTGATATAGTCATTTGAGTTAGACCTTTCAAACAGGTGGCAGCCCTCTTCAAAAGAATTTAATCATTGTTAGCTCTCCTTCGCCAGACACTGCGAACTTTAATTAATTTGCAAACATGTGGCAACTCCACCTGATACCCATACTTTAGTAATTTATTTAACTTATAAAATAGTTTGAACTTTTTGAACAGGTGGTAACCCTCTTCGAACAACTCAAAAATATTCTTAGCGTCCAAACTAAAGATTTCTTAACACTCCTTCGTTTGACATCCATATTTTGATATTTTGTATAACTCTTATGTATATGTAAACTAGATTCAACATGTCAAGCAGGTGGCAATCCTCTTCAAAATATTTTCAAACTACTGCTTCCTTAAACATACATATTTCTCTTACCTAATATGATTTTTCAAACAGATGGCAACCCTCCTACAGTTCAGCTAAGAAACCAAGCGTTTCAAAACCATTTCGACTAATACCCAGATTGTAATGATTTATTTATCTTTTTAATTAATTTGAATATGATTTTTTAAAAGGTGGCAACTCTTTTTAAAATAAGTAAAACCTTATTGCGATTTACAGTCTAAGGCTTTTAGTTTGACGCCTCATTGTGGAAAATCGAATGAACGGTACGGATTTGATGGCATTGAGTATTAAATAATTTGAATTTAATTTTTCAACAGGTGGCATCTCTTTCCGGATAACTAAAACCAGTTCGCACAACTTACGACCAAGCGCTTTAATTTGGCATCTCATTTTTGAAAATCTGGCGAACGGTACAGATCCTTTATCCTGGACAAAAAAATCCCTTCGCGTATTATATGTATATATAGATTTTTAGATGGGTGTCAAACAAGAGGGTTTAGATAACTTCATTCGTAAAATGCTTTTAAAGAGGATCGCCACCTGTTTATGAATTCAAAATTAAATTAAATGGCAAGTTAAAATAAAATGAGACACTTGAATATGGCTGTCAAACAAGAGAAGTTTAGAGAAGCTTTATTTCGCACTTATTTTAAAAACGGTTTGATTTTTTCATGGTAAGTAGACCGATTGTAAAAAATGTGATTCAAGTTGAACATTTGAAAACAAACTTGCATGTCTGGCCGTAGCAAAAGGTGCAGACAATTTATTCAAGTTCAACATTTGAGGGCAAATTTATAGAATGGCTGTAGCTGAGTGCGCAGAGATGCTTTCAGATTCAGATGATGTGGGTTCAAATCCCGTCATAGGCGACGTGTTAAAATGATAATAAAAAATTTTGTTATCTATCTCCGAACTATGAAGAAATAAACACTTAGGTATTATTATTGCAAACATTTCTGCGGAAAATTGTTTTTTTTTTTACCCATGATAATGTAAACCAGACTTTTTCGGGTTAACGAATTGTTCGAGTATTCGATGGCATGCATTTTTATACCCGAGCGCACTTCTACACGAAGGTACCTTCTTCAAATAACGGTTGTTTGTAGCAGCCTAAAGGAACTGTGATATATATAGACAAATGTGTACAAAAATTTTCAGCATGAAAATAGAAATCGATTAAGCCGTGACTGTCTGTCCGTCCTTCCGTTCGTAGAAAGGCACCCTTTAATAAAGATATTTTTTCTATATTCAAGTTTATTAAAATTTGTACTTTACCTTCTTCGTATGCATTTTTGGACCACCCTAATTTACACACATATATATTTTAGATCGAATTTCAGTCATCATTTGTCAAAATTGGATAGCAGATAGCCCTATGACGATTCCAAATCAAATTTAACAGGGCATGCAATTTCAAGCACTTTTTATCCTGTCGGGAAAACTAACCTACATAAATTGTATGTTCCATAAAGAGTATGGAAAAAGGGAGTATCCAATTTACTTAGGCTAACAAAGCAGAGAACGTATAACTTAGGCCAAAAACGTAGTGGAGCGGCGAGCAAAGAGCATCGAGCAAAGCGTCGAATACAAAAACGTATATGTTTCACAGCACATACACGTTTTTATCTTACCAAATTACTTATTAATCTCCTAATCTTGAGATCAAAACTAAATTTCATCGCCTTCAAGTTCAATAACCTGCCTCACACACAAAACCACAAATAACTCAGTACGGAAAGAAACAAGTTGAAAGATCGATGTTCAACCAGTTTTTTACCCATCACAACTAGTTGAAGATCTGACTTTCTTCCTTGGAACGAAGTGTTGACTTTAACATGGTGATGTCGTAGGTATCAGTCAGTTATCCGATTGATTACAACTACTTTAAAACGCATTTTTCTTAAAGCACTTCGAGGTCAGTATGTTTCTTTTACACATGTCCATTCATGCTGAAATAGTTAATTGCCCATAGTTAGATGATTTTTCAACTAATACCTAATTATTAGCAGAGATATGTATCAAAGTTATAAGCATCTGGTTTATCTCAATGAGGCAGCGAGGTGATTATACATAAATTTGTAGTTAGTTACGACGTAGAAATAAATTAATTTTTTTTTTGCGGTAATTGGTTGAGCTATGCCGTACTGGGAAGTTTGTTAATTTCTATACGTAGCACACCTGTATAAATTAGTTTATATGTATTTGTCTAAGAAATGTTGGTGAATAGTTTTGTTTAGATAAGTCAGCAGGAAATCCAGCATGTGCGTCTATATGTACATAAATATGTATATATGTATGTATGAAGTTTGCGCCAGTCAACCGAAAGTATGTCAGCTTGTGGGTGTGATAAGCTATTTTTTGGCACATTTCATTTCCTCACTTCTTGCACCACCGCCTACACCTTTTCCCAACACAACGTTGATGAGCGAGCGCTAACGGTTAGAGTGATGACGAGATGTCAATGTTTACGTAAAACATTTACAACCGTTTAAAAGCGTTCGAATGCGAGAGTGGGAACAACAAGTCCAATGGGAGTACAAAGCGAATAGCAAAGTACTTCTGTACTTTAGATTACCTTTGGTCATACAAACTGTTGCAAGGTGAGAGAGTATCAAAGCGCGCGAATTTTCTTTGTTCCAACCAAAAATTAAATGACAGTAAAACAACAAAAAAGAAGATATGTAAATAGTAACTTGTTTAAGTATGTATTTGGCAGAAAGACGATAAATTGCTAGAAATCTCGCT
>NW_023458555.1:22926324-22954860 GCF_013731165.1 Rhagoletis pomonella | reverse complement strand
TTTATGGATTTTGCTTGCTATCGCAATGAGTATAGATTGCAAAGCGATGAACCTGCTGACAGCTACAAAAAAGCTGGTTACAAGCAAACAGGAAATGCAAACAGAAGCCATACATATTTAGATACGCAAAAACGGAGGTACTGAGCAGGCAACACAACACAACAGGCTGACAATTATAGGGAGGTTAGGCGCATGTAAGAATTTAAGAAAGGGGAAAGGTGGAAGAAGAAGGAGCTGCTTATGGTAAGGCATACAGTACAAGTAAACAAGTCAAGGGGCAACTAAGCCAAGGCTCTAAATACGCCGAAGTGGAAATTCAAATTTCTCAAAATTGTCAATGCCTACATGGATACATACATACATGCATACTATGCGTATGTACATGAATGTATATGTATATACAGTGACTCAAACAAATGACCAAGTGTTGGTTTTTTCAAATATTAGCAATGTTTTTCGAGCAAAAATTTTTTTTTCTATAGAAGTACAAAGCTTTAACTAAAAACATATAAATAACAATTTCAAAGTTAATGCAAAATTAGGGAAAATTCAAAAAATGTTCATCAAAATTTCAACTTGTTTGGGTATGCAGTTTTATAGCGCCCATAAGTGCCATCAGGCCAAAAAATCGCGTTGATTTTTTTAATTTTTTTTCGGAGACGGCTTTTACGGTCTTTTTTGCGGTGATTTTATTTTAAATTTTGTTGCTAGCGGTCTCCCATATTTTATTTCATAAGAAATTCATGCTTATATGGAAAAAATATTAGACTAAATTTGTATAGATCATAAAACTGCATTCCCAAAAATGTTCTAAAACTCAGATTAAAAAGTTGAAATTTTGATGAAAATTTTTTGAATTTTCTTAAATTTTGTATAAAGTTTGAAACTCTGATTTATATGATTTTGTTTAAAGCTTGGATGGCATTTTTATAGAAAAATAGCAAATAAAATTTAGCTCGAAAACCATTACGAAGATTAAACAAAAAATCAACACTTGATCATTTGTTTTAGTTCCTGTACATATATTGCAGTTGCGCCAAATGCGCAGTTTAAGTGCATGCATTTTATCGGATTGTGTGATGTAGTCGCTAACTGTGGTTATATTGTGTTAGTGATTTTACAAACCTTAATTTTGCCCTTCCATTTTTGTTTTCTAAAATCTTCAGCGATGAGGGTTATTTTCTGTGATGACATTTTTTTCTGATGTTGATAAAGCACTCGCTGCTAAAAAATTGTTTTTATTTTATTTTTTTCAATAAGGATACTTGTACCTACTCTCGTTTAGAATGCAGGCATGTGCGCAGTTTATCTTGCACAATAATGCGCAATTCAATAATCCGCATACTCCCAGTTTGTACTCTGAATTTCCAGCCTGCAGCCTTCTGTGTTTCAAAATGCGTCATCGGCAATTTTTGTTAGCTTGCCAAGGGCTCAAAATACTTATTACCCGCAGGGATCTTTAGCTGTGGCAACAGCGTATTGAATGCATATAAATTCTCTTATATACATACATACATAAGTTTATCCCTTATGTGTATGTATGTACGTATGTAAACCATTTTGGTTCATCTACATACAACGCCACACAACCGAAACAATCACCCCCAATTAAATATTGGGCCATATGAAAAGTCTTTGCGATCCTTTCCATTTCTAGACACCCAGTCAGATAAGGGTAGTATTTTTAATTTCTATTAAACTGACATATGTTGCTTGGTGGTCAAAATAATGGGAGCCGTATTTTTATTTTAGATAAAAATCGATATCTGGGGTTTTTTTCAAATGCAGATAACTTTGTTAAAAAATAAGGGATTTCAGCCATTAGCACCCAAATGTTAGTAATTGTTGCCACTTCAAGATACAGTGGTAAAATTATAGATCTTAATTTTTTATAAATTTTTTATTTATATTTATAAAAATGTTTTTCGAAAATAAATTTTGCAAAAACCATTTTTTGCTTTCACACTTTTTTTACAAGAAAATAGGCACTTCGAGCTGCACAATCGAGATGAATCCCTAGTACCTAGCTAAAGTTTTTTTTCCGGAGATATGATTTTTTTAGTAAAAAAAAACAATTTTTAGGTACATTTGTACATACTATAATGTAGTCAATAATTTTCTCAAGAAATATTATTAATTATTATTAGTTTTAGAAAGGGTACTTCATTAGTTAGGGAGATAGGTAAATTGTACACATACATCTCGTACACCTATATTGTAGTACGTACCTTAAAAATGTATATTTTCTAAAAAAAAATCATATATCCGAAAATAACTTTGCTACGAAACACAACAAAACACAACACAACATAACATAACACAGCAGGACATAACGTAACATAACCGAACATGACATAACATGATATAACATTACATAACATAACATGACATAATGTTACTTAACTTAACATAACATAACTTTAGATAACATAACATAACAGGACATAACATAACATAGCATAACATAATATAACATAACATAATACGACAGAACATAACATAACATGTCAATCTTCCATTTTATCTCTTTGTTTTTCTCTGTCTTTGCCTCTACCTGTATAAGCGCAACGAAACCGAATCATTTCCTTATAGGCGATGAAAAATTGATGGAATACGAGAATAAGCCAGGCAAGCGATCTTGATCGAAGAACGATGGCCCGCCACAAACGACTTCGAAGCCCGGTTTGACGGCAAACAACGTTATGTTGAGTGTTTGTTGAGATTTGAAGGAAAATAAATGTGCATAATGAGCTGCTACAAAGTGAAGAAACGATCGATTCGGTCCTATGCCCAGAGTTGGCCAACAGAAAAGAGTTGTGAAGGCCATGCACATCTTTTATAACTCTAAACAAATTGACGGAACTTGGTTGCGAATATTTAATGCATCTACTGCATAGCCCAACCTGACAACGTCTGACTTCCATATGTTCTGGGTATCTGCAAAACCCTTTTGCTGGTAGAAATTTGGCAAGCCAAAGAGCCGCTGAAAGTTCTACACCGATCTCTCAACACATGGTTTGGTTAAAGTTACGTTATTTTGGTTAAAGTTGACAAATTATGCGTTGAGAGAAATATTTTTAGCAGACTTTTTTCTGGGTGTACCCAAAAAATGGCAAAAGGTCTTAGATAATGGCCACTATATACTTGGTTGAAATTGATTTTCAATAAGAAAAATTAATTTTCAAAAATGTACCGAAAAAAGGCGAGGAGACTTGTCATATGACCCAATATGTATGTATATATTTTATCACTACAGCTACATGCCTATTACGAGTGCTGCATCCAACCGCGTTTACAACTCAAGTACCTATTTCTCTGAATTATGCGTTCGCTGCAAGTGAAGTTCAAGTTGCTGCTACGTAGTTTTTGAATTGAAATTTATGAGCAAACTATGAGTTGTACTCTTAGCAAGGAAGCAAGCAAGCAATTGTTGTGGGTTAAACAGGTCCGATGCGCACACTAGCAACAACAACAAACTAATGTCCTTGCAAGCCACACCACCACCAAATCGATGTAGCGTGCGAGAGCAATTCTTTTTTTCTTTTCTTCGGTCTATAACGCAAGTTTTGCTATACGTAGTTGTTGTTGGTTTTGCTTACTCGTTTATAAATTTACGTCTTTGCTGCGTATTTGCTTTAAAATTTTTGTTGTTACTGAAGCTGAAGCGAAGTCATAACAGATCCTTAGCATTATTATAACTAATTTGTTGTGGTAATTTAGTGAGCTTGATATTTTTTATTCCTTTTATTGTTGAAAGCAGTAAACCATCAGTACTTTAATTACTTTGTAATAATTTTTTATTTTTAAATCCAATAAGTCACTATTTTATTGCATTTGGGTAACATACATTTAGGCGCTCAGCGAGCATTATACACAGATGGAGCTATTGGGACCTAAAGCTTTCTACTTCAGCTGCATATAATTTAATGAAAAGTTTAATATAATTCAGTGCTTATATACATTAGGGTGTAACGTTAATGTATGGAAAAAAGGTCGCGAAGTGTGTGCGAATATATCCACTAAGTTGCATTTGTTTATAATTTTAGTAAATTGGCTGCAACTCTATCCATGCGCATTATGCCATTTAAGCACTTGTTGCATTAACAATTATGATTAACTATTGGTTTTCGAATGCAACATCCTTCCAAACTGATTTTTATTTATAGGCATTAGTGTGCCTCACCAAAAAAGTGATGGGTTTTACTCCGGAATAGTACAATTTATTATATTTTAAGACTGCCTCCAAATTATTTTGTAAACATATAAATATTTATGTGAGCTATACAGATTTGATTTTTAGGCGTAAAGCCTACTATGCTCTAAGGTGACTTTTTGGGGAAAATATTTTTAAAAACTAGTTTTATTTATAAAAAAAAAAATCGATTTTTGGAGTGTTTTTTCAACGTATCGAGCTCGTGTTAATCGTAATATTTTTCCGAAATATTTTGGCAAAAGTTTAAAAATATAATACATTTTATAATTCTGAGTTTTTTTTTTATTTTTTGAGCGCGATCCCCCTAATGTACATACATATATCGCTAAATACGTTCCTCATATGCACAATAGTCAATTCGACTAACAGCTGTCGTGCCTTTCAGATTTCTCTTGTTTAGAATTAAAAGGGAGTCTGCAAAAATTCCATCAAGGCAGAAGAAATTATTGAAACTCAAATTATGCTTGTAATTAGAGTGAAAAAAGTGTGTCTTTGACAAAAAAAAGTCAGTAGTCTAAAATATTGTTTACTCTACAAAACTAAAAGTTATTTTTTGTAAAAGTTTGCTTAAAAATCGCGGCGAATATTATTTTGTAGATAAAAAATATCTAGGAATATCTATGAAAATCTTTGAACTCTTTTCAAGGGACTGGCATTTATTTTATCAATCTTGCCTGAAAGCAAATATAAACATACTAGACGGAGTATTTAAAACTGGTTTCCTGTTCCAAGCATGTATTTTCTTAGGCCTCATCCCCTTTCCGGCGCAGTTTTCACATTCAGTTTTACAAGCTTCCACGTTTACTTCTATAATTAAGTGAACATGCGCGACTTTCGTACTGTACTTATCTTTTTTTATACCCGAGCGCACTTGTGCACAAGGGTCTGTCCGTCCGTCCGTGTACACGATAACTCGAGCAAAAATTGAGATATCTCAACGAAATTTGGTATGTAGGTTACTGTTAACCCAAGGTAGGTTGGTATTGAAAATGGGCGAAATCGGACAGTAACCACGCCCACTTTCCATATAACGGTAATTTCCAGAAATACGAAAACTGCGATATTTTAGTAACTACTGAAGATAATTCACTCAAAATTGATATTTACAATAATTTTTAGACGAAAAATAAGAATATTATAAATTCTTGGAAAATGGGCGTAGCCACGCCCACTTATAGTTACATGTGTATATCTTGGTAACCGCTGCACCAATTTCTTCCAAACTTGGCACAGTTGTTGGCCTTGGTACAGCATACTAAATGGCCGAAAATTTAAAAAATCGGACAATAACCACGCCCACATCCCATATAACGGTAATTTAGAGAAATACAAAATCTTCGATAAATCAGTAAATATTAAAGCTAATTTACTCAAAATTGATGTTTACAACAATTCTTTACCAAGCTATACGTTTATGGTAAAATTTTGGAAAATGGGCGTGGCACCGCCCACTTATGATCACATATATGTATATCGGTAACTGTTCTATCAATTTGTACCAAACTCGGTATTTTTATTGTGCTTGCCAAATAAAAGCAAAACCTTGAAAATTATTGAAAGTGGATTAAAATTACGGCCGCTTTTTGTATAACGGTAAATTTCAGAAATGCTTGAAACTTCAATAATTCGAAATTTAAGGACGCTCCGCCCGAACTTAGACTTTCTTACTTGTTTTAATTTGAATTAACGTAAAAAAGAGTACTATTTAATTTCTATGATTTTATTGCACCTTGTACCAAAAGTGACTTTTCCTTATTAAGTAAACCCTCCTGCTCATTTTTTTCGACGTCTGGCGCCATCTGTTGGAAAGTGCGCGCAACAAAACTAGCTTGTGCACACCACTTAAAGAGCTTTGAAAAGCTTGTGGAAACTGTGAAAGCTGGCAAGCTAAGCTTTGGTACAGAAAATTTTAGTTTCCTGTATCCTGAGCTTTTCAAACAACACATGCACGCTTTTATGTGTATGTGAATTTATACATACACAGATATTTATGTAGATTTTGCTCATGCATATTTGTGTTTATTTGTATTTTTTCGCTTGAACTGGAGTAACCAATAGGGATAAATCGATACCATCAAGCTATTACTCAAATCAGTACTTGCACTTGTACCAAATAAGGTATCGATACCTACTCAGTATCAGAAAGGTATCGAGTACTTGTATTTAGAACTACGATTTTGCATAATTTTCAAAGTTATTGTATTTTTTTTTTAAATAAATAAATCATTTTTGCAAGATTATTTATCGTTTAATATGTTTTCATACAAAAATTTAAGACAACAATTATTTTTGTATAGTATTTGATTTCAAAAGCAATCGAATAAATTTTTACAAGTTTAATAGATAAAGTTTTTTCATATAAAATAAGTCTAAGAAAAATACTCCCAAAAACATCAACTTTTACAAGTGTATTCCTGAAAGGCGGTTCCGAGATTTAGTTGTACTTGGTTTTCGAGAAAAGCCTCTCGCTTGCTTATATAACTGCGAAAATGTAGTAGGCATATCTTCCCATTCGGTTCGGACTCCGCTTCTCAAGAATTTCAAAAGCTGCTCCTCTACTCCACTTTCCTTCAAGTGTGGTCCGTTTTTTCGCTCCCATTCTGTCCTTCTTTGGGCTATAAGCTAAAATTTGCTGATAAAAAGAAACCCACATAATGAAATTATCTAATACAGTAACTTTATTTTTTTTTATGTAGAGGTGTAAAACTTGGCCTACTATATTCTAACTTAAGTTGTTAAAAAATAAATGTAGAAAGAGATTTACATAAAGTAGAAAAGGTCCAGGGTTCCATGCTGTTTAAGAAACACGACTGCTATTTATATTCTATATTAGTTGATATAAAATAGTTTGTTTTTACAAGAATTGAAAATATTTAAGTGACTTCCAGGACAGGCTTTTCGTAGCTTTCCTAGTTTAATTATCCATAGTGATGTTTTCTAATTACTTGTAAAATTTTCTAATTTTTTATTCGCACGAAAGCGAAAATGAAAAATGCAAATCTACCATGTAATTTTTTTTACTCTGATTTTTGGGGGAATTTACTACTGAATCGAGTTTTATTACCTCAAATGCTGCTAAGTATCATTAAATTGTCATAGACGTCAGTTTTGCAAATAAAAACGTAAAAGAAAAAATTCATTGTTGAAAGTATTGCCGCATCGAAAATATTTTTGTCTACGGAAATGCCCGCGCAACTTCTACCAAAATTTGACCAAAAGTTCAAAATTAATCCAACTGTTTTGGCAAAGTTAAAAAATGCTAAGTTGCTTATGTGTCAGAAAAGCCTTTCGTGAAGGGTTAAATCAATCACCACGAAAATTTACTCACATTCGCTCTAAAAATTATAGTCCAAGAAAGATATAGCTGCATAACCGTGTCAAAACCAAGATTGCCTATCAGCCCAATTCTAAATCATCCCGCAAGTTTTCTCTCAGCAGATTTGGATTCTCCCGAAAGCAGTACTTTTTAAAAATAAACTATTCCACAATTTAATGAACCCGGTGCGACTTGAAAGGAACTCTTTTTGATGACGCGCTTCACCTTGGCCAAAATTTATTCTACCCTCTGTTGTGAACAGTTAGATATTTAGATCAATTAAAAAGTCGACCAGAACTGATTAATAGAAAAAGTGTTTTACTCCATTATGGCAACACCAAACCGCACGTTAAAATTGAAAGCGCTTGCTTGAATAGTTTTGTTGAATCTACATTATATTAAAGATAGATATTGTTTTATTGTGGTATTGACTGTGCTGAATTAACTTCATAAAAAGCCAGTTGAAATCATTTGAATCAATTTTCATCACAGAAGTAAGCGAAAGTTTACCGAGGGAAGCATTATGGCATTGTCTTAAAAATGTCAACGCTTAATATAAACGCTCTGAATGAATTACTTGCTTAACCAGTTAAATCTTTTTACCTGAGTATTCATTAAAACGTGTAGCCTTATTCGAGATGGTTGTCGTTTTTGAAATGAATGATTTCCAAAAATCTTTAGGCAAAATTTACAAAAAACAAAACTAGTCTACCAAAATTAAAATTTAGCAAAATTTTCTAACAAAACGGCAATACTGGTAGTATATTTGAACCAGTCTTCTTTACAAATAATGTAGATCTGCTTGTGAAGCTGAAAGTCGATTTTCCACCGTAACAGTGAATGAAACTGCCGATAAACCCAAGTTTTGAAGACATGTTTTATATTTTTTATTATTTTTATTTTTTTAATCGTAACAGCTACAACTTTTATTAAAAAAATTGTTCTTCAAAAATTATTTTTTTACTTTTATTTTGTTAGTCCTTCGATAACTGTTATTTCTGAATTTTTGTATATGAATCCAAAATAACAATTATTTTTGATTTTTATTTAAATAATCTGTTAATAACAGTTATTTTTGTTTTGTGTCTAAATAATCTGTTAATAACAGTTATTTTTGATTTTCAGATTATATGTCTTTTGTATAAGTTGTAGTAAACTTTTGTTTCCCAACACCTTCTTAACTGTGAAAAATGTTATTGACTTTTATACGAATGATTTAAGAAATTAAAGTCGGTAACTGATTAATATTGTTGACTTTTAAAAGTAATAGTCACTGACTGATTTTTATTGATGACTTTTATAAATAAATAGGGCGTTTTCGAACCGGCTACCGAGATAGGTCGATCTTCCACTCAGCCGTCGATATGTATATAATATTATATACAGAATTCTCCCTTACAAATTGCTTATTTACCTAGACTTTTTTTATTCATTGTCCAGCAGCAGCTTTTCACACCCTCCTTTCTATGCAACTATTTTTCACTGCCATTTATTCAATTTTAAAATGAATTATATTAACATCTACAATTCATTTTGAGTTTAAAAACTTTGTCACTTTAGTTTCTGTAGTTTATCAAAAAAAAAAGAACAAGCATACCGCCTAGTGTTGATTTGCATTACACAAGTGTAAATGATGTGCTGCCACGCGCAGAAAGCCCTGCATGCAAGCACTTTTAGCAGTAAACTTTTTTCCCACACCTCTCCGTAGGGTCACCATTTTTTCAGTACTATGCAAATGTCAACTTTAAGAGGCTTAAACTATTTACAGCCTTTTGAAATTTTATTCTGCCAAGCAGCAAAGTGAGAGGATGCATATCCGCCTAACACACACGCCCTCCTACGCGCCAAGCACTTAGTTTATTTGGCATGAATTTAGGCGTCGTACATGGACAAAAGTTTCCAACAGTCCCTGTAGGGAAATTAACTAATTGAGTTCAGCTATTACACATACATACATACATACATATGTTTGTTACATGTTCTTGGTAATTAAAAGTAAAATGGTGTCAGCTATTGAGAATTAAAGTACACTCTTGACACACTCATCTTACTGTATTGTGTCCAGTATGTTGGTTAATTACAACAACGAAGATTGTGGTGCTGTAAGTGTTCGGGAAAAGTTTTTGTACATTCCCGTATAAGATACTGATGCGAATTGTTTGTTGTTGTTATAAAAACGTCCCACACTTACAGGTGTTTGGAGGAGTTAAAGTCATAGTCATTCGTTGAGTGTTTTTTCAGGTGCGGTGATCCTAAGAAGCAAAGTCTGGACCTAGTAAGGGTGAGCAGCCCCTTTCCTGGCGATAATATTTGCCGTTTCATTCACCTCGATTCCGCTATGTCTCGATAACCATGTGAGGATAATCCGGTTCCTGAATGTGATGAGTGTGAAAAGCTGCAGGCAATCTCATGTCAGCTTTGAGTTTATCTCATGTGCTTTTAAGGCGGGAGTGCCGCCTTGCTATTTATAAGAGTGTATGCTTGTGATTGTTGGTCACCGCACTTTCTGCATACTCTGTTGGACTTAAATATTTGTGGCATTAATGACATAGACCTCAGGTTCAAAGGCAAAGTTTGCTTGTCCAATGCTAGTGAAAAAGAGTCTGTTATCCATATGTTACTATCTTTCCGAGGTTTTGCTGGTTCATTGACCTAGCTGCTTCCACTTGGAGAAAATAGCACACAAGTTGTGCTTGAAACTATTCCTCGGGAGATGTACGTAGGTCCACGAAATTAATACGAATTTCTTTCGCCTTTTCTACTAAGGGATTTTGCCGTAGGTTGGGTCGGTCTCCTCTGAAGTCGTCCAAGAAGGGTATGATCGAAGGACAAATACATTTTCACTGCGACTTGTGCCTTACTTAGCAAACTCTGGAATGAAAAAGACATTCATGATTAGCTATCTTAGGATTCATAAAACAACTTACCTGTTAGTCTCTTTATCTGGTTGCCGCAGAACTGTGACCCCTGGATAAGGGTGATGGCAAGACGTTCCTTATAGCGAAACTCTAAATTCCATCTTCCAGTAGATCTCCCAAGCTCTTTGGTGGAACAAGAGCGGTCGACTCCCATCTTTCCGGAACATGAATCCAGAGTTAGAAGTCTCAGCAGGCCTGGCTCCATCTTTGACACGGACAAGGTACTGTGCGCTGCAGACGAAGATGGCATATATTCGGCGTTAATTCAGAGATGGATTGATATTATCATCAATCTCTAGTTATTATTTGGAAAACATACCGTATACTTGAAGGAGGGCAACCGTCTTATTTATTCCTAAATCGGGAACCGGCACCCGGACTCACTTAAATCATAGAGACCTATAAGTTTAATTTGCTTCTTCATAAAGGCCGTCGAAAGACTACTAGATTTACATATTAGTAATTAGCTGAGATGCTCAACTCCATTACACAACACTCAGTTTTCGTACATCAAAAGAAAATCGAAGGACCCTGTCCTACAGTTTTTGGTAAGTAAGATCGAAAGAGCCCTTGATTTTAAGGAGTTTGCTCCATGTACCTTCTTCGGCATCGAGGGGACTTTGAATAATACTGCGTACGGAACTATCTCCACTTACGGATGGTTCAACAACATGTTTCGTGAGCGTGATATGACTTCGTCCCTCGGCCCGCAGAGAAGTATTCTCTCTTCTCTTCTTTGATCTCTTGTGGAGATTGACCTCTTAACCAAAACTACTGGAAAGTGGTAACGAAGCTGTGGCATATGCTAGCAACTTGGTAATTATTGTGATGGGAAAATTTGTCAGTACATAATGATCTCCAATTATTGGACTCTTTAAAATTAGACACAACACAAAGGTATTTTGAGAAAAATATCAAGTCTAAGAATTGACAAGTTCTTCGACGCTATTTCAAAATAATTCTGCTTCGGAAGGAAATTCCAGATCCAAATTCTAGGCCGATTGGTTTGGCTTACCTGAATTAGACCCCAGATATTTATATATAGATGGCACACACACGGATCAAAGATGGCGGGCAGAGCAGGTGCGAATGTAATGTTGTTGGTCCATGGTGTCTTAGGACGAGGTACTAGCTATCTCAATTTGTTTCAGAAGAGCCTTCAAAAGGGTTTAAAAGGCGCCTTTATGGCTATCTATACAGACAGCCAAGCGGTAATAAGAGCAGTATCCAATAGGAAGGAGTGCTTTGACACTATCCAGCTCAAACCAGCAAGGTGCACGGTATTCCTCTGCTGGGTAGCAGCACACTCCGGGTTCTTAGGTAACGAAGTCGTCGACAAATTCGCTAAGGAAGCCTCATTGTACTTGTGGAACCAGAACCATTTTGTGCACTCAGTTGGTCCTCATCGAGACTCATAATTGAATTGTGATTAGGCTCAGAACTCGAGTATGTATCTACTGGGGCTCTTAGACAGGCCAGAATTTTTGGTTTTCCCTTTGCTAGGAAAGATATGAATCCTTTAAATAGAGCCAACATCAACTTGCTTATTGGTTACCTAACCGGTCACAATCATCTGCGCTCTCACATGCACCGGATTGGCCTATGCACGGTGACGGATTGTCGTCTTTATATTGCAGACGAGGACATTTCGGAGCACATTATTTGTGATTGTTCGGTATTAGCCAGACCAAGACTGCAATACTTCAGTTCTTCCACAATCGATGCCCTTACGGTAAGGAAGGCTATCAAAAAACCGTTTAGCTTTTAAATATTAGCGAGGCTGATAACATCTTCGGCCGTTAGGGTTGGGAACTACCGTATGGATAAAAAAGATATTGTAGGTCGCGCTAGTTCAGTTGCAACCATTTGCATTACTTAACATTACCTAGATATTTATATCGTGAAATATATCAATAATATAATACCGGAATTTGTGTCGATACTTTTATCTGCATTAAAAAGCAAATTTATAGCCAAAGTGCCAAATGCCGATAAGCGGGAAATAAGAGCTCATGTGACATTCCTTCGTTCCTGCAGGTATACCTACATACATAACTAAGGTCTCTTTGTCAGTCTATAAGCATGCGAACTCGCTCGCATATGTAGATTAGCTAGCAACAGGAAGTGCACGCACTCACCAACCACTTGCCACAAACCACTCCGCCGCACACAGCCAAGTGCATCGTCAGCTCTTTTTAGCCTTCACCTGTCAACTTCCGGTTAGGTCTTTTGAAGTGCGTCTGCATTCAACGAGTCTAAAGTGGGGCTAAAATAAAAGCAACCATGCCAGTAACAACAAAAAAAAAAAAATAACAAAAACAATAACAGCTACAGTAAGAGCTAAAAACGCCCTCATTTTGCGAGTACCCCTTTTGGAACGTGTTTTTCGCTAGCTGGCCCCCTTTATTTTTGTTGCTGCTTTCAGCGCCATTACACTAACAGAAAAACCAGCCGCCTCAATGCAATTCCGCTGCCTTTTTAGGTAACGCAAAAGTGGTAGCGGGAAGTGGCATGGTTGGTTACTTGTAGGTAGCAAACTTTTCTTTTGGTCACAACATGTCTGTTGACGTTGCTTTTGAATTGGCTTTGAGCCTGGTTAAATTTTTTTTGCGTTGTTTAGTTTGTGCCAGTGTTTTCGTCAGAACATTTCAAAAAAAATGTTTAGGGGTGAGATATGCCACATAGATATCAATTTAATTAAAAAAAATTAAATTTAATAAAAGAAGTTTATAAATTAAATTCATGACATTTCTTTTATGTTCAAACTTTAGAGCAGGATTTTGCTCGAAAAAACGAAAGGTTGTTCTAGCGTTCATTGACTACTAGATCAGTGTGTACAAAGGTAGCCATTGGCATACCTACCGCTTCTTCTAATCAGGACAGCTACATAGGCATGCTTATATAGGCAAAAATTAAGGAACTTCCAATTACTTTTCTCTTAAAGTGAGTGTTTAAAGTTTTCATTGGTGTCTGAGTGTCAGAAAAGATGAAAACTTCTTTTATTCCTCTTCGTAGGTCTGTGAGAAAACCTGCGTGTTTCGGGGAGTCGATAAGATATATTAACCTTCAATTCAAGTGAGAAAGCTCTTCTTCTTAGGAACCAACATATTCTGAGCTCTGTTACATATAATATATAGAAATATTATTTCTTTTCGAATGTGAAGGTATAACTACAATAGCGGCTACTGGAAGGTAGCCATGAACTGGCTTCTTTTATTGACTTTTCTTACTGATGAAACAGCGGCCTCCGCTTGGGAAATCATCCGCCCTATGTTGAATATCGTCATCGAGGGTAAAAGTGACGATGCGGCCATCGTCAGCCATGTTACTGATGCGCTGACGATGACGATATTCAGCATAGGGCCGGATATCAAGAGGAAGCACACTGGCGATAAAAACTTAGTGAATGGTTATTTTTTGTGTAAATCCATACTTATAGTGTTTTTCTTGTTAGAATTTTGTTTAGTTTTACATTAAAATATTGTTCATGCAATAACCATCAAACTTTCAAATATAAAACAAAAACTTTGTAGATAACAAAACTCTCCCTGCCGTCTCTAACCGCTCTATTCTCCGAACTTTGGGACCTCCCTCATACTAACGTGTGCTTACATCGTATTTATGTGTATGGGCTAATCCATGTCAAATCAACCAATGGTAGGAATCGACTATTTTTGATTTTAATGTATTTTGGTTAGACCTGTTCTTTTATCATATAACCAAAGATATAATACTTTTTTCGAAAGTTTGAAATTTCCCATTTCCCGTTTTTTTTTTAATCTCAAAAACTATTATAGTTAAAAAAATGATAACATATGGGGCTATATAAAAAAAAAATATATATATTAAAAAAAATTCGAAAAAAATAACAGAATTTTTGAATAAAAAAATCGTAATAGCAATATAAATAAAAAAATAAAAAATAAAAATAAAAATAAATAAAATTTTATTTTATGGAATGCCTCTAACAGATCTTTAGAGAATCTGAAATTTTCACGTTGGGGTTTTAAGACATGAATTTTTGAGCTTTGAAAAAAAAAATTTGCAATCTCAAAATTTAAAATAAATTTAAGTTAAATAGAAATTGTTTAACATAACCTTATTAAGATTTTGTAAAAAAAAATTCAAAGTTCAAAAATGTTTTTCTTAAAATAAAAATCTGGAAAGTTTCAGTATGCATATTTTTAGATCAGTTAGCGATATTTTGTAAAAAAATTAACCAAATATGTTTATACGTTTTTGCTTTAAAGATTTTTTGAATTTCGAAATTCTGTAATTTTTTTGTTACTCGAATTTATTTTTATATTTTATTTTTTTAATTTCCAAACTCTGCATTTTTTTTTGTTATTTCAATTTTTTTATAAATGGTTTCAATTTCAAAATTCTGTAAATTTTTTTGTTATTAGATTTTTTATATTTTTTATTTTAATTGCGAAATCTAGAATTGTGCATAACTTTTTGTAAAAAAAATTTCAAAGTTCAAAAATATATATCTTAAAATAAAAATCTCTAAAATTTCAGTATACATATTTTCAAATCAGTTAGCGGTATTGTGCAAAAAAATTAACCAAACATTTTTACAAGTTTTTGCTTTTAAGATTTTTTGAATTTCAAAATTCTGTAAATTTTTTTTGTTAGTAGATTTTTTACATTTTTTATTTTAATTGTGAAATTTAGAATTGTGCATAACTTTTTGTAAAAAAAAATTCAAAGTTCAAAAATTTATATCTCAAACTAAAAATCTCTAAAATTTCAGTATGCATATTTTCAAATCAGTTAGCGGTATTGTGTAAAAAAATTAACCAAACATTTTTATAAGTTTTTGATTTAAAGATTTTTGGAATTTCAAAATTCTGTAAATTTTTTTGTTATTCGAATTTATTTTTTTTTTTTTTAATTTCCAAATTCTGCAAATTTTTTTGTTATTTGAATTTTTTTCTGTAAATTTTTTTGTTATTAGATTTTTTTATTTTTTTGTTTTAATTGTGGAATCTAGAATTGTGTATAACTTTCGAAAAAAACTTGATTTCCTTTAGAAGAAATTCGTTATATGATAAAAGAAAAGTTCTAACCAACAATTGATCGATTTGGCGTTGAATGACCCACATATGCTGGCATATCTTTCAGCATTGTTGCTAGTAGTGTCACTTGCGGTTTCAACACAAACAGAATTGCTAAGCTTTTTATGTGTATTTCACTCCTCTTCTTTCACTAGTACATACATATACAGTGCCGGACAAAAGTATTGGCACAGAGAATTTTTCGCAATATCTGAAAAGTTTTTTATTCTAATTTATTTTCGATAATTTTTTATAAATATATAGTTCGTCCTACACCAAAAAACATAAAAACTAAATCTCTAAATTTTGTGCAAAACTCAGGAAAATTCAATAAATTTGCATACTTATTTGCAACTTTCTATTCAGATTTTTTAGAAAAATTCTAAGTATGCAGTTTTATAGCTCAACTAATTTTAGTATAACAAAGTGCAAGCTTGAAGGTGCTAAAAAATCGCATTGATTTTTGGCAATTTTTTTTCAGTCATGTTCTTCCGTACAAAGTATGTTCGACAATTATTTTTTGTATGGAGAAAATGAGCAAGACCTTCTACTAAAAAAATGTCCAAAAATCAACGCAATTTTTTAGATACTTCAGACTTGCACTTTGTTACACTAAATTTGAATGGGCTATAAAACTGCATACTTAGAATTTTTCTAAAAAATCTGAATAAGAAGTTGCAAATTAGTATGCAAATTTATTGAATTTTCCTGAGTTTTGCACAAAGTTTAGAGATTTTGTTTTTATGTTTTTTGGTGAAGTACGAACTATATTTTTATTAAAAAATATTGAAAATAAATTAGAATAAAAAACTTTGCATATATTGCGAAAAATTCTCTGTGCCAATACTTTTGTCCGGCACTGTATATATAAGCATTCTTCATTACCACTTATGATGCGCTCTGCAATTTACTAATTCATAAGCAGTCACTTCACTTTTAAATATCCATCCTTCAATCCTTCACTCATTCAAACGCTTACTTCATCACATAAATTGCCGTACATATGTATGTACAACCACAGAATTTTTTTTGTCTAGTTGTTGGTATGTCGAGCAGGTATTAACAGCTCTACTCAAAGGACTTTGATAAGCCGACTTGAATAGGAAGTGAGTAGTACTTCCATTAGAGCAGAAGCTGTTGTCAGTTGCTCTGGTATTTAGCAGTTATGAAAATTATATTGAAAAAAAAAACAGACACACACCCAAGTATGTATTTCTCGGCGCACTTAAAGGTATTAAGTATTTAGCATGAGTGTGTGCTTATTCATTGAAATGGGCGACTAGTATGTCTGTAGGTTTGTTGTGTAAGCATACATATGTGGGTGTGCGCACGGAAGTTGGCATGTGCCGGTATTTATTTTTTTCGAATTCATCTGTGTGCTGTTCTTTGTATTAATATAAAAGTGTGCTTTCTTATGCATAGCTGGTTACCCACCGGATATTAAATTTTCCACATTGCATTCGTTTATATGATTTCTTTGTAATCATGCGATCATGCAGTGGCAAATGAGAGGAGTGGGAATCCTTGCTGGAAATATGGTATTGAAATTTTATTTTTTTTTTATATAAAAATATCAAATTTATAACTTAATTGTAGATTGTAATAATAAAATATAGTTTAAATATACTCCACTGCGTAACAAAAATTAAAAAAGTTTGACTTAGGTACTTACATATAACGCCATATAGTAGCATCCTTAAAATCTGTACCAAGGGTCGCAAAGATTTCTTAATAATATTAGGCTTATTGAGAGCATTTTCAAATTAATTTTTAAGGAATTGAACCACTGTAGAACTGTCAAGAAATTGATTTTAGTTTGGTTTGGAATGCGTTCCCCGAGCGCCTCCAACTTTAACATGCTTTCTCTTCTTAACAAAAACTTCGACAATTATTTCTCTGGTTCCTGTAATTGCAGTTGTCCATCTCGGGGACATACAGGTTTGTCTGCACTTGGTCATTGCATTATTTTCGTGAGAAATTTTTTTTACCGGAGCTTCATCACCACTACTTTAGACATGTCCAAGCCAGTGCAGTACAGTCGTTGTATTGTTATGCTCTCAGCTGCATTAAAAATCTATTTAAGTTCTTCATTGCATTTTTTTCGGTAGCCGTTGCCCACGCAAACAAAAATGTATAAAATAATCGACATCGTCCTCGCTTTTTCAACAAAGACGGGCATAATTTTTATTCGTAGAAAAAGGGGTCTTCGTTTCAGTTACCTACCGAGCCCAAAACATAACAACTGGCAAAAATTATTCTTCGCTTGATCGCAATTAAGCAAACAAAGTCTTTCACTACTTCAAAATTGTTACTTCTTATGTACATATTTTCGTTCACCGGTAGACCAACGTTTTTGCCTCCATAACCGAGTTGGAAAATAATGCTCTTACGGCTGTGTTGTTGAGACCGAAGAACTCATGGTCATCTCCGTGATCGGCAAACAGCGTTCGTTTGCTGTTTATATTAGTGCTTCTATCATGTTTTCCAAAATCAGATTGAAGATAGACTTTAAGGTTTTATAAAATGCTCCTTATATAATTTATAATTTATAAAAATTCGAATTTTTTCATATATTTTTTTTTATATGTAAATTAAGAAGTTGCTACAGCGATGCCGCTAATGGACACAAAGAGCAATACAAAAAGAAGATCCACTGTTAATATCTACGTATTTCAGTAAGGCAATAAATAATACTTTATTCGATCAAAAATTATGTATACATATATTTTTTGAATTTTTATCGTATGTTGTAAAGTGACTCGCACCAATTTCCTTACATAAATAGTTTAGATCCCAGTATTAAAACAGTAACTTTTGTTTACCTTTGTTAAAGAACTGGTTGAAGCCATTATATATATATATATGTGTAAATATACACATCGTCCATGTTTTTGCAAAACCGCCCATCGCCAAATTTCAAAACCGCCTATCTTACGGCACTCAAAGTTTACAGGAGAGCAAAAAAACGGTTTATTCTTTGAAGGCATTGCCTTTATAGGCCGTTTTTTCTCTAGCTATTATTTTACTAATCTGTCGTTTTAATAACGATTTAACGATTTTTATGTATAAATCTCGATGCCTGGAGTTCAGGGTTACCAAATCTCATTTTTGCCACAACGGCGATTTAGACGTTTTTGCAACTTGTCGATGGGCGGTTTTGCAAAAACATCGACGATATGTATCTTGATATTACAGTGTAAAAAAACAAGCATCGAAATTTTCCGTTTAAAAAGAAGAAAAAGCAAACATACGGTTTGTCGCTTACAGTTCTATACAAATTTTAAACAAAGCTTTTTGTAAGATTTTGTACTCGAATTTTATTATCACTTCACAATAAAAATTAATTAATTAAAAAATTAACGGTCCTTCCAGGTGGTGCTGTGGTAATCCCTTTTCACTTCATATTCGGAGCGCTCCACATTTGGATAGCTGGGATGTGTGTTTCAGTATTTTTCTTGCGTTAGTTTTTTTTCACTAGAATTCTCTTATATAAGTTGTGTTTCTTTGTCAAATTTTATTTTGATTAATCCTTCAATTTAATTATTTAAATTCGGTAAATAAATTAATACATTGGTTTGTAATTTCTTTAATGGAATCGGCATCGGTCGATTCTTTCCCTATAAGCCGAATAATCAGCATCGGTATCGGTATCTTAAAAAAAAATTGGAATCGGTTAGACTCTTGTTGGACACGAAATCTCATGGAGAAGAAAAGTGCATACATTCAGTTCACCTAAAAAAGCCTTTCAATCAACATTTTGATATGCTTCCTTTAGCATAGGTTTAATATTAGTATGTCCTATACGAGGGTAGCTTGTTAAGTCAATGACTTTCTAACTCTCCCACTGAGTAATATTAAATGCAAAATTGCTCCAGTAAACAAACATTTTCTATTCATACTGCGTCTTTTTGTTGGTATTTGACAGCCATTGAAAGCAGACAACGTCCTGGATATCGTTCTCTTGGGGGAGCTTGAGGAAACTTACAATTCCGAAAAGATTCATACTAATTAAATCGAATTAAAAGTCGACTAATTATGTTTAAAATAAAATGCTCTTTTGCAGAAAAAAGTATATTTTATTCAAAAAGTCACTGACCTATTAAACTGCACTCATATCAGTGAGCCGTATGTATTTTCTTTTGTCCTTGACTATACCACTGTTTGCGTCAACTCCAGCGTACACAGAAGCTATTACATATTATTTACGCTGTTGACTTGCAAGCTGCTTGCCTGTCGCTCTTTAAATATTTTCTTTATAAATAACTATCATCGTTAAATGTTTACTATATGTTCTAATAGCCAAGAAAATGTTATTATATGTACCTATTATTATATGTACTTATGTACATGCATAGCTGCATATCTATGTACTAGTACATTTATATGTACATATGCATAAACATTTCTATACTCACACGAGTACATAACTAAGTGGTGTACAATTTTTATGGCTCTACAATTATATGTTTTCATGCATTGCGTTTGACATAAATGGCTAAATAAATATGTATATATAAATATAAACATGCATATATGTATGTATTTATTTGTATGCCAAGAGTGGTCGTTACATACTTTATGTATGTACATACATAACTACATATAAATGTACTATAAATACCAAAAACGTTATTCAATTAAATAGTAAATTTGTACAAAATAGCTCACAATGTTCATACTTTAATGACGTAGGCATGAAAGTTTACATATTTTCCACGCGTGTGATATACAGTGGCGGCAGAAATAATAGATTCGTCGTACTCTTGAAGAGTCTTGCCTATATTTCATTAGTTTATTTTATGTCTAATATTTTTTTATAAAAGCCTAGGCAGTTATACAACAATAATCATATAAATCCGCTTTTTAAACTCTGAACAAAAATTATAAATATTCGACAATTTTCACCAAATTTTCAAACTTTTTATTAAGAATTTTTAGAAAAAGTGTTGGTATGCAGTTTTGAAGCCTTTTGAATTTTAGTATAATAAAGAGTAAGTTTCAAGTGACTAGCAAATACCGTTGTCAGAAACTGATTTAAAAAATTTCTAAAAAAAAAATATAATGCGTAGATTAGAATGTTAAGTACATATGCGCTTAAATCGTGATAGAGGGTTCCAGAATTTATTTTGAATTTTTTGAGAATTAAAAACCTCTCAATCTCATAATTTTCAAGGTTTGTACGTAAAGATTAGGTTCAAAATTAGCCCAAAATTGATGATTTCGTTGCTTTACTCGATTTATCTTGGACTGGCCGTAACGCAGTAAATAAAGGGGCTGCAAACCACTCAAAAAACGGCTTGGTTCGGTTCAGTGGTTCGAACCAATTAGAAAAAGCTTGTACCGGTTCTAGAGTGAGTATTCCTGAACTGCGGTTCAGTTCCGTTCAAATGGTTCAATGCATAAGGATACAAATATTAACAAATATGACAAGTCTATGTACATATATAAAAATAAAAGGCTTTGTTATTGAGATCAAATTCAAATATCTGTGTATGCAGTAGTGGAAAAATTTATAGGGACGCGACATTTTAAAAATTTTGGCTTTTTTTTTATTTATTTATTTTTTTCGTGTAACAAAAACTATGAAAACCGTTCAAATTTTTTGATACAAATTTTTGTATGAAATCTGAGTATTTTAATATTTTTTGCTGGTGGTGATATGCAGTTTCTTTCATACAAATAAAAATATTTTAAGCATTTATTTATGGACAAAATTATAACTCACAGAGATGCCATTAAACTTAAAAGTGAATTACAAAATTTGCAAAATGCTTAAGTGGATTTTGAACCGAACCGAACCATTTTTTAGAATGGTTTTCGGTTCGGTGTTGGCATTTCAAAATAAAAATGGTTCGGTTCGTGGTCCGGTTTTAAGGTCGTAAAAGGCGACGGTTCGGTTCAAAACCGGTTTGCAGCCCTGGTAAATAAGCGCTGGGGAGAAAAATGTCCCATAATACTTTTTTTGTTTTGGTCCAATGAATATGTGTGCCAAATATTTTAATGCAGTTTCTGATTACACTGTATTGAGATTATCTTCGTTATCCAGTTAAAATCACTAATCTGTAATCATAAAAACAGTTTTAACGATTATTTCGGCGAAGAAGGAGAGAAACGTCAAATGTGAAAGTAAACAAAAATTTAGGCTAGCCTTTTAAAAATTCAAAAAAATAACAAAAATATAATTTTTTTTTTGGATATTATTGGTTTATTCAAGCAATCCCTTTATTTATGAAATATTCATGTTGCTGCCTCTTCTTAACAAAGTTTTCCAAGACTTTGGTGCCGGCTTCTGGCTCCATCTCAGGAATGGCTTGCTCGATATTCGCCTTAAAATTCCGAATCGTAAATGGATTAATTGGCATAACACCGCTACTTCAAGGCACACCACAAAGTAGTAGCCAATTGACGCGCAAAAGATTGACTGTGGCATGGTCTATGTAGCATGGCGCGCCATCCCCCTAAAACCAAGGAACCTCCAAGTTCATGTCTTCAATTTCCCGTCAGAAAAAAATACGTTTTTCACAAAATGCGTTTAAATACAAGAAAAAATTCACTATATGAACCACCCTATATAATCTAGCAGGCGACGGTTATAGACTTTGGTAGATCCCAAGTTCGTTCTTGAACCCGATCACCTTTCAAAGCGTCTTTTCCTTGGTCGGAAAAGGCATACCTCCGAGAAGTGAAAATATTTTGTTATCCACCTTTTACCAGATTCAGAGATTTTTCTTAAACTGTATTACTTAATTTGTTGTCACTTTTAAGTTGATCTCTTTAATTTGTACTTCATTATCCAGCACACAGTGTTGTATTTTTACAATTTCTCTCGAGAGAGAAAACCAACAACCGTATAGCCGATCGCGAAGTACAGGCGTATGACGAATAAATTTTTTTTTATGTTAGAAGTCGATGGGGGTAAGGCGGACAAATAAAATTTAAATTTCGATGCTATTATTTGTACCGAAAAAAAAAAAAAAATTCTCTCCAGTGTACATATTTGCCATAGATATCGATTTCATTATGCATTTTCACTATAAAACTCAATGCGTCGCTTCAAATACATTTACAAGGCGCATCAAAACGATAATGTACTTGTATGAGTGGGCGTGTATGCAATTTGCATTTAGTATTACATTATTAATACTCAGCCAGCATACACTGAAAATTCAATTAGTCTATCCTACTTTATTATTCCGCATACATGCATACATACATACATACAGATACATATATATACCCAAATCAAATAAAAAGTGCATTATCTTGCATCCTGTTGTTGGTACAGAGCTGTTAGAGGGTTGGAATATAGATATCCTTCTTCTCATCATCCTTGTAAGGCAGTGTGCATATTTTTTTATCCCCCTACGCTTCACAAAATTACCAAAATTGAAGCTTATGTGCATTTGATACTGAAAATTGCAAGCATATCCTTAACAACCCTTACCGTGAAGTAAATATATGTTGTTCTATTTTATTTTATTTTTATTTGTTTTATTGAGTAGCTGAAGTATGTACTCGTATGTATGTTGATGATTTTCTTAGAGCACATTTTTGTTTATTTTTCGTTAGCGTTTTGTGGATAGACACCCATTACCGAAACAATGTTCATTCTCTCGTAAAAGCACTCGTTTCAATTCATACACGTATGTATGTATGTATGTTATGTGTGTGTGTGTGTTTGTGTGTGTGTGTGAGTAAAAAGCATCCTTCAAAGCTGCTACAGCTGCTTGGCACTTAAATTGTTGAAGTTACGGTTGGACTCGTGTTGGTGAATAGTTTCCGTAGATCCTTTTGGTTTGATATTTTAAGCGGCGAAATTTTAACCATTCCTCACACACACAAAATAGTAGCTCGTTAGCGTGTACATATGCATATATGTATATACATATGTATGTATGTTTGCCGTTGAATGCATTATCAAAAACAGAAAAATCGAATAGGGATGAAGTTCTAACAAGCGAATGAACTAAAGTTCGTGCTGCACGGACCGAAAGGACTGCACTACAAGGACGATTGTATAGACCGGCGAATAAGAGATACTTAAATTGCAACCAAAGATGTTGTATACGAACGTAAGTGATGCTTGTATGTTCATAAATATATGTGTGTGCATGTATTTTGCATACATACACTTGTACTCTTTCGTAAGCTTCGCGAATCGGATGTGCAGAAATGGGAACATTTGGAAAGCATAGACAAAACGGATTTTGACTTCAATTTGATACTTTCAACCTCTGCCTAGCTGTCTGTCAGCTTATGGAATGAACAGGTCATTGCTGTGATAGCGCGCGGCTTAAAGTTTGATTGTATCACCCAGCCGACTTTTTTTTTGCATTTTAGGTCAGCCAGCACCTAGGAGTGGCTGTAAGATGGTACATATGTATGTAGATATACAAAAATTTAGGGGGCTAGGGAATGATAATTGTCGTGGTTAATTCTATAAATACACATGCGCATATACATATACATATAAATATCCTCGTACCTGTTCTCTTGTAACAAAAATCAAGTGAATACCTGTTTGCATAGAAATGCAAACAGAGTTGAATGAACTTGATGAAACATACTTACATAATATTTGCGGAACACTAACCCTCTAACTGCCATTTTTAATAAATGCTCTTGAAACTTCCTTTAAGAAAGATCAAAGGACCATTTCTGGTAAGAGTTAAGAGGTTGAAAGGGCCTACAAAAATTTTACCTTAGACCTTCGAAGAATAGATTTGTGCTTCGGAAATTTATTTATAGAAGTGCATACTACCACTCCCCGGTACCTGGGTTCGATTTCTGTCACGAGCACCATCTATATAAATTAGAAAAGGTATTTCTAACAACGGTCGCCCCTCGGCAGGCAATGGCAAACCTCCGGCTGTATTTCTGCCTTGAAAAAAATCCAAGCCCACGACTATTAGGGGCCCACTTTGGGCACAGTTCTGTACTATTTCGAGGCTAGTTGAGGACCATTTCGGCACTAGTGCCGGATGATCCTGGAAGTAGTAAGACATCATTTCGGGACCGTTTCAAGACTTGTTCGGGATCATTTCTGGAAAATTTCACGAATTTCCCAGCAAAACTTCAAGACATTTGTGGGACTAGTTCGGGATAATTTCAGCGTAGTTCGAAACTATTCACGATATCATCCTAAAATAGTCCTGAACTATTCCCGAAGTGGTTATGAAAAATTCGTGTACTGGTCCCGACTAAATGAATAAAATGAAATGAAATTAATATTTAATCTCCAACCTATTTTTTTTTTGTGGGCAACTGCATCGCCTAAGGGTACGTTCACACATAAAGCGGAGCCGACCCGAGCTAAACCGTTCCGAGATGAGTGACGCTTTCAAATTCCTGTAGCTATAAGAAAGTGTTTATACGGAAAGCTTTTCAAGAAGCGTTTTGGAGCTGAAAGCAAAGATGTTTTTGATTTTAAATTTTCTATTAAATGTTTCAGCTTCATGACGGTGCTGCAAACAAGATATCAAAATATTTAAACAAAAACGCATTTGACAACTAATCTTTTAAATAAAATTAATCAAATATTTTTTCCGCTTTTCCTTGACGGTAATTTTTGTGGTATCTTGCAGCTGAGTCCATGAGAAAAGCTGCGCTTCGCTTCGTTCAGTGTGAACACAATCAGCCGCTCGGCTTTCTGTGTGAAGGCACGCTAATGCCTTGACAAGCCGTTACAGATGTTTACACATCAAATATTATAAGTATCCGCCCTGTACACCGGTTTTTTCCACTTAAATTAAATTGAAACTTAGACGAAATTGTTTAGCATTTTAATTTTCCATTAAAAAAATATCGATTGTTCCATGTCCTCACAAATCAAGTTACAAAATATATTTACACCAATACCCGATATTTTAAGGAAAACATACTGCTAAGCTCCCGTCCATTTTGAAAAACTTGCTCACTGTTCATTCGCAAAGTAAATGCATAATATCGAACTCGCACGAGCCATGGCAATGACAAAAATTACAAACAAATTTCTACAACTAAAGAATAGCATGTGGAAACAGATCTTATGGAAACAGATCTTATGGTAATGACCAGGGAACGGATTTTATGGAAATTGCCTTTTTTTCTGCTAAAGAGATAGAGTATATTCGATTACGAATGTCCACGATTTAGCTTTCCCTGATTCCATATATACACATTTGATGTTGCCTTTTTTTGCCTTTTATAAGATATTTGCCTTTTTTTTGCCTTTTTTAAAATTTTTGCCGTTTTTTGCCTTTTCTACCTTTAAAAAAGTGATTATAGCATTTACAATTTTTTTTTTAGATTAAAAAATATACTCATGCCCATGCGGCTTATAGAAGCGCAGGGACCTCTTGCCAAATTGGTGTTGAAAAACTTCAAAGCCGTTTTCTCAGCAAACGTAGGCTTGGAGACAATAAGGGGTGTGGATAAAATTGTAAAGGGCGAGGAAAATACCCTTATTCCTGATAATATGAACGTTTCAAACGTTCCATATTTAAATTGGGCTCCACTTGTATCAACTTACGTCGAGCGCACATTTAGTAAATTCAAGGCTTTTCTTCGCGAAAATCGAATGAAAATGCTGCCAGAAAACTTCAAAATGCATCTTGTGGTTTAATGTTACTACAACTATACAGATTAAAGTTTTATGAATTAGAAACTCGAAAGGATAAAATAGTCAAAGATTAAAAGTAAAAATTTTTCATATAATGAAACTAGTTCATAGTTTTTCTCTTTTTACTTTTAATATAAACATTTCTAAAATAAATATATTTTTTGATTGTTCTTCGTATTTGCTGTCTTTTTTTAGTGCCTTATTTTGCTTTTTTTGCAATACCTTTTTTTGCCTTTTCCTGCCTTTTTCGCTACTTTGTTTTGCCTTTTTTTGCCTTTTTCGCTATTTTATTTTGCCTTTTCCAGCCTATTTCGTTACTTTATTTTGGCTTTTTTATAGGTTTTTAGGTCCTAAAAATCCGTTCCCTGGTAATGACACTTTTATTCGTTGGACATTCAACGTTGGTCATTTAATGCCCTGTGTAAATCCGGCTTAAGGGAGATGACAGAAAAGATGTTGCATATTTTTCACGGAACTATCTGGTATTCCAATTTTTTTGGGTTTTTATTTGCTCTAAAAAAACCTTCCTTATCTAAGCTAACCTTGCCAAGCTGAAAACTATACGGGCGAAAGAAATCGTTGCTTGATAGCATAACTTTTCGAAACCCGAAAACAATTATCAAATTATTGATCGTCGATAGTTTTTTTATCGATTATTAATTGCGAACAATACACTCGCTTCGACAAGAAGAATAATACCAAGCATTTGAAAAGCACGAAAGTTTAAATTTTCTTCTCTTTTCCGTTGTTGGTATTTCCCACAGGGTAGGAGGAGATATGATGTATTGTGGAACGATTATCCGTCATCCCTTGCCAAATTTGTTTTGAAGACAAACCGGTTTCGGCGTTGTGCTTTGGTAAAATTTCCATGAATTGTATTATTCCAACGCTATTGTTAAAATATCGATTAATTATCGATAATTTTTTAATTTTTTGCGATACTTTTTTTGACGGTTATTATTTGTTCAATTTGTTGTTGAACTACGATATTTATTAACTAATAACAAAAAATTTTATAGACAAACACCAAAAACCTAGAACCCTTGCCAAAATATAGATTAGTAATCTATATCTATGATCTAAAAAACTCGCTTCGATCCAAATATCTATAACTAAACATCTTAAAAACATAATTCTAAAATTTCGGATAGGTAAAATTATCGATATTTACTATTTCAACAACGAAGAATGTTGCAAAATTAACATAAGAAACTTAAAACTCTTGTAAAAATGCAGATCAGTTATCGATAATTTTTAATGTTTTTTCGATAAATTCAAAATTATTTTTACTGATTATTAATTATAATCAAAAAAAATCGCTATGGGCCGAAAAGTGAAGACTCAAAACCTCCAAAAGTTTAAAATTTCCGGGCACTTGTTATTTACGAGTAATATATCAATTTTTATTGATTAGCCTAGTTAAAAAAAAGTTACAAGTAAAATAACTAAGGACTTTGTCCCTTCTCTAAAAAAGCATGAAGGCGCACTTTGAAAGTGAAATAAATCTTTTAACATTTGAAACTTACGCGACACACCAAAAAAGAAAAGCTCGCACTTAAAAGCTTACATGCGCACACTAATGTCAACGTAACTTGCCGCCGCAGATAGGAGTGTATTTCCATATGCGCATATGTACACACAAATACATAAAACTCATCGCATACATGCAAAGCTCAATAAAATGAGGGTAGCGTCGCAGGCAACGCCAACGCTTTACAATGTGCTTTACAAAAGCGGCCATTGAACGTATGTATACACTTTTTCTCAGTTTTATGCCGAAGCCCACAAGTGTGTGTGTGCATTAGTGGAAAAGTTACATATATCTGTATGTGTATCTGTATTATACTTGCAATTTATGGGTAGGGCACCGATATTAAAACTAAGGGTAAGAGCAAGAATCCGAAGTTACTTGTTGAAGAGGACGCACCAAATTTACTTTAATCGAACAATGGCAGAAAACATAGAGGGCAAAAAAGTGTGCGTGGAGGGGGGTTAGAGAATAGCAGGCGGCCAGTGTGGTTGAAAACTGAGGTTAGCAAGCGATTAAAAGCTAGATGGGAAGGATAGAGGGTGAATTTTGCTTGCTTTTGTGTATGTATGTAGAGTAGAGAATGTTATCACTGTGATAGTAGTTGTAGTACATATTTGCGTAAATGTGTACGCTTTTATGTATTGCAGGGTTGCACTCAACCCCATTACCGGCACTGTAACAATACCGTTGTTGTTATTTTTGTTGTTGCTAATTTTACTATTATTTGTTCATTTTTCTTCTTGCGTCCGACAAACGTTCGTTTTTGTTGTTACATACAGAAATACATATGAGCGTGTATATTGCTGTTATTATTCTTATATTTATGTATGTATGTACATACATTAGGGAGCATCACCAAAAAAATGCAGTTTTTCCAACGAAATTATGAAAAAAAAAA
>NW_023458555.1:22903846-22926224 GCF_013731165.1 Rhagoletis pomonella | reverse complement strand
TGAAGCCTTCGGCATAGCCGAAGACAGCGCTGCTCTTACTTGTTTTATTATAATTAATAATCAGTAAAAATAATTTTGAATTTATCGAAAAAACATTAAAAATTATCGATAACTAATCTGCATTTTTACAAGAGTTTTAGGTTTCTAATCTCAATTTCGCAACATTTTTCGTTGTTGAAATAGTAAATATCGATCATTTTACCTATCAGAAATTTAAGAATTATGCTTTTAAGATGTTTAGTTATAGATATTTGGACCGAAGCGAGTTTTTTGGATCATGGATATAGATTACTAATCTATATTTTGGCAAGGGTTTTTGGGTTTTTAGTTTAAATCTGCAAAATTTTTCGTTATTGAATTAATAAATAGCGGTAGTTCGTTTAGTTCTATGCTTTTAGTTATGGATCTTTGGCCCGAGGCGAATTTATAGAGCAAATAATAACCGACAAAAAAAATTATCGAAAAAAGTTAAAAATCATCGATAATTAATCGATATTTTAACAATAGCGTTGGAATAATACAATTCATGGAAATTTTACCTAAGCAGAAAACGAAAAATGACACTGAAGGTGGCACAACGCCGAAACCGGTTTGTCTCCAAACCAAATTTGACAAGGGCTGACGGAAAATCGTTCCACAATACATCATATCTACTCCTACCCTGTGGGAAATACCAACAACGGAAAAGAGAAGAAAATTTTAACTTTATCGCTTTTCAAATGCTTAGTTTTATTCTGTTTATCGAAGCGAGTTTATTGATTGCAATTAATAATCGATAAAAAAATTTTAAAACTATCGACAATTTATCAATATTTTGATAATAGTTTTTGGGTTTCGAAAAATTATGCCTTAGCCTAGGTTAGGTTAGCATAAGGAAGGTTTTTTTAGAGCAAATAAAAAACTAAAAAAAAATGGAATAGCAGATAGTTCCCCTAAAAATATGCAAAATTTTCTCTGTCATCTCCCTTAAGCCGGATTTACACTGGGCATTAAATGACCAACATTAAGCATTAAAAATAAAAGTGTCATTACGATACAAATAATAGCCATTAGATCTGTTTCCACGTGCTATTTTTTAGCTGTAGAAATTTGTTTGTAATTTTTGTCATTGCCATGGCTCGTGCGAGTTCGACATTATGCATTTACTTTGCGAATTAACAGTGAGCAAGTTTTTCAAAATGGACGGGAGCTCTGCAGTATGTTTTCCTTAAAATATCGGGTATTGGTACAAATATATTTTTTAACTTGATTTGTGAGGACATGGAACTATCGATATTTTTTTAATGGAAAATTAAAATGCTAAACAATTTCGTCTAAGTTTCAATTTAATTTAAGTGGAAAAAACAGGTGTACAGGGTGGATACTTATAATATTTGATGTGTAAACATCTGTAACGGCTTGTCTAGGCATTAGCGTGCCTTCACACAGAAAGCCGAGCGGCTGATGGTGTTCACACTGAACGAAGCGAAGCGGAGCTTTTCTCATGGACTCAGCTGCAAGATACCACAAAAAATTACCGTCAAGGAAAAGCGGCAAAAATATTTGCTTAATTTTATATAAAAGATTAATTGTAAAATTCGTTTTTGTTTAAATATTTTGATATCTTGTTTGCAGCACCGTCATGAAGCTGAAACATTTAATAGAAAATTTAAAATCAAAAACATCTTTGCTTTCAGCTCCAAAACGCTTCTTTAAAAGCTTTCTGTATGAACACTTTCTTATAGATACCGGAATTTGAAAGCCTCACTCATCTCGGAACGGCTTAGCTCGGGTTGGCTCCGCTTTATGTGTGAACGTACCCTTAGGCGATGCAGTTGCCCACAAAAAAAAATAGGTTGGAGATTAAATATTAATTTCAATTCATTTTATTCATTTAGTCTGGACCAGTACACGAATTTTTCATAACCACTTCGGGAGTATTTCAGGGCTATTTCAAGATGATTTCGTGACTAGTTTCGAACTACCCTGAAATTATACCGAACTAGTCCCACAAATGTCCTGAAGGTTTGCTAAGAAAGTCGTGAACTTTTCCAGAAATTATCTCGAATAAGTCTTGAAATGGTCCCGAAATGATCCTTTACTACTTCCAAGATCATCCCGAACTTGTACCCAAATGTTCCTGAAATAGTTCTCAACTAGTCTCGAAATAGTACAGAACTGTGCCCAAAGTGGGCCCCAAATAGTCGTGGGCTTGGATTTTTTTCAAGGCAGAAATACACCCGGAGGTTTGCCATTGCCTGCCGAGGGGCGACCGTTGTTAGAAATACCTTTTCTAATTTATATAGATGGTGCTCGTGACAGAAATCGAACCCAGGTACCGGGGAGTGGTAGTATGCACTTCTATAAATAAATTCCCGAAGCACAAATATATTCTTCGAAGGTCTAAGGTAAAATTTTTGTAGGCCCTTTCAACCTCTTAACTCTTACCAGAAATGGTCCTTTGATCTTTCTTAAAGGAAGTTTCAAGAGCATTTATTAAAAATGGCAGTTAGAGGCTTAGTGTTCCACAAATATTATGTAAGCATGTTTCATCAAGTTCATTTAACTCTGTTTGCAATTCTATGCAAACAGGTATTCACTTGATTTTTGTTACAAGAGAACAGGTACGAGGATATTTATATGTATATGTATATGCGCATGTGTATTTATAGAATTAACCACGACAATTATCATTCCCTAGTCCACGAAATGTTACATTTTCGTATATCTACATACATATGTACCATCTTACAGCCACTCCTAGGTGCTAGCTGACCTAAAATGCAAAAAAAAGTCGGCTGGGTGATACAAGCAAACTTTAAGCCGCGCGCTATCACAGCAATGACCTGTTCATTCCATAAGCTGACAGACAGCTAGGCAGAGGTTGAAAGTATCAAATTGAAGTGAAAATCCGTTTTGTCTATGCTTTCCAAATTTTCCCATTTCTGCACATCCGATTCGCGAAGCTTAAGAAGGAGTACATGTGTATGTATGCAAAATACATGCACATACATATATTTATGTACATACAAGCATCACTTACGTTCGTGTACAACATCTTTGGTTGCAATTTAAGTATCTCTTATTCGCCGGTCTATACAATCGTCCTTGTAGTGTAGTCCTTTCGGTCCGTGCAGCACGAACTTTAGTTCATTCGCTTGTTAGAACTTCATCCCTATTCGATTTTTCTGTTTTTGATAATGCATTCAACGGCAAACATACATATGTACATACGTATATGCATATGCACACGCTAACGAGCTACTATTTTGTGTGTGAGGAGTGGTTAAATTTTCGCCGCTTAAAATATCAAACCAAAAGGATCTACGGAAACTATTCACCAACACGAATCCAACCGTAACTTCAACAATTTAAGTGCCAAGCAGCTGTAGCAGCTTTGAAGGATGCTTTTTACTCACACACACACACACACATATAACTTACGTACATACATACGTGTATGAGTTGAAACGAGTGCTTTTACGAGAGAATGAACATTTGTTTCGGTAATGGGTGTCTATCCACAAAACGCTAACGAAAAATAAACAAAAATGTGCTCTAAGAAAATCATCTACATACATACATACGAGTACATACTTCAGCTACTCAATAAAACAAATAAAAATAAAATAAAATAAAATAGAACAACATATGTATATTTACTTCACGGTAAGGGTTGTTAAGGATATGCTTGCAATTTTCAGTATCAAATGCACATAAGCTTCAATTTTGGTAATTTTGTGAAGCGTAGAGGGATAAAAAAATATGCACACTGCCTTACAAGGATGATGAGAAGAAGGATATCTATATTCCAACCCTCAAATAGCTCTGTACCAACAACAGGATGCAAGATAATGCACTTTTTATTTGCTTTGGGTATAAATAAGTATCTGTATGTAAGTATGCATGTATGCGGAATAATAAAGTAGGATAGACTAATTGAATTTTCAGTGTATGCTGGCTGAGTATTAATAATGTAATACTAAATGCAAATTGCATACACGCCCACTCATACAAGCACATTATCGTTCTTATGCGCCTTGTAAATGTGTTTGTAGCGACGCATTGAATTTTATAGTGAAAATGCATAATGAAATCGATATCTATGGCAAATATGTACACTGGAGAGAATTTTTAATTTTTTTCGGTACAAATAATAGCATCGAAATTTAAATTTTATTTGTCCGCCTTACCTCCCTAAGCCTGTACTTCGCGATCGGCTATACGGTTGTTGGTTTTCTCTCTCGAGAGAAATTGTAAAAATACAACACTGTGTGCTGGATAATGAAGTACAAATTAAAGAGATCAACTTAAAAGTGACGACAAATTAAGTAGTAAAGTTTAAGAAAAATCTCTGAATCTGGTAAAATGTGTATGACAAAATCTTTTCACTTCTCGGCGATATGCCTTTTCCGACCAAGGAAAAGACGCTTTGAAAGGTGAACGGGTTAAAGAACGAACTTGGGATCTACTTATAGGCTTTGACGGTCGCCTGCTAGATTATATAGGGTGATTCCTATAGTGAATCTTTTCCTGTATTTAAATGTTTTTTGTGATAAACGTATTATTTGTGACCGGAAATTGAAGATATGAACTTGGATGTTCTATGTAAATACATCTTTTTTTGGCTAGCCTCAAATTTTGTTTATTTTCTCATTTGACGTTTCTCCCCTCCTTCGCTGAAATAATCGTTAAAACTGTTTTTATGATTACAGATTAGTGATTTAAACTGGAAAACGAAGATAATCTCCATACAGGGTAATCGGAAACTGCATTAAAATATTTGGCACACCTACAATATAAAAAAGTATTACGGGAAATTTTTCTCCCCAGCGCTTATTTACCAGGGCTGCAAACTGGTTTTGAACCGAACCGGTTTTTGAACCGAACAGTCGCCTTTTTCGACCTTCAAACCGAACCACGAACCGAACCATTTTGATTTTGAAATGCCAAAACCGAACTGAAAACCAGTCCAAAAAGTGGTTCGGTTCGATTCAAAGTTCACTTAAGCGTCTTGCAAATTTTGTAGTACACTTTTGAGTTTAATGGCATCTCTGTGAGTTATAATTTTGCCCATAAATAAATGCTTAAAATATTTTTATATGTATTGAGGAAAATGCATATCACCGCCAGTAAAAAAAAATTCAAAATACTCAGATTTCATACAAAAATTTTTATCAAAAAGGAAAATCCGTAGAAAATATTGCTAAAAATCAACATAAAACCTTGATCAGTTTTCATAGTTTTTGTTAGACGATGAACTATACTTAAAAAAAAATAAATAAACAAAAAAAAAGCCAAAATTTTTAAAATGTCGCGTCCCTATTTACATTTCCACTACTACACACACGGATATTTGAATTTGATCTCAATAACAAAACCTTTTATATACATACACTTGTCATATTTTTTAATATTTGTATCCTTTAGCATTGAACCATTTGAACCGAACCGAACCGCGGTTCAGGAATACTCATGAACCGGTTATTGAACCGGTACAAGCTTTTTCTAAGTGGTTCGAATCCACTGAACCGAACCGAACCGTTTTTTGGAGTGGTTTGCAGCCCCTTTATTTACTGCGTTACGGCCAGTCGAAGATAAATCGATTAAAGTATTGAAATCATCAATTTTGGGCTAATTTTGAGCTACTATCTTTACGTACAACGTTTGAACATGATGAGCTTCAGAGGTTTTGAATTCTCGAAAAATTCAAAATAAATTCTGGAACCCTCTATCACGATTTTAGCGCATATGTACTTAACAATCTAATCTACGCATTATATTTCTTTTTAAAAATTTTTTAAATCAGTTTCTGACAACGGTATTTGCTAGTCACTTGAAACTTACTCTTTATTATACTAAAATTCAATGGGCTATGAAACTGCATACCAACACTTTTTCTAAAAATTCTTAATAAATAGTTTGAAAATTTTGTGAAAATTGTCGAATTTTTATAATTTTTGTTCAGAGTTTAAAAAGCGGATTTATATGATGTTTGTTGTATAACTACCTAGGCTTTTATAAAAAAAATATTAAACATAAAATAAACTAAAGAAATATAGGCAAGACTCTTCAAAAGTACGACGAATCTATTATTTCTGCCGCCACTGTATATCATACGCGTGGAAAATATGTAAAACTTTCATGCCTACGTCATTAAAGTATGAACATTGTGAGCCATTTTGTACAAATTTACTATTTAATTGAATAACGTTTTTGGTATTTATAATACATTTACATATATGTAGTTATGTATGTACATAAAGTTTTGTAACGACCACTCTTGGCATACAAATAAATACATATACATATATGTATGTTTATATTTGTGGCTACATATTTATTTAGCCATTTATGTCAAACGCAATGCATGAAAACATGTAATTGTAGAGCCATAAAAATTGTACACCACTTAGTTATGTACTCGTATGACTATAGAAATGTTTATGCATATGTACATATATATGTACTAGTACATAGATATGCAGCTATGCATGTACATAAGTACATATAATAATAGGTACATATAATAACATTTTCTTGGCTATTAGAACATATGGTAAACATTTAACGATGATAGTTATTTATAAAGAAAATATTTATAGAGCGAGAAGCAAGCGGCTTGGAAGTCAACAGCGTAAATAATATGTAATAACTTCTGTGTACGCTGGAGTTGACGCAAACAGTGGAATAGTCAAGGACAAAAGAAAATACATACGGCTCACTGATATGAGTGCAGTTTAATAGGTCAGTGACTTTTTGAATAAAATATACTTTTTTCTGCAAAAGAGCATTTTATTTTAAACATAATTAGTCGATTTTTAATTCGATTTAATTAGTATGAATCTTTTCGGAATTGTAAGTTTCCTCAAGCTCCCCCAAGAGAACGATATCCAGGACGTTGTCTGCTTTCAATGGCTGCCAAATACCAGCAAAATAACGCAGCATGCACAAAATTTTACAGTAGTCTACTAAATAGAAAATGTTTGTTTACAGGAGCAATTTTGCATTTAATATTACTCAGTGGGAGAGTCAGAAAGTCATTGACTTAACAAGCTACCCTCGTATAGGACATACTAATATTAAACCTATGCTAAAGGAAGCATATCAAAATGTTGATTGAAAGACTTTTTAGGTGAACTGAATGTATGCACTTTTCTTCTCCATGAGATTTCGTGTCCAACAAGAGTCTAACCGATTCCAATTTTTTTTAAGATACCGATGCCGATGCTGATTATTCGGCTTATAGGGAAAGAATCGACCAATGCCGATTCCATTAAAGAAATTACAAACCAATGTATTAGTTTATTTACCGAATTTAAATAATTAAATTGAAGGATTAATCAAAATAAAATTTGACAAAGAAACACAACTTATATAAGAGAATTCTAGTGAAAAAAAACTGACGCAAGAAAAATACTGAAACACGCATCCCAGCTATCCAAATGTGGAGCGCTCCGAATATGGAGTGAAAAAGGATTACCACAGCACCACCTGGACGGACCGTTTTCGGTTCTTCATCCAAATAATTTGTGGGGCTTTACGCGAATGCAAGTTATTATATTAAAGATTAAATATACTTTATTTAGTTTTAATATAGTACGCGTTGAGAAACATTTTATTTAGAAGATCTCATTGCTATGTTAATTCTTATTGTGAAGTGATAGTAAAATTCGAGTACAAAATCTTACAAAAGGCGTGTTTTTTACATGCATACGTAGCTTTGTTTAAAATTTGTATAGAACTGTAAGCGACAAACCGTATGTTTGCTTTTTCTTCTTTTTAAACAGAAAATTTCGATGCTTGTTTTTTTACACTGTAATATCAAGATACATATCGTCGATGTTTTTGCAAAACCGCCCATCGACAAGTTGCAAAAACGTCTAAATCGCCGTTGTGGCAAAAATGAGATTTGGTAACCCTGAACTCCAGGCATCGAGATTTATACATAAAAATCGTTATTAAAACGACAGATTAGTAAAATAATAGCTAGAGAAAAAACGGCCTATAAAGGCAATGCCTTCAAAGAATAAACCGTTTTTTCGTTCTCCTGTAAACTTTGAGTGCCGTAATATGGGCGGTTTTGCAAAAACATGGACGATGTGTATATTTACATATATATATATATATATATATATATGTAATGGCTTCAACCAGTTCTCTAACAAAGGTAAACAAAAGTTACTGTTTTAATACTGGGATCTAAACGATTTATGTAAGGAAATTGGTGCGAGTCACTTTACAACATACGATAAAAATTAAAAAAAAAATATATGTCTACCTAATTTTTGATCGAACAAAGTATTATTTATTGCCTTACTGAAATACGTAGATATTAACAGTGGATCTTCTTTTTGTATTGCTCTTTGTGTCCATTAGCGGCAGCGCTGTCGCAACTTCTTAAATTTATATATACTTCTTTAATTTACATATAAAAAAAAAATATGAAAAAATTCGAATTTTTATAAATTATAAATTATATAAGGAGCATTTTATAAAACCTTAAAGTCTATCTTCAATCTGATTTTGGAAAACATGATAGAAGCACGAATATAAACAGCAAACGAACGCTGTTTGCCGATCACGGAGATGACCATGAGTTCTTCGGTCTCAACATGACAGCCGTAAGAGCATTATTTTCCAACTCGGATATGTAGGCAAAAACGTTGGTCTACCGGTGAACGAAAATATGTGCATAAGAAGTTACAATTTTGAAGTAGTAAAAGACTTTGTTTGCTTAATTGCGATCAAGCGAAGAATAATTTTTGCCAGTTGTTATGTTTTGGGCTCGGTAGGTAACTGAAACGAAGACCCCTTTTTCTACGAATAAAAATCATGCCCATCTTTGTTTGTTTGTTTGTTTTGTTTTTGTTTGCGTGGGCAACGGCTACCGAAAAAAATGCAATGAAGAACTTAAATAGATTTTTAATGCAGCTGAGAGCATAACAATACAACGATTGTACTGCACTGGCTTGGACATGTCTAAAGTAGTGATGATGAAGCTCCGGTAAAAAAAATTTCTCACGAAAATAATGGAATGACCAAGTGCAGAAAAACCTGTATGTCCCCGATATGGACAACTGCAATTACAGGAACCAGAGAAATAATTGTCGAAGTTTTTGTTAAGAAGAGAAAGCATGTTAAAGTTGAAGGCGCTCGGGGAACGCATTCCAAACCAAACTAAAATCAATTTCTTGACAGTTCTACAGTGGTTCAATTCCTTAAAAATTAATTTGAAAATGCTCTCAATAAGCCTAATATTATTAAGAAATCTTTGCGGCCCTTGGTACAGATTTTAAGGATGCTACTATATGGCGTTATATGTAAGTACCTAAGTCAAACTTTTTTAATTTTCGTTACGCAGTGGAGTATATTTAAACTATATTTTATTATTACAATCTACAATTAAGTTATAAATTTGATATTTTTATATAAAAAAAAAATAAAATTTCAATACCATATTTCCAGCAAGGATTCCCACTCCTCTCATTTGCCACTGCATGATCGAATGATTACAAAGAAATCATATAAACGAATGCAATGTGGAAAATTTAATATCCGGTGGGTAACCAGCTATGCATAAGAAAGCACACTTTTATATTAATACAAAGAACAGCACACAGATGAATTCGAAAAAAATAAATACCGGCACATGCCAACTTCCGTGCGCACACCCACATATGTATGCTTACACAACAAACCTACAGACATACTAGTCGCCCATTTCAATGAATAAGCACACACTCATGCTAAATACTTAATACCTTTAAGTGCGCCGAGCAATATGTACTTGGGTGTGTGTCTGTTTTTTTTTCAATATAATTTTCATAACTGCTAAATACCAGAGCAACTGACAACAGCTTCTGCTCTAATGCAAGTACTACTCACTTCCTATTCAAGTCGGCTTATCAAAGTCCTTTGAGTAGAGCTGTTAATACCTGCTCGACATACCAACAACTAGACAAAAAAAAATTCTGTGGTTATGCATACATACGTACGGCAATTTATGTGATGAAGGATGGATATTTAAAAGTGAAGTGACTGCTTATGAATTAGTAAATTGCAGAGCGCATCATAAGTGGTAATGAAGAATGCATATATGTATGTACTAGTGAAAGAAGAAGAGTGAAATACACATAAAAAGCTTAGCAATTCTGTTTGTGTTGAAACCGCAAGTGACACTACTAGCAACAATGCTGAAAGATATACCAGCATATGTGGGTCATTCCATGTCAAATCAACCATTTTCGATTTGGATGAATTTTGGTTAGAACTTTTCTTTTATCATATAACGAATTTCTTCTAAAGGAAATCAAGTTTTTTTCGAAAGTTATACACAATTCTAGATTCCACAATTAAAACAAAAAAATAAAAAAATCTAATAACAAAAAAATTTACAGAATTTGTAAATTAAAACAATTTATAAAAATCCAAGTAACAAAAAAATTTGCAGAATTTGGAAATTAAAAAAAAAATATATAAAAATAAATTCGAATAACAAAAAAAATTAACAGAATTTTGAAATTCCAAAAATCTTTAAAGCAAAAACTTATAAAAATGTTTGGTTAATTTTTTTACACAATACCGCTAACTGATTTGAAAATATGCATACTGAAATTTTAGAGATTTTTAGTTTGAGATATAAGTTTTTGAGCTTTTAATTTTTTTTACAAAAAGTTATGCACAATTCTAGATTTTACAATTAAAATAAAAAATATAAAAAATCTAATAACAAAAAAATTTTCAGAATTTTGAAATTAAAACAATATAGAAATTCAAATAACAAAACAATTTGCAGAATTAGGAAATTAAAAAAACATAAAATATAAAAGTAAATTAGATTAACACAAAAATTTACAGAATTTTTAAATTCAAAAAAATCTTTAAAGCAAAAACTTTTAAAAATGTTTGGTTAATTTTTTTGCACAATACCGCTAACTGATTTGAAAATATGTATACTGAAATTTTAGAGATTTTTATTTTAAGATATATATTTTTGAACTTTGAAATTTTTTTTACAAAAAGTTATGCACAATTCTAGATTTCGCAATTAAAATAAAAAATATAAAAAATCTAATAACAAAAAAATTTACAGAATTTTGAAATTGAAACAATTATAAAAAAATTCAAATAACAAAAAAAAATGCAGTTTGGAAATTAAAAAAATAAAATATAAAAATAAATTCGAGTAACAAAAAAATTACAGAATTTCGAAATTCAAAAAATCTTTAAAGCAAAAACGTATAAATATATTTGGTTAATTTTTTTACAAAATATCGCTAACTGATCTAAAAATATGCATATGAAACTTTCCAGATTTTTATTTTAAGAAAAACATTTTTGAACTTTGAATTTTTTTTTACAAAATCTTAATAAGGTTATGTTAAACAATTTCTATTTAACTTAAATTTATTTTAAATTTTGAGTTTGCAAATTTTTTTTTCAAAGCTCAAAAATTCATGTCTTAAAACCCCAACGTGAAAATTTCAGATTCCAACCATTGGTCGATTTGACATGAATTAGTACGTACATAAATACGATGTAAGCACACGTTAGTATGAGGGAGGTTCCAAAGTTCGGAGAATAGAGCGGTTAGAGACGGGAGGGAGAGTTTTGTTATCTACAGAATTTTTGGTTTATATTTGAAAGATTGATGGTTATTGCATGAACAATATTTTAATGAAAAATCGAAAAAAAACTAACAAGAAAAACACTATAAGTATGGATTTATACAAAAAATAACCATTAACTAAGTTTTTGTCGCCAGTGTGCTTTCACTTGATATCCGGCCCTATGCTGTCATCGCCATCGTGGGCGATCGTCAGCGCATCAGTAACATCGCATCGTCACTTTTACTCACGATGACGATATTCAACATAGGGCGGATGATTTCTCAAGCGGAGACCGCTGTTTCAACAGTAAGAAAAGTCAATAAAAGAAGCTGGTTGATAGGGCGATGGAACCTCACACCATTCGGCTATTGTGGCTAAACCGACAACTATCTCGCTACCTATCGATTATGGTAGTTACACCTTCGCTTTCGAAAATAAATACTAAGCTGGGATACCGACACGACAGGATTGTTATAACAGGTTCCTAATTTGAGGCAAGTGTCGGAAGAAGAGCTTTCTCACTTGAATTGAAGCTAAATATATCTTATCGACTCCCCAACCACTTCACTGCATTTCAGTGCAGTCATTCAGGAGGAAACACACAGCTTTTCTCACAGACCTACGAAGAGGAAAAAAAGAAGTTTTTATCTTTTCTGGCACTCGGATACCACTGAAAGCTTTAAACACTCACTTTAAGAGAAAAGTAATTGAAAGTTCCTTAATTTTTGCCTATACAAGCATGCCTATGAAGCTGTCCTGATTGGAAGAAGCGGTAGGTATGCCAATGGCTACCTTTGTACATACTGATCTAGTAGCCAATAAACGCTAAAACAACCTTTCGTTTTTTTCGAGCAAAATCGTGCTCTAAAGTTTAAACATAAAAGAAATGTCAGGAATTTAATTTTTAAACTTCATTTATTAAATAAAATTTTAATTAAATTGATATCAATGTGGCATATCTCACCCCTAAAAAACTATTTTGAAATGCTCTGATGAAAACACTGGCACAAACTAAACAACGAAAAAAAATTAAACGAGGCTCAAAGCCAATTCAAAAGCAACGTCAACAGACATGTTGTGACCAAAAGAAAAGTTTGCTACCTACAAGTAACCAAGCATGCCACTTCCCGCTACCACTTTTGCGTTACCTAAAAAGGCAGCGGAATTGCATTGAGGTGGCTGGTTTTTCTGTTGGTGTAAGCAGCAACAAAAATAAAGAGGGCCAAGCTAGCGAAAAACACGTTCCAAAAGGGGTACTCGCAAAATGAGGACGTTTTTAGCTCTTGCTGTAGCTGTTTTTGTTTTTGTTATTTTTTTTGTTGTTACTGGCATGGTTGCTTTTATTTTAGCCCCACTTTAGACTCGTTGAATGCAGACGCACTTCAAAAGACCTAACCGGAAGTTGACAGGTGAAGGCTAAAAAGAGCTGACGATGCACTTGGCTGTGTGCGGCGGAGTGGTTTGTGGCAAGTGGTTGGTGAGTGCGTGCACTTCCTGTTGCTAGCTAATCTACATATGCGAGCGAGTTCGCATGCTTATAGACTGACAAAGAGACCTTAGTTATGTATGTAGGTATACCTGCAGGAACGGAGGAGTGTCATATGAGCTCTTATTTCCCGCTTATCGGCATTTGGCACTTTGGCTATCGATTTGCTTTTTAATGCAGATTGAATTATCGACACAAATACCAGTATTATATTATTTATATATTTCACGATATAAATATATAGGTAATGCAAAGTAATGTAAATGGATGCAGCTGCACAAGGCACATCGCGACCTACAATATTTTTTTTTTTTATCCATACGGTAGTTCCCAACCCTAACGGCCGAAGATGTTATCAGCCTCGCTAATATTTAAAAGCTAAACGGTTTTTTTATAGATGAGTTCCTGACCGTAAGAGCATCGATTGTGGAAGAGCTAAAGTATTGCAGTCTTGGTCTGGCTAATACCGAACAATCACAAATAATGCGCTCCGAAATGTCCTCGTCAGCAATACAAAGACGACAATCCGTCACCGTGCACAGGCCAATCCGGTGCATGTGAGAGCGCAGATGATTGTGACCGGTTAGGTAACCAATAAGCAAGTTGATGTTGGCTCTATTTAAAGAATTCATATCATTCCTAGCAAAGAGAAAACCAAAAATTCTGGCCTGTCTAAGAGCCCCACAATTCTATTATGAGTCTCGAGGAGGACTAGCTGCTTCCGGTTCCACAAGATCAATTCGCCTTCCTTAGCCAATTCGTCGATGAGCTCGTTACTTAAGAACCCGCAGTGTCCTGGTACCGAGTAATATCGTTACTGGTTTCATCTGGATAATGTCAAAGCAATCCTTGATGAGCCTAGAGGTGATCGTCCTATTGGATGCAGCTCTTATGACGGAGCCAGGCCTGCTATGACTTCTAACCCTGGAACCTATGTTCCGGAGAGATGGGAGTCGACCGCTCTGGTTCCACCGAAGAGCTTGGGAGATGTACTGGAAGATGGAATTTTATAGTTTCGCTATTGGTGTTCGAGAATACAAATACAATAAAATAAGAGGAAGGTCTTGCCATCACCCTTATCCAGGGGCCACAGTTCTGCGGCAACCAGATAAAGGGACTAACAGGTAAGTTGTTTTATGAATCCTAAGATAGCTAATCATTAATGTCTTTTTCATTCCTGAGTTTGTTATTTGTCCCTCGATCATACCCTTCTTGGACGAGTTCAGAAGACACCGACCTAACCTACGGCAAAATCCCTTAGTAGAAAAGGCGAAAGAAATTCGTATTAATTTCGTGGACCTACGTACATCTTCCGAGGAATAATTTCAAGCACAACTTTTGACACTCATCACATTCAGGAACCGGATTGTCCTCACACGGTTACCGAGACATAGTAGAATCGAGGAGAATGAAGCGGCAAATATTATCGCCAGGAAAGGGGCTGCTCACTCTTACTAAATAGGTCCAGATTTTGCTTCTTAGGATCACCGCACCTGAAAAAACACTCAACGAATGACTACGACTTTAACTCCTCCAAACACCTGTAAGTGTGGAACGTTTTTATAACAACAACAAACAATTCGCATCAGTATCTTATACTGGAATGTACAAAAACTTTTCCCGAACACTTACAGCACCACAATCTTCGTTGTTGTAATTGACCAACATACTGGACACAATACAGTAAGATGAGTGTGTCAAGAGTGTACTTTAATTCTCAATAGCTGACACCATTTTACTGTTAATTACCAAGAACATATAACAAACATATGTATGTATGTACATGTAATAGCTTAACTCAATTAGTTAATTTCCCTACAGGGACTGTTGGAAACTTTTGTCCATGTACGGCGCCTAAATTCATGCCAAATAAACTAAGTGCTTGGCGCGTAGGAGGGCGTATGTGTTAGGCGAATATGCATCCTCTCACTTTGCTGCTTGGCAGAATAAAATTTCAAAAGGCTGTAAATAGTTTAAGCCTCTTAACGTTGACATTTGCATAGTACTGAAAAAATGGTGACCCTACGGAGAGGTGTGGGAAAAAAGTTTACTGCTAAAAGTGCTTGCATGCAGGGCTTTCTGCGCGTGGCAGCACATCATTTACACTTGTGCAATGCAAATCAACACTAGGCGGTATGCTTGTTCTTTTTTTTTTTTTGATAAACTACAGAAACTAAAGTGACAAAGTTTTTGAACTCAAAATGAATTGTACATGCCTAATATAATTCATTTTAAAATTGAATAAATGGCAGTGGAAAATAGTTGCATAGAAAGGAGGGTGTGAAAAGCTGCTGCTGGACAATGAATAAAAAAAGTTTAGGTAAATAAGCAATTTGTAAGGGAAAATGCAGTATATAATATTATATACATATCGACGGCTGAGTGGAAGATCGACCTATCTCGGTAGCCGGTTCGAAAACGCCCTATTTCAGCAAATGCTTCAAAATGGCCTTATCTCAGCTGCCGATATATTGAATTTCCAGGGACCAAACATAACAGTTATTGATGAAAACTGTCATGAAAAAATTCACTGTGAAGGAAATGTTCTACAACTAAGTGATACATACCAATCGATTTATTTTTTCACCGAGACTCAAATTTGAAAATTAATTTTTATTTGCAATTTTTATGCAAAATTAAAAAAAAAATAACAATTATTCTTGATTTTTTTATTATAAATCCAAAGTAACAATTATTTTTGATTTTTATATTAGATGTCTTAGATAACAGTTATTGAAACTTTTAGTTATAAAAGTCATCAATATAAATCAGTTACCGGCTTTTATTTTGTAAATCATTCGTATAAAAGTCATTAACATTTTTCGTAGTTGAGGTGTTGGGAAACAAAAATTTACTACGACTTATTCAAAAGGCAAATAATTTAAAAATCAAAAATAATTGTTATTTGCAGATTATTTAGATAAAAATAAAAAAATAATTGTTATTTTGGATTTATATAATAAAAGTCAGAAATAACGGTTATCTAAGGACGAATTAGCTTCACAAGCAGATCTACATTAAATATTTGTAGAGAAGACTCGGTTCAAATATACTACCAGTGTTGCCGCTTTGTTAGAAAGTATACAAAATATGGTAGAATATTTTACTAAATTTTAATTTTGATAGATTCGTTTTCTTTTTGTTAGATTTTGCCTGCAGATTTTTGGACATCAGTCATAAAAAAAAAACGACAACTATAATTCGAAAAAGGCTACACATTTTAATGAATACTTAGGTAAAAAGACTTGTCAATAATTCATTCAGATGAAGAGAGCGTTCATATTCTTAATGCATCAGTTCTGGTTGGCTTTTTAATTGATCTAAATATCTAACTGTTCACAACAGAGGGTAGAATAAATTTGGATCAAGGTGAAGTGCGTCATCAAAAAGAGTTCCTTTCCAGTCGCACCGGGCTCATTACATTCTACGTTCGAAATCTTATATCTCATAATTTCAGCCAGAAATATTTTGTCGAATATATTTAAAAAGTAACTACTTTCGTGAGATTCGAAATCTGCTGAGAGAAAACTTGCGGGATTATTTAGAATTGGGCTGATAGCCAATCTTGGTTTTGACACGGTTAAGCAGCTGTCTCTTTCTTGGACTATAATTTTTCGAGTGAATGTGATTCAATTTTTGTGGAGATTGAGTTAACCCTTCACGAAAGGCTTTTTCTGACACATAAGCAACTTAGCATTTTTAATTTAAAATGTGGTGAATTTTTCTTTAAAAATCGGCCTTGTTAAAAACAGTTGGAGTGGCCTTGAATTTTTGGTCGAATTTTTGTAGGCTTTGCGCGGGAATTTTGATAGAAAAAATATTTCATGCGGCAACACTTTCAACAATGAATTTTTTCCTTTACGTTTTTATTTGCAAAACTGACGTCTATGAAAATTTAATGATACTTAAGCAGCATTTGAGGTAATAAAACTCGATTCAGTAGTAAATTCCCTCAAAAATCAGAGTAAAAAAATGTCGATGGTAGATTTGCATTTTTCATTTTCGCTTTCGTGCGAATAAAAAATTTGACTATGGGTAATTAAACTAGGCAAGCTACGAAAAGCCTGTCCTAGAAATCACTTAAATATTTTCGGTTCATGGAAAAACAAAATATTTTATATAAAGTACTATAGAACATAAATAGCAGTCGTGTTTTTTAAATCTCTTTATGTAAATCTCTTTCTACATTTATTTTTTAACAACTTAAGTTATAATATAGTACGCCAAGTTTTACACCCTTACATAAAAAAAGGAAGTTACTGTAGCGGAGTCCGAACCCTGCACCTAAGTACATAGCTTATTTATATTATTTACAGTATCTAAAATCTTTGAACAAAGGTTATTAGAAAATATTTTTGTTTCTCTATATTTCGTGGTTACTAGAGATGAATCGATACAAGTTAATCCTAATAAATACTCGGTACTTTTCTCAATTTACGAAGTATTTTTGTACTCGATACTTTTTACTGCGATCCAAGTTAGTATCGAAAAAAAGTACATAGATACTTGTATCGGAAGCGCAAAACTTATTATGCTTAAGCATCTTCTTTGAAAAGCAACCCATTAGAGGAATGGGAAGATATGCCTACTAAATTTCCGGAGCTATATAAGCAAGCAAGAAGCTTTTATCAAAAACGAGGTACAACTATATCAAAATCCCGGAACCGCCTTTCAGCAATACACTTGGTTGTTTGATGTTTTTGGGAGTTCTTTTCTTAAGCTTATTTTATATGGAAAATCTTTATCTAATAATCTTGTAAAAATGTCTTCTATTGTTTTTGAAATCAAATACTATGCAAAAATAATTATTGTCTTAAATCTTATAAAAATGATTTAAAAAAATACAATAACTTTGAAAAATATGCAACATCGTAGTTCAGGAGTACAAGTACTCGATACCTTTCTGATACTGAGTAGGTATCGATACCTTATTTGATACAAGTGCAAGTACTGATTTGAGTAATACCTTGATGGTATCGATTTATCCTTAGTGGTTACTCCAGCTCAAGCGAAAAAATACAAATAAACACAAATATGCATGAGCAAAATTTACATAAATGTCTGTGTATGTATAAATTCACATACACATAAAAGCGTGCATGTGTTGTTTGAAAAGCTCAGGATACAGGAAACTAAAATTTTCTATACCAAAGCTTAGCTTGCGAGCTTTCACAGTTTCAACAAGCTTTTCAAAGCTCTTTAAGTGGTGTGCACAAGCTAGTTTTGTTGCTCGCACTTTCCAACAGATGGCGCCAGACATCGAAAAAAATGCGCAGGAGGGTTTTCTTAATAAGGAAAAGTCACTTTTGGTACAAGGTGAAATAAAATCATAGAAATTAAATAGTATTCTTTTTTACGTTAATTCAAATTAAAAAAAAATAAGTACAGTACGAAAGTCGCGCATGTTCACTTAATTATAGAAGTAAACGTGGAAGCTTGTAAAACTGAATGGGGAAACTACGCAGGAAAAAGGATAAGGCCAAAGAAAATAAATGCTTGGAACTGGAAACCAGTTTTAAATACTCCGCCTAGTATGTTTATATTTGCTTTCAGGCAAGATTGATAAAATAAATGCCAGTCCCTTGAAAAGAGTTCAAAGATTTTCATAGATATTCATAGATATTTTAGCTACAAAGTAATATTCGTCGCGATTTTTATGCAAACTTTTATAAAAAAATAACTTTTAATTTGTAGAGTAAACAATATTTTAGACTACTGACTTTTTTTTGTCAAATACACTCTTTTTTTCACTCTAATTACAAGCAAAATTTAAGTTTCAATAATTTCTTCTGCCCTGATGTGATTTTTGCAGACTCCCTTTTAATTCTAAACAAGAGAAAGGCACGACAGCTGCTAGTCGAATTGACTATTGTGCATATGAGGAACGTATTTAGCGATATATGTATGTACATTAGGGGGGTCGCGCTCAAAAAATAAAAAAACTCAGAATTATAAAATGTATTATATTTTTAAACTTTTGCCAAAATATTTCGGAAAAATATTACGATTAACACGAGCTCGATAAGTTGAAAAAACACTCCAAAAATCGAGTTTTTTTTTTATAAATAAAACTAGTTTTTAAAAATATTTTCCCCAAAAAGTCACCTTAGAGCATAGCAGGGTTTACGCCTAAAAATCAAATCTGTGTAGCTCACATAAATATTTATATGTTTACAAAACAATTTGGAGGCAGTCTTAAAATATAATAAATTCTACGATCCCGGAGTAAAACCCGTCACTTTTTTGGTGAGGCACACTAATGCCTATAAATAAAAATCAGTTTGGAAGGATGTTGCATTCGAAAACCAATAGTTAATCATAATTGTTAATGCAACAAGTGCTTAAATGGCATAATGCGCATGGATAGAGTTGCAGTCAATTTACTAAAATTATAAACAAATGCAACTTAGTGGATATATTCGCACACACTTCGCGACCTTTTTTCCATACATTAACGTTACACCCTAATGTATATAAGCACTGAATTTTTTAAAACTTTTCATTAAATTATATGCAGCTGAAGTGAAATGCTTTAGGTGCCAATAGCTCCATCTGTGTATAATGCTCGCTGAGCGCCTAAATGTATGTTACCCAAATGCAATGAAATAGTGACTTATCGGATTTAAAAATAAAAAATTATTACAGAGTAATTAAAGTACTGATGGTGTACTCTGCTTTTAACAATAAAAGGAATAAAAAATATCAAGCTCACTAAATTACCACAACAAATTAGTTATAATAAAGCTAAGGATCTGTTATGACTTCGCTTCAGCTTCAGTAACAATAAAAAATGTTAAAGCAAATACGCAAAAAAGAAGTAAATTTATAAACGAGTAAGCAAAACCTACAACAACTACGTATAGCAAAGCTTGCGTTATAGACCGAAGAAAAGAAAAAAAGAATTGCTCTCGCACGCTAAATCGATTTGGTGGTGGTGTGGCTTGCCAGGACATTAGTTTGTTGTTGTTGCTAGTGTGCGCATCGACGCTGTTTAACCCACAACAATTGCTTGCTTGCTTCCTTGCCAAGAGTACAACTCATAGTTTGCTCATAAATTTCAATTCAAAAACTACGTAGCAGCAACTTGAACTTCACTTGCAGCGAACGCATAATTCAGAGAAAAAGGTACTTGAGTTGTAAACGCGGTTCGATGCAGCACTCGTAATAGGCATGTAGCTGTAGTGATAAAATATATACATACATGTTGGGTCATATGAAAAGTCTCCTCGTATTTTTGGGTAAGTATTTGAAAACTAATTTTTCTTATTGAAAATCAATTTCAACCAAATATATCGGGGCCATTATTATCTAAGACCTTTCGCTGCTGAATATTTCTCGCAACGCATGATTTGGTAACTTTAATCAAATAACGTAACTATAACCAAATCACGTGTTGAGAGCTTCATAGTTCCATCGTTGCAGAACTTTTCTAGTTTGTTGGCCAAAAATTTGGCCAAGTGATTTTCAGCGACTTGCCAAATTTTTACTAGCAAGAGAGTTTTGCAGATACCCAGAACATATAGAAGTCAGACGTTGCCAAGTTGGGCTATGCAGTAGATGCATAAAAATCTTCCCAACCAAGTTCCGTCAATTTGTTTCGAGTCATGAAAGATGTGTACGGCCTTGACAACTCATTTCTGTTGGCTACTCTGGGTGTTCTTTCTTGGTTGCTTTGTTGAAGCGGCCGAGCGGTGCACAGCAGAGGACCGAATCGATCGTTTCGTCACGTTGTAGCAGTTCATAATGGTCATTTTCCTTCCAATCCCAGCACACACTCATGAAAACCTTGTTTGCCGTCAAACCGGACTTCGAAGTCGTTTGTGGCGGGCCATCGTTCTTCGATCATGACCGCTTGCCTGGCTTATTCTCGTATTCAATCCATTTTTCATTGCCTATAATGAAATGATTCGATTTCGTTGCGTTTAAATCAAATTTCCTAACGTTAATTCATGTGGCGCACAAACATCGATGATCACACAATTTTCGATTAAACGGAAATATGTTGTTTGTTGGCCCAAATAATGAGACCCGTATTTTTTTTTTTTGCCTGGAAAAAATTTTTTGGTCGAGCTTTAAATAAAATTTTGCAAAAACTCTATTTTTTCTTTCATACTTTTTCACAAGAAAATAGCCACTTCGAGCCAGAGCTGTTAAATTTCCAATACGGTTAGTAATCATACATTTTTTCCATTTTTTTATTTTAATGATTATTTTAATTTTCTTACATAACCCAGCCATTAATAACTAATTATTAATTATAATTATCAAAAAAAAGCATGATTAATTGCCATCAAAAAAAATCAAAAATTGTCAAATAATTAGAAATAATCAAATAATCAAAATTAATCAAATTGTTTTTTTTTTTTTAATTAATCATTATCATTATTAATCTCTATTTAACAGGTCTGCTTCGAAAATTTTTTCGGATATATGATTTTTTTTTTATAAATTTTTGAGGTACATACTACAATATACATAGGTGTGCGAAAAGTATGTGCACCAATTTACATATCTCCCAAATTAATGCAGTATCCTTTCTAAAATTAATAGTAACAAATAATAATCTTTCGTGTGAAAATTATTGACTACATTAGAGTATGTACATATGTACCTAAACAATTTTTTTTAATTACAAAAAATCATATCTCCTGAAAAAATGTTAGTTAGGTACTAGGGATTCAGCTCGATTGTGCAGCTCGAAGTGCCTATTTTCTTGTAAAAAGTATGAAAGAAAAAAAAAAGTTTTTTGCAAAATTTAATTTCGAAAAACATTTATATATATATAAATACAAAATGTATAAAAAATAAAAATCGATAATTTTACCACTCTATCTTAAGGAGGCAACAATTACTAACGGTGAAAAATGGCTGAGATCCATTATTTTTTAACAAAGTTATGTGGATTTGAAAAGAAATCACTAGATATCGATTTTTAGCTAGAAACAAAAAAAAATACGGGTCTCATTATTTGGACCAACAAACAACATACTATTTTAGTTTAATTGAAATTTAAAATCATGCCCGTACCTGACTGGCTGTCTAGAAATGGAAAGCATCGCAAAGACTTTTCATATGGCCCAATATTTAATTGGGGGTGATTGTTTCGGTTGTATGGCGTTGTATGTGGATGAACCAAAATGGTTTACATACGTACATACATACACATAAGGGATAAACTTATGTATGTATGTATATAAGAGAATTTATATGCATTCAATACGCTGTTGCCACAGCTAAAGATCACTGCGGGTAATAAGTATTTTGAGCCCTTGGCAAGCAAACAAAAATTGCCGATGACGCA
>NW_023458555.1:22902347-22903746 GCF_013731165.1 Rhagoletis pomonella | reverse complement strand
TTATAGTGGTCCGATTCTTCCGGTTCCGACAAATGATTAATACATTATAAAAATAAACCCACCTACCAAATTTCATCCGGATATCTCGAAAACTGAGAGACTAGATTGCATACAAACAGACAGACAGACGGACATGGCTAAATCAACTCAGCTCGACGTTCTGATCATATAAGTATACATTTTCATGGGTCTATCTCTTTTTGTTCTGGTACTTACAAATATCGGACCAAAGTTATAATACCATTTCATGCTCATGAAAGGTATAAAAAAACTCGCTATGGGCCAAAAAGTGAAAACTTAACATTTCAAAACCCCTAAAAGTTAAAAATTGTCGGGCTTTTCTTATTTATGAGTAATATAATATATCAGATTTTATTGATTAGCCTAGTTAAAAAAAAAGTTACAAGTAAAATAACTAAGGACTTTGTCCGTTCTCTAAAAAACATGAAGGCACACTCTGAAAGTGAAATAAATCCTTTAATATTTGAAACTAACGCGACACACCAAAAAAGAAAAGCTCGCACTTAAAAGCTTACATGCGCACACTAATGTCAACGTAACTTGCCTCCGCAGATAGGAGTGTATGTCCATATGCATGTATTTATGTACACACAAATACATAAAACTCATCGCATACATGCAAAGCTCAATAAAATGAGGGTAGCGTCGCAGTCAACGCCAACGCTTTACAATGTGCTTTACAAAAGCGGCCATTGAACGTATGTATACACTTTTTCTCAGTTTTATGCCGAAGCCCACAAGTGTGTGTGTGCATTAGTGGAAAAGTTACATATACCTGTATGTGTATCTGTATTATACTTGCAATTTATGGGTAGGGCACCGATATTAAAACTAAGGGTAAGAGCAAGAATCCGAAGTTACTTGTTGAAGAGGACGCACCAAATTTACTTTAATCGAACAATGGCAGAAAACATAGAGGGCAAAAAAGTGTGTGTGGAGGGGGGTAAAAGAATAGCAGGCGGCCAGTGTGGTTGAAAACTGAGGTTAGCAAGCGATTAAAAGCTAGATGGGAAGGATAGAGGGTGAATTTTGCTTGCTTGTGTGTATGTAGAGTAGAGAATGTTATCACTGCGATAGTAGTTGTAGTACATATTTGCGTAAATGTGTACGCTTTTATGTATTGCAGGGTTGCACTCAACCCCATTACCGGCACTGTAACAATACTGTTGTAGTTATTTTTGTTGTTGCTAAGTTTATTATTATTTGTTCATTTTTCTTCTTGCATCCGGCAAAGGTTCGTTTTTGTTGTTACATACAGAAATACATATGAGCGTGTATTTTGTTGTTATTGTTCTTATATTTATGTATGTATGTACATACATTAGGGAGCATCACCAAAAAAAATGCAGTTTTTCCAACGAAATTATGAAAAAAAAAA
>NW_023458555.1:22899138-22902247 GCF_013731165.1 Rhagoletis pomonella | reverse complement strand
AAATGCTACAAATCTTGAACTCCCTTAATACATTTTCAAACGCAGGTTCAAAAAAAATGTATTTATGTGCATACTATGTACATTAGGGTGCTCATCGAAAATGTTTTTTTTTTTTGAAAATTTCAAGACCCAACCCCCTAATTTTATTCGTTTTTATGAGAAATATTATTGCCTATTTTTATAGATATTTTAAAGGTCATTTAGAGGTCGCGACCTGTCGATTTAGGTTAAAAAATACGGTTTTGTAGATTTATGAGTTTTTGAATGACTATTTTTGACTCGATTTCAAAGATCGAATATCATCTGAGAAGAGGATATATAGGCCTTCAAAATGGTATTTAATAATCTATTTTCGGCCTTGGCTTGTTGGGATTTTTTAAGGGGTAAAATAAAAAAAACCCATATTTCTCTTAATTTTTTAAATTTTGACCATTGATAATTTCCACAATTTCAAAATATGTAGTACTGTCTAAAATTAAATCTATTTTCAAATAAACTGATACCTCATTAATTGCAATCGCATTAAAATTGTCAAATTTAGGAGATTTTTCTTAAATACGGCCTTGAATTTATATTGTTTATGTACCGGGCTTTCAGATTTTTTGAGCAGTGTGGCTAAGGAATTCATCAATATTTATTCACCGCTATAGGGATCTGAAGAGGGAAGCGAGACGTATTTGCCGCAACAAGAAGAGAGAGGCCGAAATACGTGAGTGCGAAGAGCTTGAAATGTTGGCCGACAGGAGGAATGCCCGAAAATTTGACCAGAGAGTTAGGCGACTTACTAAAGGTTTAAAGACCGGGGCGCACTCCTGTAAGAACAATAATGGCGACCTAGTAACTGATGTCCAGAGCGTACTTAAATTATGGAGGGAACACTTTTCCGCCCTACTAAATGGTAGCAGCACGGAAAGTTGTGGAGAAGAAGAACCCGAGCCCGCAGTCGACGTTCCACCGCCTGACTATGACGAGGTACGTATAGCAATAACGCGGCTGAAAAACAACAAAGCTGCTGGAGCTGACAGCCTGCCAGCTGAGCTATTCAAGTACGGCGGCGAGGAGTTGATAAGGTGCATGCATCAACTCTTGTGCAGAATATGGTCAGATGAACGCATGCCCGACGACTGGAATTTAAGCGTGCTCTGCCCAATCCACAAGAAAGGTGACCCCGCCATTCGCGCCAACTACCGCGGTATCAGCCTTCTAAGCATAGGTTACAAGGTCTTATCGAGCGTATTGTGTGAAAGACTGAAGCCCACCGTCAATGAGCTGATTGGGCCTTATCAGTGTGGCTTTAGACCTGGCAAATCCACCATAGACCAGGTATTCACAATACGCCAAATCTTGGAAAAGACCCGCGAGAAAAGGATCGACACTCACCATCTATTTGTCGACTTTAAAGCCGCTTTTGACAGCACTAAAAGGAGTTGCCTATACGCCGCTATGTCTGAATTTGGCATCCCCTCAAAACTCATACGGCTGTGTAAAATGACGTTGAGCAATACCACCAGCTCCGTCAGAATTGGAAAAGACCTCTCCGAGCCGTTCGCTACAAAACGGGGTTTCAGACAGGGCGACTCCCTTTCATGTGACTTCTTTAATCTGATGTTGCAGAAGATAATAAGAGCTGCAGAACTGAACCGCTCAGGAAAAATTTACTATAAGAGCGTGCAATTGCTGGCTTATGCCGACGACATCGACATCATCGCTAACAAAAACCGCGAAGTCTGTTCTGCCTTTTCCAAGTTGGATAGGGAAGCAAAGCGAATGGGTATAGTGGTAAACGAGGACAAGACGAAGTATCTCCTGTCATCAAACAAACAGTCAGCACATTCGCGCCTTGGCACCCACGTCACTGTTGACAGTTACAATTTCGAGAAAGTAGAGAATTTCGTTTACTTGGGAACCAGCATTAACACCGATAATAATGTCAGCATTGAAATCCAACGTAGAATCACTACAATTGCCAACAAGTGCTACTTTGGACTGAGTAGGCAATTCAGGAGTAAAGTCCTCTCTCGACGTACGAAAACCGCGCTCTATAAGTCACTCATCATGCCCGTGCTGGTATATGGCGCAGAAGCATGGACAATGACAACATCCGATGAGGCGGCTCTTGGAGTGTTTGAGAGAAAGATTTTGCGCAAGATTTACGGGCCTTTACGCGTTGGTGACGGCGAGTACCGCAGACGATGGACCGATGAGCTGTATGAGCTTTACAACGATATGGACATAGTGCAGCGAATTAAAATACAGCGGCTCCGCTGGCTTGGCCATGTCGTTCGAATGGACACCGACGCTCCAGCTCTGAAAGTATTCAACTCGGAACCCGCTGGTGGTAGCAGAGGAAGAGGGAGGCCCCCACTGCGATGGAAAGATCAGGTGGAGAAGGACTTGGCTTCACTTGGCGTCAGATGACACAGAGGAGAAACGACTGGCGTGCTTTGCTGAACTCGGCCAAAATCGCTTAGGCGGCTACAGCTCCAAAAAAGAAGAAGAAGAAGACATATCCTCTTCTCAGATGATATTCGATCTTTGAAATCGAGTCAAAAAAGTCATTCAAAAACTCATAAATCTACAAAACCGTATTTTTTAACCTAAATCGAAAGGTCGCGACCTCTAAATGACCTTTAAAATATCTACAAAAATAGGCAATAATATTTCTCATAAAAACGAATAAAATTAGGGGGTTGGGTCCGGAAATTTTCAAAAAAAAAAACTTTTTCGATGAGCACCCTAATGTACATAGTATGCACATAAATAAATTTTTGTGAACCTGCGTTTGAAAATATAATAAGCGAGTTCAAGATTTGTAGCATTTTAGATGTTTTTTATCCCATTTGGCCATAATGCGTGGTTTGGTTGAAATAAAATGCGCCAGATAGTTTGATGAATATTTGAGACCATGCTGTGACAGAACTGTTTGAAAGTGAGCAGTCAAACAGAACAGAAAAACCAAAAAACACTTTTCAGCTATCCTGGAGGTTAACTCTTGATGTTGGCGCAGTAAAGCTAAGCGTCAAAAGTAAAAAAAAATGTTCTCCTAGCACAGCAACAGCAGTTTTTGGTGTATTTTTTACTTTTTCAAACACTATACTACTATAGTAGA
>NW_023458555.1:22898230-22899128 GCF_013731165.1 Rhagoletis pomonella | reverse complement strand
TTCGAAAGAGATTTCCACTCTGTCATCACGCTTCGTTGGGTTAGACAGATGTGAAGTTACAGGCCTTCAAGTGCTCCTCCCACTTTTTCCGCTTATGCTGATTTACCAGTTGCCGAATCTCCAAATTAAGGTCCCTCAGACGAGGGTCCCCGGGGTCGACCTGGCGTAGGTGGTCACGCTCATTAGCTAGTACAGCTGGTTCGGCTGGGAAATTTGGGCGGACTTCCGCGATACGTCCGGACGGGATGAAGCGAGCCGCTGCGGCAGTGACTACCCTGCGGAACTGGCGTTCGCCAGTATGTATGTTTGTGGGTGTGGGAAGGGCGGCAAAGCCGTCCCAATCAGCTTTGTTGAAGTTGGTGTAGATTCGGTGGTCCGCGGGAGCAAAGTCGGTGGGCTTATTGATCGAGATGATTATGGGTAGATGGTCTGATGCTAGTGTTAGCATAGGTCGCCATGAAATGCTATTGATCAAACCAGCGCTAGCAATTGTGGTCTGGCGAGCTGCTGCAGCTACCCATAATCCTGGTGGGGCGTCGTCGTTCATGGTGCAGAATTTCGAATCGTCTATCTGCTCAGCCAAAAGGTTTCCCCTACGATCATTGGCCAGGCTTGAGTGCCAGAGATCGTGGTGCGCGATGAAGTCACCTACTACCATTCGGTTTTCACCTCTGAGTAGCGCACATATGTCAGGGTCATATCCTGCCGGGCTGCAGGTGACAGGGGGTATATAGACGTTGAATATTTCGAGCTCGACATCGCCTGACCGGACAGCTATGCCTTGACATTCTAGGGTGGTGTCCCTCGGGTCGATGTCTTCTTCGATAAGCCGATACTGCGCTGTGTAGTGTAGGATGGACGCTAGTCCGCCACCATTATCTCGCTCGCGATCTTTACG
>NW_023458555.1:22897936-22898130 GCF_013731165.1 Rhagoletis pomonella | reverse complement strand
AAAAAAACTGAAATTAAAAGAAAAGTTTTGAAAAGTATTTAAATTATAAAGTAACATCTTCTTACAAATTTTCGATTACTAACGCAGTTAAAGTCTTCTTGTTTTTTATGTACATACATATTTGGTTGTAAGACTTCTGCCAAAATATTTCGGAAAAATTTTAAGATTTACGTGATGTGAAAATACCTTCTTGA
>NW_023458555.1:22889434-22897926 GCF_013731165.1 Rhagoletis pomonella | reverse complement strand
TTCACTGAATTTTAATTAAACCTTTAGTTTAGTACTTAAATATGTATGAAGTAAATAAATATTCGTAATTGCTTGCCCAATATTTCTTGAATTTAATACAAAACAAGATACTTGTATGTCATCAATATATATATTTATGCCCAATTGTACAGCGAATATGTAGTAATGAAATTATTTATATAAGTGCATAAAAATATTGAATATTAATTATTATCATAAAACAGCATAAGCGTCAGAAGGCGTGCGCGTAAGTTTTTAGTTGAGCATAGCATAGCAAAACAAAACTAATTGCATTTGATTTGTATTCTTAATTTTTAAATAGATTTTAGTTCACTTAAAATTAAAACTTAATTTGTTGTAGTACATTTCATTAGTGCACAGTATTTTTTAGATTTGCACCATTTAGTTTTTTATTATATATTTCTTATTTGATTTTTATTTTATTAGCAGTAGCTTTTAGTTTTCACTTGCCTCTTAACACTAAAACAGTACTTAAGCAAATATAAAGGACTTCTTCTTCCTAGTAAACAAAAAAAGGAATTTATAAGCGTTCGAATTTCTTTACTGGTTATGTCTGACACTTCCTGCATTATCAAAAATAGAAAACAAATGCCCATAATTCCGCTTGACCGGCCGCATTTACATATTTCAAAAAAATCGCCTTTCTTTAAATTATTTTAAAACAGCAGCATACGAGTACTGCAGCGAAAATGCTCTCAGCACTGCTCCAAAAAAAATCGAGCGGAAGATGCCGGCAAAAACGTTTCTGCAAAATTTTTGCAAACTGCGCCGCGAGCTGCACACACTGAAATACCAGGCGAACAGCAATGCCCAGCAGGTGGTGAATAATTTTTTCTTGCTCCCGGCACAGGGTGTTCATTATAAATAATTTACACTTTACGCCTAAAAGTATGTAGCACAAAGAATGCTTCCGCATCCTTTCATTTTGCCAAAATCGAGAGCGGATTTCCTCAAAGTACCAGGCGTGCAGAAGAGCATAGCAGGTGGCAGCGGAAGTGTTGGCCAGTGCCGCTCAGGAAGTGTGGGCGGCACAGGGTGTACCAGCTGCTCACAATTACACACATTTGGCGCCTGGATGAAGGCAATCACTTTATATGTGTCCTTCCTGGACGCGTGCACCATCAATTTCTATGAAATTTCAACAGGCGCACAGCACCGCAGAGCACGTGAAATGTTGCTAGCAACTTGCAGCTAGCGCAAATGTTGCGTAATATTGCTGCAGAGTCCGAAGCGTTGTTTTTTCGGAATGGAATTCTTAAATTAGCTGCTTAATTTTAAGGGATTAAGCAAACTAAAGTTCAAAATGCTGCACGAGAGTTGTAAAAAAATGAATATTTGGAGCTTCCTTATAAGATATTTAGCCTTTGATATTCAGACACTATCCGCTTCCTCTATTATTTGGCATCTTCCTTTTTTTTATTTAATAGTTTGGCAATTTTGGAATAGCTAATATGTTAAAAATTCTGGCATTTATACAAGATTTGCGTTTACAATTTTCGCAATTATTTTATTGAAGCTTCTCACTATATAATATTAACATACTATATATAAAAATGTATTTTTTAAGAGTTACTAAATAAGTTCTTAGTTCTTGTTAGTACATATTCAAAAAAATACAAAGCTTTTGTTTTTTTCAATTAGAATTAGTTTTTGTTTTAGTTTAAAATATTATTTGCATAGAACACATATGTAAGTACATACAACATGCACGAAGTATCAGCAACATAAATGAGGAAATTACAAGGCTCTTAATACATACATACTTACATACGTTAAAACTATGATTACAAACTTTAATAATAACAAGTTATATAATTTTTTATTTTATTCAAAATGTTTCATTAATTTCCAGGAATGTACAAATATTCTTTGACATTTCAGCAGTAAAAAGTATTACTAGCTTAATTTTGCGCCTCCGACGGCATTGTGAGGTAACTGGTTCTGTAACAATCTCATTCATATAGAACATGTAACTATAATTTTTTTTTTGCTGCACAAGCAAACATTTAGTTCTTAAAGCTTAAGTAAGAAGGTAACTTAAAAAAAAAACAAAACCATTAACTCTGCTGTCATTTAACTGCTTTTAAAGAAACTAAACTAATTTTCGTCCATGTATTTCGGACCTCACTTGTCGTCCTCTCTTGACCTCCACGACGTTTTTTAAATCATTGAATTTGTTTTTACCTTAATTTTTACAAGACTTTTCTATTTTTTTTTTTTGGTACGCGCGTGTGGTGTTGAGCAAAGACATTCGGGCCTATTGCTGTTGGCCTTGTCATTTCACAACGAAAAAAACTTCTTGAGCTGAACTTTAGTATCTACTCAATTTTGTACTAAAAAATAAATTTTTAAATTTAAATAAAATAAGTTTTCTACCAAAATATTGCTATTAAAACTTTGTTCTAAAAACTTAGCGAACCATGTTTGTAAGGAAGTAGTTCATTCAGTTCAGTTCAGTTGTGCTATGTTTTAACGCTAAAAATTTAAAAGTGCAAAAATCATTCAGTTCTAAAATTTAGAGAAAATAATTGATACAAACAAACCAAAAGTATGTACTAAAAACGGATCTTTGGAGGTCGTTTAGAGGTCATATAGTGGCCTAATACTTTTCAAAGTGTTAGCTGATATATGTTGTACATATGTGCAAACCTACTCCTATGACTTATTTGGCATTCGCTTGACCTTGATCTAGACGTGATGTAGCGATATGAATACCGGTATCGTGAACAACGGCCCAAACATTTTTATAACGGCTGAGCTCGGAGATGACCCTGTTTGGCCGTCTTTTGGCCAAGTTTGGCCACTATCAATTACTTTGAGAAATTTGCTAATTTTAAAACATTTTATAAATGAAATATCGTCAAAAATTAAGTTCTAAAATTTTTACATAAGTTTAGTACAACAATTTGCATGTAATTTTGGTAAAAGCCGGTACTCACGTGTAGTACTAAAATATGGGAACAACAGTTTAGTTTTAAAGTTTTGTATCAGTAAAAGTAAACACAGATACATATGTACCAAAATATTGACGAAAGCTATTTTTGTACTAAAACAGCAGAGATTGCTGCTGGCCGGACAGTTCTTCGTCAGATACAATAGTACATACATATGTACATGTATGTACATTAGGGTGCATCACAAAAAAAAAAATGCAGTTTTTCCACCTGATTTATAAAATGTATCATATTAAAAAAATATATATTAATATTTGCATGAGCATAAATTTGAAATTGCCTACAAATATCGAGTTTTAATGATTTTTATAAAATTAGTTTTTAAAAATATTTTTTTCCCAAAAAATCACCTCATATGGTAGAAAAGTTTAAGCTTAAAAGGTATGCATAAAAAAGTTTAAAAACTTTATCAACAGAAACAAAATAATGAGATTTTCGGAGGTACCTATTTTAAAATCGGTGAAGCTCAGGTTCGTCCTAATATTTTTTCGAAATATTTTTGTGGAAGCCTTAAAATGTAAATCGCAACTCTTTTGTTGATGCGCCTAATGTACATACATGCATATATTATACGAGAAAGTCTGAAGCGTTCCGATAATGTGGGCTCTACTGTCGTGTGTACGCTTTACTGCTCTTACCTCCGCTTTGTTCAACACCAACATTAGCGCCCATTATCTTTTCACATTACATAACACACTACGCTTTCACCTACTAGCAGTTGATTTTTTTACTACACTTTTATTAGGTATTAAAAATTCATAATTTAATAAAAACACACGCATACATACATACATACGTACATCATAAGATTCAACCTCATCCAAACACTTGCAAAAGTAATGAATTTTGATTTTCGTTTAGTATTGTAGTTTGAAAACTTTTGTATTTAGTTATTTTAGCAAGAGTTATTCGCAGCAGAAAATATAGATTTAAGTACCATATCATTTACACATTCAAAAAAAAAATATTATATTTGGAACTTGTCTGCATGTTTAACTATTAATTTAGAGCTTAAACAAAAAAATATTTGTGTTTTTTTTTCTTTATTAGTTCGTAAAATTTAGTTTTAATTATTATTTTTATAATTTTTGTTTTCACTAAGTATTTTGTTGTTTGCATTCATTTTTTCTTATTTGATTTTAGTACATATTCTAGTATTTGTCTACATTTAGTTGACTACAATACAGCATTGTAAATATATTTGAATAACTTTTTGCGTAAAAAAAAAATTTGAAAATAAAAAACGAAAACCAAAACCTACATACATTTATTTGAAACTAAATAAGTTCTACTTGTATTCGATTTGGCAAAATTGTATAGTACTTAGTTACATACATACTACATACATATTTCGTGCGTTATGATGAATTAGTACATAGCGTATATGTAAATTTGCATTAAAATTGAATTGCCAATCTATTATATTACTTATTACGCCTATCACATATACCTACATTACATACATACTCTCGTATATATGAATATTAATTGATTAAGCAGCAAAATTAATAAAAGTGAAAATGTAATTTGTACTGTGTTTTTATTACTACAAATCGTATTCTTGTAAATTGTTTGAATCTTAGTAATTTTGTTTGGTATCTTATGAAGTACATACTACTTACCTAAATACATACAAACATAATCCTTTTTTTAGACATGTATGCTGACGGTCTGTCTGTCTGTCTGACATACATACGACATGCATTTAATACTCGTACTCGTACATACTCTGTTGTTTTGTCTGTTTGGCCTATTTGTATATTTTTAATTAGCTGTTGTTGTTGTGTTGTTGACAATTTTACATTTTCTCTTTAGTATTTTTTTAGTATACAAATTTTTTTTTAGAAAAACCAAACTTTGAAAGTTCTGTATAAATTCGTAGTGACTTTGGCATAGTATTCGTATTACTGCGTAAAATTAAAAAAAAAAAATGGTTAGCAGCTGATTTTTAAGAGGTAAGTGTTTGTTCATAATCTATGCATATGTATGTCTGTACCTTAAGTAGCGGAGGTGGAACCATGATTAAGAATTCAACCAACCAAAGAATCGTGCGACTTGTTGTAAATTACTCTAACCCGATTTTCTTGCAAATTTTCCACTATACATATTATTGTATATCCTAATTTTTGTATAAATTTTACTAGTAGTTGTAGTGCAGCAGTCGTGTGGTGCCTCGTACAGTTTGGATTCAGCGCACAGAGGATGGATTTGCTTGGCAAAGGTGGATGAATGGAGATTTTTTGAGCGCATGCGTGAAGGGTTACGTGAGATTTTACTTAAAACCATAATATCAAAGCTCATAATTCTCTGGATTTTTGATAAAGCACTATATATTAAAACCAAAAAAAAAAGATGACCTCTTGGTATGGAAGAAACAAAAAAAAGTATTTGTGTTTCGTTTTATCAAAAATACCGTATGGGTAGGTTGACACGAAGTCTAACCGACACGTCGTGGGAAATTCTGACTTAATTACTGAGAATTCTATCGGATATCTAACAAATGTCGGACCAAATAATCATGGGAAATTCTGTCTTATTTGCCGATGATAACAGATTTTGGGAGAAATGTCCACTTAGAATGTAATAACATTCACTTCAAAACTATTTATTTCGTGATGTGTGATAACAAAATATTGCGAGTTTATTAACTAATAAATTATGAGATTTTTCTTAAATTTTAACTTTACTTAAGCCTAGGAAATTGGGGCTAAGATACATTTATTAAAAAATATTAGCTTGCGCATGCAATTTTTTAAATTACAGAATTTGTTTTTGATTTCAATGCTAAGTGGAAACTCGGCTTTATTTACATTGGGCCTTTAGCTCATTAAAAATTAATACAAATATGGAACGTAATCATATAAACTTTTCTAGCGTTTTTCATTTTCTTACAAAAATCTAAATATTTCACTTAGGTTCTTTTGTAATGAGATCTACCATGTATTTAGCAAGTAGATATCGCTCATTTATACAAACTAGAGGAGCCAGTTACTGTCGAAATTCGAGCGTTTTTTCTTGTATTTTTAAGGCTCTTGGAGGGGTCTTCTAACTTAGCACGTCCTTTAAAATTACTTGCCGAAAAATTTGCTGCTTTGGAACTAAGACATGACTACAACAATTTTTAAAATTTTTCCAGGTCTTTTGCAGGACTTGGAGTTGACCCCATACATTCCAATTTGCCTATAAATTTTGATTATTTTATACATATCGATAATTTGATGAATTTAAAAAACTTTAAAATCCGATACCTCAACAAAATGCGATAGTTCGATAACTGAAAAATCGATAAACTTTGAACACCTCTATAAATTTCGATAACTCGGTTAGTTTTGATAGCTCCATATTTTTCGAAAGCTATCGATAAACTTTGATAGCTCGCTGCACTCTGGTGATACGATAAAATTCAATAAGCAGTGATAACTCGATAAACTTATTTAACCTTGAAATTTCGATAACACGATATATTTAGAAAATTCCAAAATTCAATAATTTCAGTTAATCAATAAATATCGAAAAATCGATAAGTTCAAAGAATTCGGTCCTTTACAATAACTCGACAATTTTCGTTAACTCTAAAATATGATAACTTAAATATTCAGCTATGAAGAATTGTGGAACTACGCGGCCTTGCCTATTTCACGGGGCAATACTTTGTTACCAGCTTATGAAATGGTAACAAAATTTACCGGTTACAAGACACACAGAATGCGAAAAGGGTTTAAAAATTGCCAGGAACTTTATTTACCGGTTACAAAATTTTTATTACAAGCGCAGAATAGGCCTGTAAGAGAAGCGTTCAGATATACACCGAACGTTTTCAGGTATCACTGACGATTTTCGCTACCCTAGCGGAAAAACTAACAAAAATGCCGGTTTTTGAATCCGATCGTAAATGAGCGATCGTAAAAATTATTATTATACAGAATAGATTTGTTATCATTAGTTAGTGTAGATTTTGAAAAATAAACATTATATTTGGTATGTAAGTATTTTTTACAATTTGAAGCGTTCGGTAAACATTTTATTTTCTAGTGATTTGATTACATTGAAATATTGTAGTTACATACATACATACATATGTATTTTCCATGATTCAATCATTATTAGTGAATCACGGTTATTTCCAACTAACACTGCGTTGCATATTTTTAGTTGTGTACGGCTTAGTTGTAATTTTGTGAAAAGTAAATTTTAAATTTGATTTGTTTTAGTTCGATTTGCCTCTATTTTTACTGTAATTAGCTCTTTGTTTCAATACGTTATTATTTTTATTGTAATTTTATTTGTTGTCATTCTAACATAATTACTAATTCAAAGCCAAAGACAAAGACGCTTGAGGGCACCTAAACTGAGACTTTTCATCGACATCATTAGCTTTAATGAAAAATTAAAAAAAAAAAAACGAAGTGGAAAACTGCGAAAATATCAATTGAGTGCTGAAGTAAAATTTCGTTCGTGGACATTTGACAAAAAAAAACATATCTCTAGTTGGATAACCTTTTCTGTGAAAAACTATCCAATACTTAACCTACTGACTAACCATATTAGATAGTAGCTAAGGTGGTCATTTTATTGAAAAATTAAAAAAAAAAATCTGTATCAAAGTTAATTAATTGTTTTTTTTTTCATCTAAAATCGCGTAAATTTGTTTATCAAAACGTTATATTTTAAGCTAAAGTGCCATTTTTTGCGATTCTTACAGCAAATACTCAAATTAAAGCCACAAATGAAAGCAAATTATTAATAAAAAAATTATATTTGAGATTTTTAAGAAACAGGTGACACGAATTGACACCATTTGTTTTAAGGGGTGTTCACAACTTTGGCAATTTTTTAAGCCTTCGGTTTCCGACATTACTTAACTTTATGAGACTATGTGAATTCCGCAGTAGCATTCACAGTCGATTTGTGTATTTTATACCTTTGTCTATGCCAGACAACAACAAAATTTTTAAATTCATGTAAAATTTTGAAATTCTAAGACGCCTTGTGAATGCCTCAAATAAAATCGGTTATGACATTTGAAGTATTAAATGCTGTTAAATCTTGCTTTATCCATTATCAATATGTAAGAAAAAAGAAAAGAAAAGAATAGTTCAGTTAAGGAAAAAATGTTACCACGTCTTATAACTGTTTGCACCAAACTATACCCACAAACTGACGCAAATGTGAAAATAGCTGATTCATACACAAATCTACCAACGCAACGGACGAGGAAAATATATTCATCAAATGATCTCGTATTATTTAAGTTAAAATATATATACGTTTTTTTTTAATCTTAAGTTTTATAAATAAAATATTTATACAAAATCATATGATAAGTTTCAATAAATTTTACAAACTTAATTTTTTACAAATGTAAATACATACTAAGCGATCGAAACCGGTTTGCCTCTAAACCAAATTTGACAAGGGATGACTAAAATTCGTTCCGACATACATTGCACACTAAGTACTTATTCTTCTTTTAACCATTCCATTTTAAATTTAAGTACATTTATTAGTTCTAATGAT
>NW_023458555.1:22846991-22889334 GCF_013731165.1 Rhagoletis pomonella | reverse complement strand
TCACCATTAAACAAACAAAAGAAAAATAGCCAAAACTAGTCAAAATGGTACTTGTCTTAATCAGCTGACCACAAGGGTATATACCTTACATGTAAAACTGAAGTCGAAAGCTCTTTTTTAATACATACAAATATTGAATTTAAAGTGGTTAACTGTACATATATTTTGAACTAAGTAAGTATTTCTACGTAATTTTGGTAGTTAGTTTAAAATTCTAGGTTTGCCTGTTCCTTTAGAAACCCGCACAAGCATGAAGATCGTGAAAAATCATTATATCTGAGGCCGAATCGTAGCAGTAATCGACATCATACATCGCTTTTGGTTATTCGAAATTTGTAAGGATAATTTTTAAACATATTTCGACTGTGCCGATTTACTTTCATTAGTCACTTCACTTAGATATTGTTTTAAGTTCTTACAAACTACCTCTATATGGAAGATGGTTAATATCCGAGTTTGATCAAGTGAAACCTAAGCAGCATATTTTGAGTTTCATTGTTATGTGAAATCCCTATTTTCTTTTGAGGTTGAAACTCCTATTCAAGGACAGAGATACGAATAGACATGAGACAAACAAAGAAGATTTGTTCAATTCTTCTGTCGGTATCTATTGCTACTCCGTTAGGTAAACCTTAAGCCCATTCGAGACTTCATGTTACGCGGTTGATTCTTACAGCATAGACAGACGGCAACGTTAAACCGGATTAACGGCGCAGTTGATCTGAGCAAAGTAGTAGACTGACAGCGGCAGTACGTATTACGGATAGAACCTGGACCCTAATGGGTGTAGTACACAGTTCTGACCACTCAGATACACTGGACACCAAACTCGTTTTATTTTTTTGTTATTTTGTTTGCTCAGAGAGCGTAGAGTACAGAGAACATGCAAAATTAGTCTGTGCATTTACATCGCCATCGGTAACGCACTCAAGTTTGAAAATTGACTCCAGGACCTAATCTGGATCAACACCACTCAATTCCAGAGTTAAATCAATGCTGCCATATTTCTATGCTTTTAGTGCCTTGTCATCCTAAAGCTTCATCCAGAAATGTAAGTTGTTACGAGTCAAACTAGTTACAAGGACGCCTCGAGGTCAAAGCTACTTTTTCCTGCCAATGACCATCTTGACTAGTGTAAAATTTTCAGCAAGTCATTTGGTTTGTATTTGACGATAAACATTTAAAGCAGACAACCTCTTCAACTTTAAGGAAACTGAAAAAAATTAGTTTTGTGTGGCGATCAAGCAATCTTGTTTCTAAATCAGAAGAAATGGCTCGGAAGTAAGAGATGCCATTCGAATGAAGCGGTCATCACTGAAACAAGCAAAAAAATCTTGGTGAAACCTATTATTTGGAAGGGATAGAAAATGATAAGAATGTTGAACCAAACGTATCGAGTTAAAGAAAAACTACACTGAGAAATTTAAAGCTTTTTAACGATAAAAAGTATATCTTATCAAAAGCCTCTATTTAGTTACATCTGTAAAAGATAGGTCAGTAAAAAATTATGCAAATTATGGTACTTAGCTACCGATTTTCCATAAAAATTTAACTGTTTTGTTCTAGGAGAAAGTTAGTTCATTATACATATCTATAAGTACATACGTATAAACTACGCTGATTTGCTGTCAATCTAGAATCTAGGCCGAACATCATATACGAAAAAATACCCACAGAAGACACGCCCCATACTGCTTGGATCAAACAAGAGAGCAGTGTTCTATCGCTGACCGATGAAATCTCTTAGGGCCAATTTCACAGCGCGTAGTTAACTCAGAATCGGCAGTTAACTACAGACTTTTTTTTACTGAAAATCTCTAGTTAACTGCCGATTCTGGGTTAACTACACACTAGGAAATTGGCACTTAGAGTCAAGAATAAATCGACCTTATCACAAATTCTATGTGAAAAAATATTCTCAAAAACTAAAAAGTCGAACAAACACAGATTTTCTCAATTTGTTTTGGTTTTGCCAATTAAATTATAAGAACGATTTATTCACACGGAATTGGCGATAATGTTGAATCCTTTTTTGTATGAAATAGATAAGTAATAAATACCACACCGACTTACAAGCAAACAAAAGATGTTCGTTGCACACCCCTGAGCCTAAAACAAATTTACAAGGCAATTTCGAAATTTAATTTTTTTTAATGGTTCTACCGGAATAATCGAAATACTTCCTAGACAAAACATCGATATACATACTTTAAGATCCGACTGTAAATGCCGAAGATTTGACGCAAATTGTAAAATGGCGGCCCATAGGTTCGGCAAAAAAAACTTTCGAAATTGCCTCCGAATCGAAATACATATGTATGTACTTCCTTATCAAAAGGATAATTAATTTTGGTGAGCTTCACCATTTTACTTTCATTAGGGTGGGACGTTAGAGCGATAAGAACTGAGATCTGGTGGGTAAGTACAATGAACTTTGGAACAAAAAAAAAATTCTCAAGACAAAAACAGCAAAAATCGCCAAATTTAAAAAATGTCCATCAAAATTTTAAACTTCTGAATCTGATTTTCTAGAAAAAAAAGGAAAATAAAATGGTCAAAACATATCAAAAGGTAGTGTCTCTAATTATTATGCCACCACTGTATATGTGTATGAGCGTACGCTACTCATACGCCATGTATCGCCACGTTGCGTTAAATCTAATAAGAAAACAATACTAACTGATTACGCGAAAGAGATACGTAAGTCGCAGCGCAGCGTATTACTTCCCTCCGCATTTGGCTAATTGATATTTGTTCCATTTTGATCCGATGAACGAGAATCGTCAGTACTAGGGTTGTCGGAAAAACATCGACACATCGAAAATATCGATATTTGCTTCGATGTATAGAAAATTTTCCACTCGATTTTTTGGAAACTGACATCTCTAATACATCGAACTGCCATTTCAGTTTTTCTATTGTGCAAAAAAAAGAAGCGAGTAAAGCCAAAAAATTGAAATGGCTCAAAAAAGTTCTGTCTGGTAACATTCCGAGTAAGCGCGGTTCTATGTATTAACTTATGTGTTTCATCCGTTAAGCTGCCTTTACACTGGTCGACTTTCTTGTAAATTTTTTGTCCTTCAACCAAAATCGACCAGTGTATATGGCAATTCAACCGAAAAATGTAAGTGTTTTGGGCTGGTCGATTTTCCATCAATTTCGATTTAGGGCATCAATTCGACCTCAATTACCACAATTACTGGGCTAAGGGAGAAAAAGTGCTCATGATTGTTTTACTCCATGTAATATTGTCAAGTAATTTTAAAACATTAGTTTGTTACTATTTTTTATACAAATAAATTTTTTTTTTATATAATTAGTTTTAGTCGTAGTAAATTTTAGTGCAGTAATTCCCATATAAATATGTAATGAATTCTTACATACATCCATCGTAAATTTTTAATGCATTCTAATTCCTAATTTTGTATTTGCCAACAAATTCGCATTCATACCCAATTTATAAATTATAGTTATGCTTATCTCATACATACATACATATACATATATGTATATATGCATATGTGTACGAGTAGTTCACACAAATAGTTACTCCTTTTCCTGTTTGAAAAAGTGTTTGAATATTTAAATAAATACTCATCTACCCATTACAACTTACTTACTTATGTAAATAATTAAAAGCGAAAAATAGTTTTGCCTTTGCTTTGGTGCAAACAATACCAGTTTTGTTTTAAAGTAGCAAAAATTATTTAAACTATAAATAAAAAAAATAAGTATTCATTAGATACATACCATACACATATGAACTTCTATTCATTACATAACTAAACATACGAGCGCATACATACATACATATAAAAACGTATAATATGTTAAGTAAAAACTCAATAGGAGTGGTGAGAGAGATTTCTATAGCGTAACGGAGCCTACATATTGTACATACAATTGCATACATATATAAATAAAAGGATGATTTCGAAGGTAACTTTTATCAAAGGAGAACTTTAAACAAAAACCCAAAAAATATAGAAATAAAAACATATTTCAGGAAAGCTTCTGTTTAGCTTTAGGGCGTTAACAAGGAATAGCTGATGACTTACTTGAAAAAAAAAAAATGTCTACAACAACATCATATCTAATGTCTCTTATTAAAAAAAAATTACTAAGTTACCAAAAACACACATACATTTAACACCTAGAATACCATCATATGACAATAAGCTCAACTGTGTTTCAGAAGTACATATGCACATACATACATATGCATGTATGTATGTATGTAGTAGGTACATTTATGGTAGGTAATAATACATATTTAGCAAAAAATGTTTCAGTAGTAAAACGAATCGAACGATATTTATAAATTCAATTCAAGTAAAATATTTAATTAATAAATAAAGCAATATTTACTAAGACTACAGATTAAGAAAACTTTGTACATACAAATAAAGGGTGATCCATCTGGAACTTTGTCTTTTTTAATTTTATAAAACAAAAACACTTAAAACAGAACTCGATGTCGGAATCTTTATTACACCACGAAAGAACATTGCATTCAAATGTTGGCCGCAGACAGCATAACCGTCAATAACGAGCGGCACCGTGCTATGAGAACAGCTTTTTTTTTTTGCCTGAAATTGAAGCCCGCGATGACGGCAAAATTTGATTTCAGCAAGTTATCGTGGTGATATCAGACCTCTCGGCTTTTTTCATTAGGCTTATTTGAAGTCAAAAGTCTTTGACGATAAGCCAGCTATAATTCAAAACTTAGAAGCCTACATTACTTCCGTAATTCGCAATAAATTTGTAACCATTTTCCCGATGACCTAGAGATTTGAAACTTCACAGTTGGCTCAGAACCCCATGACAAGCAATAAAAACGAGGAATTAATCCGATAGGTGGCGCAGGAGTCGGAATATTTGAAAAACCCGCATTTGTAATCCGATTTGGTTCACATATAGAACATTCTTCTCCTTCTTATTTGGCGCTGTAACCGCCTAAGCGAGTTCAACAAAGCATGCCAGTCGTTTCTTTTCTGTGCCAACTGACGCCGATTAGAAATGCCAAGTGATGCCAAGTGAAGCCAAGTCCTTCCCCACCTGGTCTTTCCATATCAGTGGGGGCCTTCCTCTTCCTCTGCTACCACCAGCGGGTTCCGAGTTGAATACTTTCAGAGCTGGAGCGTCGGTGTCCATTCGAACGACATGGCCAAGCCAGCGGAGCCGCTGTATATGTATATTAAATTAGATGGGAAGGAATAACTCCATACAAAATTTTACCGATAGGTGGCGCAGGAGTCGAAATATGTGGTAAACCAGTTTAATGTTCCCATATCGTACATATGTATTTAGAAAGCTTGTTCTAAAAATATCTTTGTTTACTATTAACTTATTAAAAAGTGGATGTCGGAGATTGTTCTTTTGGGTAATAATAAAGATTCAGACCTCCTGATATACTTTAAGTGTTTTATTCAAAAGTAAAAAAAAAACAAAGGCCTAGATGGATCATCCCTTACATAGGGTAGGGGTATAAACATGCATATCTACATATAACAAAAAGTTAGTATACTGTATGTATTATAAAACAGTGTTGGAATACGTAAATTAGTATTTGCAAAGAGGACTTAGTACTTAAAAAAATTAGCTATAGACAGAGAGGCGAGTAGTTTAAAAATGGTCGACTTTCATTCCCAAAGAGCGTGTCACCGCATTTAAACCGATATTACTGTTTAAAGTTTTTAACCATGCTTCTAAGTTATTTTTGAAATTAACCTAAAACCCAGAATTAATAGATATGCATTTACCATTACAATTCGCTTATAATTAAAATTTTTTTTTATCGTTTTATAGCGATATCATTTTAAAGCAATTGTAGTTGCACACTTGCAATAAGAAGGACCTTTTAGGATTAATTAAGGCCAAGGTATCTTGGGCATTCAGGTGTGTGGAGCCTTTATAAGGATACAAAAATATTGACTGCGTTGTTAGAAAACGATCTACTACGATAAACGCCCTAGATAAGAATATAGACAAAGATAATGATAAGTATAAGGATAACGACAGATCAGTCAAAGGCAACGACAAAGACAAGTAAAAAAATACTGACAAAGATTAAGATTGATATTCGGGTGAAGATGCAGGTGATGATGAAGGCGAAATGAAAAAAACCGATAAAGATGAGTATAAAGATAAGTACAAAAATAAAGATAAATATAAGGATATAAAAAAAGACATAGACACAGACACAGACATAGACATAGATGGCTAGATGCACTCCAAGTAGCTTCATATAGCCGTGGCTTCAAGTCGATTTACAGAGATGTACAGACTCGGTGCATTCGGGGTTTGTTCCGCTTTTCGGACGGTTTCGGCAGATGCAGCCCTTGTAGTGACTTGGCTGCACCCCATTGAGTCAATGGCAAAGCAAACCTCAGCATATAACAAACGAACGCCCGCGAAAAATATCACTCCATCTGAATGGCAGGAACGATGGATCACAGCAACCAATTGCCGGTGGACACATCTGCTCATCCCTAATATGGAGCCCATCCCTAATATCACCCAACGACTAACTGGCCATGGCAGCTTCAGATACTATTTGCAGTACTACGGTTTTGATGAAAGAAAACACCCTTTAAACTGTCGAATTGGCACTGACAACACGGAAAATTCCTGTCGTGATTAGATTGTCACTACCACTTTATGAAATAGGCCCCTGGCCTTTAATTTGATATACACTCGCTCCATTATATCTGCGTACACCATTGCACTATGGGAAATTTGAGCCTCTTTTGTGGCCAAAAGTCAATTTCTTGACTTGCTTGAAATTATTTTTTCTTTTTTATCTTATCTAACAGAGAATACTTCAGAGTAAAAAACTGTATACCATGATACAAATATAGTAAGGTAGAACCGCTGAGAGTCACTTTTAAGATTCTTGACGTTTCCAAACAATTTAATTTTTAAATTTACTCACACACACATCTTAATTTTCAATCTCAAGCAACAACAATTTCGAACAATTTCAATTTTTTATTTTCACTTTTATATGATTTTAAAATGTTGGCAAACTTCAAAAAAAAATTATGGCCGACAAATTGAGAGAACGGTTATACCTTGCTATGTTTTTATCATGCTGTATACTATGTTTTTCGATAAATTGACTTACCGTTGATTTGGTAACCCTCAAACAGATAGTTTCAAAATTTTCTGTAAACGAAAAATGTGTAGCTTGATTTTGTGCCACTTTCAAATGCGTGTATCCCGTAATCTATTTGCTGCTTTTCAAAAGTGAAAAGTGGAAAGAAAAAGTGACGGTTAGCAGAATATTTACCAAATAAAACTTGTATTATAGTTTAAAGATTGTGCCAAGGAAACGTCCGCATTTAAGTAACTTTGAAGTGAAATTGTATAATTAAAAAAAAAGAAGTTTATTTAGTGTTTTTAAAAAATGTTTAAAAACGTTTAAAAAAGACTCATCATAAATCGGTAGAATAGTCCCTCATCTCTTATTTCCTCATAATCTTATACTGCGATTTTGTGCGATATTAAAGAAATTATAATTTTTCTTAGGTAACTACTTGGTACAAAATCATGAGTTTTATGAGATAATTCACGGTGTTATAATTTAAAAGTTGGAAAAAAACCTACCAGATAACAAAGGGAAAGTTTTAAACTTAAGGTCAGTGGAGGATTCGAGTCGATATTTAAAGTAGAACGTACGAGGCATCTGTTTATTGGGTTGGGTGACTATTACGGGTTAATTTTTGCGCGGCTAGGCCACTACTTCTAGTCCTACTACTGGGCCAAGTTTTAAATTGATATCACAACTTTTAGAATTTTGGCCACAAAATAGGCTCAAATTTCCCTAGTGCCTTGTTTTTTTAAATATTCACAATGTTTTGCAAGCTATAATTTTTTTGTTATTTTTGGACAAAAATATTGTTCATGGTATACACAGAACCATTTAAATGGAAGTTTAAAACTGAAGATAAAACGTAATAAAAATAAAGGAAAATTTAACGAATCCTTATCAAAATTTTAGACCTTTTACGCAGGTTTAAAAAAAAAAATTCTTGTATGCAGTTGTATAGCCCATTAATTTTTAGTATAATAATGTGTAAATTTGAAGTGGGCAAAAAATCGCTTTGATTTTTAATACTTTTTTTTACGGCTCTAGGCATTTTCCCATACAAGGTATTATACTAAATTTAAAGGGCTATACAACTGCATACAATATTTTCTTTTTTATCTGAATAAAAAGTTTAAAATTTTGATGAGAATTTGTTAAATTTTCCTTAATTTTGTATACAGTTTGAAACCCTGATTTATATGATTTCGTATAAAGAAAAATATAGTTGGTAAAACATTGTGAATATTAAAAAACAAGGGTGTACGCTGATATAAAGCAATGAGCAATTATGTATATATAAACTTACACATTCGCCAAAATTGTAAATCGAAAAAGCACTTCTGGAAGCTATGTGGGAAAGAAATTTTTCCACCCCTCTTGGCTAGGCCTTTTAGGATGGCTTCACTTAAGAAGGACTTCCTAAATTATATTCTGGGATATTACTTTCTGAAGTGTCCAAATATAAAAAGCAGTAGGTTTTGACGCAGTCAAATTTCGGTATTTTCTTCAATTGAATAATGGCGTCATTTATGTGTCTTATATGGCACAGAAAATAGGCCTGAGACTATATGCCTAATTACGGCAAAATATGTGGCAAATAATGCACGTAGATACATATGAGCCAGTCAGTGCACACGATTAACTCCACTTTTTGAAAAATCTTAAATTTAAGTGTCAAAGCACTTGGTAGAGTCATAACTTATAACGTTTATAATAACTTTATATAATACACGGAATTTTAAAAAATAATGTACATTATTTGATCGCATCTCCCACATTTTTGTTAATGGAGTTAATCAATTTGTGCACTTAACAGCTCATATGTTTATGAGAAGTGTAAGACCTTTCGAATATCTGTGGAGTTGATTATTTTAACGTTAAGTACAAACACATATCTATGAAAATCTAAAAACATTTTGAATCAGTAAGCAAAAATAACCTCAAAATCCTCAAATTGACATTGTGTATACAAGGAAATCTAATCAGAAAATTGTTCTTAAAATTAGGAAAAAATCGGTAAAAAACAGAAAATTAACGCAAAGTGTTGTGCAAACATATTGGCCTTTTCCACAAACATATATATATATATGTGTAGATTGAAAAATATATGTATGTACATATTTACATATGTGCACAATATGCGGTTATATAAAACGGAATCTTTAAATGAGTACTCATGTAACGGGTGATTTTTTTGAGGTTAGGATTTTCATGCATTAGTATTTGACAGATCACGTGGGATTTCAGACATGGTGTCAAAGAGAAAGATGCTCAGTATGCTTTGAAATTTCATCATGAATAGACTTACTAACGAGCAACGCTTGCAAATCATTGAATTTTATTACCAAAATCAGTGTTCGGTTCGAAATGTGTGTTATCGACAAATTTTGTTCAGCGATGAGGCTCATTTCTGGTTGAATGGCTTCGTAAATAAGCAAAATTGCCGCATTTGGAGTGAAGAGCAACCAGAAGCCGTTCAAGAACTGCCCATGCATCCCGAAAAATGCACTGTTTGGTGTGGTTTGTACGCTGGTGGAATCATTGGACCGTATTTTTTCAAAGATGCTGTTGGACGCAACGTTACGGTGAATGGCGATCGCTATCGTTCGATGCTAACAAACTTTTTGTTGCCAAAAATGGAAGAACTGAACTTGGTTGACATGTGGTTTCAACAAGATGGCGCTACATGCCACACAGCTCGCGATTCTATGGCCATTTTGAGGGAAAACTTCGGAGAACAATTCATCTCAAGAAATGGACCGGTAAGTTGGCCACCAAGATCATGCGATTTGACGCCTTTAGACTATTTTTTGTGGGGCTACGTCAAGTCTAAAGTCTACAGAAATAAGCCAGCAACTATTCCAGCTTTGGAAGACAACATTTCCGAAGAAATTCGGGCTATTCCGGCCGAAATGCTCGAAAAAAGTTGCCCAAAATTGGACTTTCCGAATGGACCACCTAAGACGCAGCCGCGGTCAACATTTAAATGAAATTATCTTCAAAAAGTAAATGTCATGGACCAATCTAACGTTTCAAATAAAGAACCGATGAGATTTTGCAAATTTTATGCGTTTTTTTTTTAAAAAAAGTTATCAAGCTCTTAAAAAATCACCCGTTAGTATTAAATTAAATTGTACGTAACAACGTTAATTTTCGACTGATTGTAAAGCAACAACGAAAAAATTATAAACATAAACATATGTTTCGATAAACAAAATACGAACCGGTTTAGTTAAGCGATTAATCTTCACTTAAATTGTAGTAACAAATAAGCAAGGGTCTTCCTATACAACAGTATAAACCTATTTACATACATATATACAAGTTAGGGTGGTCCTTAAGATATCAACATAATGGGTCACGTTTTTTTGTTCTACGTACAAAATAAAGGCACCCAAAAAAATTAAAAAATATAGGTTTGAAAAAATTGCTTGTTTTTTAAATCGCAAAAAGTTTACAAAATCTTTAGTCAGTGAGTTTATGAATTTATGTACATGAATGAGTTTCAGGTTGGGCGCCAATTTTTCACCTTACTTTTTGGAAGTGACAAAAAATTTGCAACAGGCTCCCTCAGTTGAGACGGCGGGGTTGCTGGTGGGGATTGATCGCCTCGCCTGGCGCCACTATCGGCCTTGCCCGCGCGCCTGCAATCTATGTGCCTCTCCTGGCGCAACGAAAAAAACACTGTACCGCGTCTGGTTCTAAATCACTTGATAAATAATCCATCATTCTAAGAGAGCAAATTCGCACACAATAGCGATGTTTCTCTGATGAATGCTCACTTGGTTCTGCCCCGGCGCGCAGTAGCAAGTTGGGCCTCAACCTACACGCCGGTCCGCAAAATTATCGGGCCTCAGTGCTGGTGTTGTTGGTGCCCGATCTATTAGCGCCAGCCCGTTAATTCTAAAAATGAATTGAGCGCTAGAGCGGTCGCACACTAACAAACACCATGGACTTGACATCATACGGCGAACAACAAAAGTGCCGCGATAAGAGAAAAAGGCGACGCTCCTATTGTGGTTTTTCGCGTCATCCCTTCCTCCTATCCTCTTTACTATTGGTCGGTATCATTTTGGCGCGAACACCCCTAATGGAGAATTTTCCCCAATTCATTAGCACACCACCGACAATCAGTTGCTTTGCTCTTCAAACTGAGTTTTAATTAACACAACTAGTTGACGGTAGAGTTCGCTCCTATCGATTGCAGTGAATGGAAATAAGATTAAAAAGAAGGAATAACAAAATAAAACTTTGTTGCGGCTAGTATGCGCAACTCCACCCCTTCCTCATGGAAAAGAGAGAAAAGCTTTCTTTTCCCTAAAATTTTACCTACTTGTTCCTGTAGTCTACCAGGACATACGTCCATCGCGACACCTTCCTCTTCACTATAAATGGCCCTATGTATTTCGGCGCTAACTTTGCTGCGTAGTAATTGGCTGCATACGATAGAACAAAATTCTTCCTCCACAGTAATTCTCCTGGCATATATTTTCCATCCCAACTGACTGGCTAACTTCGCACTGGATTCTTCCAACCTAGTTCTTACTAAACGCCTAATATCTTCGAGTCTCCTTGCTTACTCCTGGCAACTAACTTCCTCCTACTCTCCTAACGATTCAATGTAGTCCCTACTACCTTCTAACGCCATTTTCCTACCAAACTTAACAAAATATGGCGAGGCTCCTAACACTTCGTACTGCGCTAACCTAGTGCAGCAAGCTATCTTAGCCAATTGCTGATCCCATGATTACTGATTCTTCGAAACGCAAGCCCTAAGCGCAGTTTTTACAATTTCATGTATCCTCTCGGCCGGATTAGCCTGCGGATGGTAGTGTGCGGTGCACCGGCGTTGAACGCCATAGCACCGCAGAACCCCCGCAGTTCACGACTCCCGAACTGGGGTCCGTTGTCGCAGACCACCGGTCGAGGGACACCAAACAGAAGAAAAACATTGTCCTACAAAATCTTATAGACGCTCTTCTCCGTAGCCGTCCATAGGGGGAACAAAAAGGGAAACTTAGAAAAATAATCTACCACCGTCAGAATATACTGGTAGCCTTGGGTTGACTTCACCAAAGGTACTACCAGATCTACACAAGTCATTTCCCAAGGCTCGACTGCGTTGGACCTCTCGACCATACCCCCAGCTGGCTGTGAATTATCAGAACCATTTTTCATAGATAGAGGGGAACTTTAACCTAACTAATTTGTAGAGGCAAAGGTGGCCTTTCCACAAGGGGTAAGATAAAGGGTCTGTTTCAACTGAGCGAAACATTTCCAACAAGCAACGGTCACCAGTAGAAACCTCAGCAACAACTGGCACACTACGAGAGAACATATCTGGAACCGCATGTTCCTTGCCCTTCCGTTGAACAATCTCAAAATCGTACTGCTGCAACTTCAAGGCACAACGCGCCAGCCTACAACAGGGGGCCTTCAAATTTATTAGATTTCAAGTAAAAATGTTGTCCAATTTCTGCGATTTATTAAAAAAAAAATGTTTTTGGTACGAGCCCTAAATTTTTTTTTTAAATCATCAAAGAAAATTTAGATTCTGATATTTTAAGGACCACTCTAAAATATATACATACACATATGTACATACTATGCAAATATATGATATGTTCATGTAGTAGTTGGCATGTCATTTATTTTTTTTATTAATTCTAAACATATTTCTTTAGAATCTAATTTACATACATAGCAGTTAGCAGTTACAATACATAGCAGTTAGTTATTATCTATTGAATTTCATAGAATTGTAGAAAATTAGGGATCAAAGAAAAGTATTACATGGAAACAATCTAAAAGCAACATTTTAGCCCAAGACTGGTAGAATATACTTTAAGGGTTTCTAGAAAATTATAATTATAATTTTGAACTAATTATAAGTAAATATCTAGTTGAAATAGTAAATTTTCTGGAAAAGAGCTTTTGACTTCAGTTAAAAATTTGAACGTATTTTTTTCTAGTGGTATTTACTTAACCTCATTTTTTTCTTTGAAACAGACACTCGAAAACACAACAAACACAACAGTCATTAAAGGTAGTTAAGGATAAAAAAAAAACTACTAAAACAGTATCAACCTCCTCTCGCTCTCTCTTTCTGTATACTCAACTGCCCGATAACAATGTTTAGGCGCATTCAAATACACAGTGTGAACGCAGTGTTAGCTTAAGCCACTACTAAGGAATGCAAAAACAAATTTATAGACACCATTCGCCTGCACAAGAATATATGTATGTATGTAACTCTGTAGAAGTGGCAGAGTAATATTGAAACTAAAGAACATCGAATATAAAGATGTTACATGCCGATGCGATGCCGTTTCAAGTTTCGGCCAATTTAGTTCACGCAAAAAAATCAAATAGGGGCTCTCATTTAGTCTACTGTGATTTTAAGTGTTGGTAACAACGAAACGGAAATTTTATATTTTTTGTTGGCACAATGACAAAACATTCAAACATACCTACTACCATCAGAGCTGTAAAACTGTGAAATCATATGAAATTAAAAATCATCAATTTTATGTTATTATGTTTTCATTGAATTTTTCCTTGTTGGGGAATGTGGCTTATAATTTTCCAATTCTACATTCACTCAAAGTAGATACGATTGCACACATTAACATATTCAAAGAAAGATTGAAAAAACTGAATGACGAAACATTAACTTTTAACACTGAATAAGCATTCAGATGAATGCAGCTTTTGCTATGTGTGCACACATTCATTCAGTACCAATCAATCGATATAAATATTCTAAATACACAAAACCCACTGAAAAATACGCAAGGTTGAATTTTATTGAGCAGATTTCAAAATTGCAACACGAAAAATAGTTTATTGAGCGTTATCATTAATTTGTTTCACCTAAATTTGTACAAATATTTATAATAAATGAAAATATTAATTAGAGAAATATTTTTCTGCCAAGAATGTCATTATGAAAAATGTTAATTATTAACGATTTTTACATCTCTGTTTCGAAAATTGTCAGCTTTCTAAATAAGTATTACCAATGTACCAATAAAAGGTATGTGCAGAAATTATTACATATGTACATACCTATATATCTACGTTAAAATAAGTAAACAAATTTAAGCGCTTCTACTTCTAACTTTAGATATATACATTTTATTATTTATTTAAAAAATTCTTAATACAAGTTTCTTCGTACTTTTTAATCGATGGGACCATTTTACAAAGTCAGCCCACCATTATTCACTCAAAGTTGTGTTCAGAACACGGTTTGACTTATGTAGGAACTGCATCCGGTCATAATTGCTAAAGCTTCACGTTTCATTTGCTTGGAATTTCGTGTTTCTCGTTATTTTATTTTATGTGACTTGAAAATATTTTTCACTATAAGAAAATATTTAAATTGGATTTCATTTGGGTTAACGAAAACGACAACTGTGAAAAAATATCAACCAATACATTCAAACAAAATGTCAAATAAGCATGTTTACATTTTTTGTTTTGGCTACCTGGATCACTGTATACTGTGAAAAAAATATTTAGTACAAAAGTAATTGTGATAAATCAATTTTGTATATTCTTCTGCGAAAAAATGTCTACAATCGATGATGTATATGTATACATATCAAGATGTGTCTGTTTTGCTCTACGGTTGCGATAAGTTGCTTTGGAATAAATAATTTGGGTTAGTGGCAGAAAACTTCAATACATAAGTACATATACTTTGAAATAAAATATTTGTTTTTGTTTCAATTCCAGATATGTTCAAACTTTAAAGTATAAAATATATCAACCCTGGGAACAAATTATTGGTACTGAATGGTAAAAAAAAGTGTGCATTCATTCTAAATATACAATCATGTGTGAGTGCGAATGCTGCTGAACATTCACATTCTATACTGAATGGCAATCTAGCATTCAATAACAAAACACAGTTTGTTTGTTTTCAAATATTTTAAGCCACTCAGGAACGAAGTTTTTATTTATACAAACCAACAATCAACATTTTGAAAGGAATGCCGAGTGAATGCAGACTATGTTGATTCAATCATTTTACAGCTCTGACTACCATACATATTTGAGAGTGATGCTTGGTTCACACTGACAAATAGAATATTAGCATGAAACACCGAGTTGTAAATAAAGGTATGTATGTACTTCCATCGAAAATATGAAGTCAAATATAAAAATCTACAGTCGCGTCAGCTGGTGTGAACAAAGTGTTATTATAAGACACTCCAAATATCTACAGAAAACAATAATGATAAAAGCAATTCGTTTCATGGAAATAAGCTACAACTACATATAAGTAAAAAAAAACAATTTTTTTAATTATAAAATTTATGATTTCAAATGGGATTATTCATAGTAACCTAAATATTTAAAGAAAAGTTGAAAATTAAAAAAAGCTATATACACACATAATAAATAAGTTTATCTTAAGGAAAGCAAAGGAAACTCTATAGAATTATTTGAAAATATGTAGCATGTATAATAAAAAACCAAATTTAAAATCAAAAAAAAAGAGTATCCAAAGAGTCTAAAAATCTTGAGCTGCTATTTATGCAAATATTTAATTTAATTAAAAATTGAAAAAAGGAAAAACGTTAATAAAAGCTACATACATATGTATGTCCCAAAAATCCCAACACGTTTTCTGAAAAATAATACATAGTCGCTTTAGTTTGAGACAAAATTTATGCAATCAACTAAGTTTGCAATAACCTTTGTACAGTATGTGCAGCTAAAATTCCGCTGTGTCTAAGTAAATAAAAATTTTGGATATTTTTATAAAAATATAGTTCGTACGTACAATGAAATTTTTTTTTTAAATTATAAGTATTAACTACTTCGACTTGCACTTTATTTGGCTAAATTTAATAAACTACAAAATTTATCCTAATTTGTATATGCAATAAAAAAGCCAAACATTTAATGAAAATTGGCAGATTTTTTTTAAATTTTACACAAAGTTTGCAGCTCGGATTTTATGAGTTTTGTTGAAGGTTTACCTATATGCAAATTTTTTATTTACTTAGACACAGCGGAGTTATAATGCGATTTATCGGTGTCCATTCTATTGCAACAGAGTCACGAAAGAAGCATGGAAGGCAACAATACAAATTCAATAATTTCTTCAACTCGCTGTTGTGGATGACATCTGAGAAAATATTTACTAGGTGGTGAAGGTATTATTCAAGGCTGAGTCGCTCACGCTCGTTTGCTGAAAGAATGCCTATAATCTAGAAATTCATTCCAGAGTATGAATCTGTTATTAAACCTAACTCTGGTTCTATACTTTGATCAAAGAGTGATAGTTTATTTGTCATAATTATTGGAAATGAGTAAAGTTGTAATTTCTAATTTATGTAATTTTTAAATTATCACAAAATGGAAAAAGGGCTGAGGTAAACTACTGCATATTTGATTATTAAACATTTTATTATTAACGACTGTATTTGTAATTTGAAATCAATATAAAAATATAATTTAAGGTAAGTAGTCATGGTGTTGATAAGGTCAGTAACGATGTTTAACTGCAGATTAGTGTTAACCAGAGATGGTGAAAACGGCCCTAAGTGACAAAGTTGATGATAAAAAATATATAATTGTGTTTTTAAGTTAATTATACTTACAAATATGTATAAATATTTAATTTAATCAGTTTTGTCATTTCAATGCCTAGTGGAAGTTCGGTATAAGTTCGGCATTAAAAAAAGCGAGCGTTATCCCCTTTCACTTGGCGTTTTTGTCAATCTTTAAGCCTTCTATGCAAAGTACGGTAAGTTACACCAAAAAAGGGCAGAATACGTGATGTTGCAAAGATAGATTCTTTTGGGGTTAAGCAAAAATATTTTTTATGAATCAGCTGTGAATTCTTAGGTTACTTAAAAATGTGGAAATTATGTATTTAAAAATAAAAGAAAAGCTAGTAGCTGGATAAAAAAACTGAATTAATTTTTATTTGTTGAAGCTTTTACACAAACAAACGATTGATTCTAATTTGGGAAATGTTTAATTTTGTTTCACAGTGTAATTAGAGCTCGCATATATGTACATACATACATGCTACATATAGAATCTTTGAAAGTACTATAGTTCGTATTTTTGTGCATGTTCACTAGGGAGGTCCAAAAATGTAAGTGAAAAAGTAAGGTCACAATTTTAATGCTGGCAGCCACTAGAATTGTTCTATACCGAAAAATTTTTCCAATTTTTTTTTCTTTTGAAATTCAAAAATTATTAGAGGTTTTCTATGTATTTTATATTATTATAATATTAAAAAATGGTAAAATGTACAACTGCGTAGTATTATTATTGGATGTTTCCTGAAGAGAAAAAGAGTTTTCCGAGAGAAAAATATCGATTTCTAAGAATTCTAAACAATTTCTACGAAAAATTATTTTCCTATATAAAATACATAGAAAACTTTGATCGACCTCTGAATATTTTTTGATTTCGAAATAAAAAGCGCAGCGGTAGGGGTTGAGAGCATTCATATTCGGACTTTTCTTTTTTCACATACATTTTTGGACCACACTGATGTATACACATGCATACATACATATGTACATATGTTTCCCTTTGAATAGAGGTAGACGATATAAGACCTACATAGATATTAAGCGGCGATGTAGCGCAGTTGGTTTTTGAATTTTTTCGCTTTCTAACTTTATACTCGAAAATTGTTATTGTTTTTACTTACATACATACAAAAATTTTGCACCAATATAATCGATCATGGGTGCATATTGTAAGTTTGTGTATATGTGAAATTTTTGGAAAATGTAATCGTTCAATGAAAATAAAAAATGAGAATTGATAAATAAAATTAAAAAAAAAAATTAAGAAAAATTAAACATATGTAATTGAAGGTCAAATTAAATTAAGCTTGTGATTTGAAGTATTTACTACATAAATTGTAAGAATAGAAATCCATATACATACATATAGACATGCAGATGTATACACAGTAGTGTTGTATAACTTTATATATACATACATACATACATACCTATTAAATATATACATAAATTTATAAGAAAGTATATACAAAAGAATCCCTTTCTATATATACAAACAGCAAAGGGCATTCCATTTAGTCGTAGTTACAAAATGAATTGAAAAAAAGTGATGAACTAATTTTTCATGCGAACAAGTATGCAGTTTGTAAATTCTTCCAGAAAATTAAAATATGTATTATGTGTGCGTTTCTTTTTTTCTTCAAATGAAAATGAAAATCAAGCTAGCGCATACTTATTGAAAAAATCATATTTGATTTCGTTCCTTTTTCTAGCTACATATAAGCACACATATATCTATACTACAGAATGAATGAAATAAAGAAGAATATAAAAATTAAATTAAAAAGCTAAGTTTATTTCACTGCAAAATAAAGAGAGGCCGCCACTATATATGTACATTAGGGTGGTCCTTAAAAAATCAAATGAATGATTTTTTTCAGTCTCACCCGCTCATTCGGTAATACCACGATCACAGATATAACATATAAATTTTGGTTCCTATGGGAGACGGTTAAGGCGTGTCGCACAGCGGGAAAAGTTCAGAGTCCTCTATAGAGACTCAAAAAATTAAAATTAATTTTTTTTTTTCATCTAATACCCAAAATCGATACTACCATAGTCGAAGATATCACATATAAATTTTGGTCCCGATTGCCGTCGGTTAAGACGTTTGCACAGAGTAATCTGCAGTTTGACCCATGTGCGACTCCAATCGCGGCCAAAATTTATATGTGATATCTTCAACTATGGTAGCATCGACGTAGTGGTTGTGGCTTAGGAAATCCGATGTAAAAATTTGGTTCCTACATTTAAGGACCACCCCAATGTACGGTGCGACTAAAGGTATGGTAATAATTGTGTTGTAATCCAATCGGATTATTAATTGTAATATGTTTGATAGTATAATTTGACAAAAAATATTGTATTAGATAACACTGGTCTACAAGGGTTTTGCGAATAAGACGGGACCTGGTGTTTCCGAACGGATTTTTCGTGCTGAACACGAATCTGGGGTCCAAAACTTCCCATCACGTCACGTTTTCGAGAAAAAAGGGGTTGAAACCCCTAAAAACAGCGTTTTTGGACATTTTCGAAAAATTGTAGAGCTGAACCCTGACGTGCTACAAACTTTGTATATGTCAGAAATTAAAGGCTAAATCGTGCCCTTTCGAATGAGCCCTATGCCGAATTAATCGCATGCACCCTTAGATCAGGGGGTGTATTTGTGTCTAGGAGTCCAGGGAAAATTGATCGCAGAAAGAATTTCATCTTAAACGACCATATAAATTTCTTAAATTTTTAAAATCTAACTGCAGATTCGTAATCAGCGACTTTTAATATAGTTAAAACCTTGGCATTATTAATTTTCTATGATCGTTTAAGATTAAATTCTTTCTGTGATCAATTTTTCCTGCACCCCTAAACACAAATACACCCCCTGCTTTAAGGGTGGACGCGATCAATTCGGCATAGGGCTCATTCGAAAGGGCACGGTTTAGCCTTTAATTTCTGATATATGCAAAATTTGTACCACGTCAGGGTTCAGCTCTATAATTTTTCGAAAATGGCCAAAAACGCTGTTTTTAGGGGTTTCAACCCCTTTTTTCTCGAAAACGTGACGTGATGGGACATTTTTGACCCCGGATTCGTGTTCAGCACGAAAAATCCGTTCAGAAACACCAGGTCCCGTCTTATTCGCAGAAAAAAAGTTGAAATTTGTAGACCAGTGTAATTAGTAGCAAACATGAAGTTGCGCAAATAAAAGTATTAAAAAAAAATAAAAGTAGAATTAGCAGTTTACGTATGTAGAAAAGTATATTAAAAAATGTATTTTATCTATCATTCGCTAGTTTTCCTTCGAGATTTGTAAATCGTGAAATGTATTTTGCTTGTAATCCTATAAAAATTATTTAAAGTAACTAATAAGTAGCTCTGTAAGTGTACACATTTAAAGCAGTAGAGCCATTTTCGTATGTATGTAGCTTGTATTTGATGAGTAATTTGCTTTTTTTAGTAGCCAGACGATTTTACATATATATTTTTTGCCCTATCAAGTAAAAGTAGAACATCTTTCTTTATTAAATCTGTAATTATATTTTAAATATATTCTTTTGTTTTCTATATACATGCCATGTTCGAAAATGTACATACATATGTATACGAACAGAGCTATAAAATATTCAACACACTGGGTAATTGAACCCATATATCGATGCATATAAAAAATGTGGTCAAATTAACGTTGCGATGTGTCCTAGAGCAGGAGCATATAGTCCATTACATCAGATTGGCACAAGACTTGTCCAAGGTATTACTCCACGGCCTACGCACCTCTTGGCAACACAGCCTAATAAGCATCGTGTAGGGATTACGATCGTTAAAACACGAGCAATGATTGGGTTACAATAAGCTGGTGCAAGACAAGTTGATCCCCTACTTCATTGCAGAGGAGCAGTGTGTAATTGCTTCAATACGGCATAAATGGACCACTTGGATCAACGATTTTTGGAGTGTGATGAGCAAATCTCACGAGTTGTTTTTTTAGTGTCGCTCCCTTCCTCAGCAGAAAGACAAATCGTTGGCTTAGTTCGCAAACGTGCTAAGTCCACTTTTTATAAAAATTGAGATTTTGATGCAGTAAGACAGCATAACTCAAAATACATCATTACCAAAAAAGAAAATTACCGTAATGTCGTTTTTACTTGTTGTTATGCATTGGTACGCAATGTGCTAAGTCCAAAAAAATCAAAAAAATATATATACACGTCTGTCCATGTACACGATAACTCGAGATATCTCAACGAAATTTGGTATGTAGGTTGCCCTTTATCCAAGGTAAGTTGGTATTAAAAATGGGCGAATCTGAATGTAACCACGCCCATTTCCGATATAAAGGTATTTTCTAAAGATGCAAAAACTACGATATTTCAGTAAATATTGGATGCAAATTGTTCAAAATTAGTATGTGAAGTAGAAGTTTTGTAAAAAATATTATTGTGCAATTTTTGGAAAATGGGCGTGCCCCGCCCACCTATTATGAAATGCTGCATCTCAGTAGCCCATTCACCAAACTCGGTACGAGCCTTATTTAGGGTCTAGCTAAGAAATCTGTTGAAAATCTAATTCACTTAAAATCGATGATCGCGATAACCACTCAGCAGAAAATTAGATTATGATACATTTTTGGATAATGGGCATGGCGCCGCCCACTTATGACCACAAATTTGTAACTCGGTAACCTATTTATCAATTTCTACCAAACTCTGTGCACTTAATAAACCTGGTACGGAAAAGCAATTCGTTGAAAATTATTCAAATCGGACCAAAATTACATTCGCTTCTCGTATATCTAACGGTAAATTCCAGATCTCTTAATCCTTAAATAAGACTGCGTGTCACCGCCCAATTTATGACTACAAGGTGTATTTCGGTAGCCAATTTAGCGATTTCTACTAAACGTGGTTCAATTATTTCATTGAGTTTAACTCAGGATATTATCGAAAACGTTTGAAATCGGGAAAAAGCCCCTGCTTACGACAGTATTTGATACCTGCGCCGGGTAGATAAAGTTCGGTTTCGCCCAAACTTTACCTCTTTACTTGCTTTTAATTATTTTCTTTTATAAATGGTACATAAATTTACGACTTAAAATAGTTATTTTTGTTAATAGCAATGAAATAAAACTGTATTAGGTTATAATTCATTTTAAAGCAAAAAAATATATTTAAAGTAAACAATTAAATTGTTTAACAATAAAAAATAATGGAAGAAAGGTTGATAGAAAATGTGCTAAGTCCACATTAAAAGAATAAAATCTTAAAGAGAAAATGTGGTAAGTCCTAAAAGAGCCTAAAAGTCTGCAACAGCTTTATTTTGAAATTGGTCGATTATTGGTTAGTACCAACAAGACGAACTAAGGAATAAAACTGCATTTACAGATTAGAAAAATATTGACAACAAAAAAAGTTAGAAGGTTTTTTGTCCCTCCTGAAAAATAAAAAAAAAAATGGACTTAGCACCTTTGCGAACTAAGCCAACGAAATGCTAAAGCATTGTTCTTGCATTTATTTCTGTCAATGGAGTTCCAGAAACAAGTACAATAAAAAAAAAGTAAGTGCGCCTGGGCCACACTGGAGAAGTGAAACTTACGTTACATATCTATTTTGTCTCATAACCCATATGCATACATATGTACATACATCTGCTTTCGCTTAAGTTATATATTTTGTCTTTATTCTATCTAGATCCCCACCTCTACCCCTGTGCCTTCTATTTACATTTATGTATGTTATTCTGTTTTCCTTTATCTTCATTTTTATCTTTATACTCTATCGATAACAAAATCGATAGTAACATCCAACAAAATATCGATAACAAAACCAATAAAAATATCGATGACAAATTTGATAAAAATTTCGATAGCAAACTCGATAATAATATTGGTAGCAAAATCGATTAGAAAATCGATAAAAGTATCGAAAAAACTCGATAACAAAAACCGTTACAAAATCGCTAAAAATATCGACTACAAAATCGATAACAAAATCGGCAAATAATCGATGTAAAAATCGATAACAGTATTGATAACAAAATCGACAAAAATATCGATAACAAATTCGATAAAAATATCGATAATCAAATCTACAACAATATCGATAACAAAACCAATAACAATATCGATAAAAAGTGCCGATAAAAAAATCGATAAAAATTGCGATTACAAAATCGACAGCAAAATCTATAAAATCATCGATAACAAAATCGATGAAAATATCAATTATATCGATAGGTTCCGAAGATATCGATAGCAAAATCGATAAAAATTTCGATATTAAAAAAAAAAAAAAACAAAAGCGATAAAAATAATGATTATTATATCGATAAGTCCGGAGAATCCCGTAAATCTCTAAAATCCCAAAATAGTTCACTGATTGAGTCTCTGTGTCTCCATCTATATCCTTTTCTCTATAATTACCTTTATTATCTTTATTTATCTTTCTTCCTCTATCTTCGTCTTTACTTTTATCGATATCCCCATCCCCATCTTTTTTTTATATTTATCTTTGTTTTTACTTTTGTGTTTATACTTTTCTTCATCTACATAATCCCCTTCACTTAAGTGTTTAAATTTACCTTGGTCTTCATTTTTACCTTTATCTTTACGTTTCTTTGTTTTTGTTTTTATTTTTGCCTTTGCCTTTATCCTTTTCTTTATCTATGTACGTACTCCCCTTTACTTTCATTATTGTATTGGCCTTTTTCCGAGCGTTATTCTTTAACCTGTTATAAGCGAGTTTTTGTTAAATTAATACCGTATGCATACACACAAGAAGCAGTTGTTTCAGCCCCAACCATTCACGTTGCATCATTTCCGTTGCACCATTTCCGTGTGCAATTTCCGTTGAATTTGCCAATTTACCAATCGAGAGTTGCCATATGACGCGATTTTTGGGGAAATTGTTAAATTTATAAAAAATTTTAATGCAATATTAAAAATACTTTTAACTAATTTATTATTCTGATAGGAAATAATGAAATCTTAATGCATTAGATAATTTAAGTCTGATTAGTGCGTATCTTAACAATAATGCGCATTCTATTAAATTTAAACCATTTTGAACTTGTAGATCACCGGGTCAACACAGATTCAGATTTGTTTATCTCAATTAGCCTGTGTTAATTCAATTATATCTTCTAATTTTAACAGGATACCAGGACTATCTTTGTGAAAATATTTTTAGTTGTTAGTAAATTGAAAATTTTAAATTTTTTTATGCCTGTAAAATGTTTTGCAACATAGTTAAAAGTGGAATTGTTTGCTTTCACAGTGTAAAGGGAGAAATTCATTGGCTGAACAAGTGCAGCTTGTAACATTTTGTATGAATAACTACATACAAAACATATGAAATAATACTTGGCAAGCAATTAAATTAAAATGAAAGTTGAATAAAATTTTTACAAAACAGACAGACAATATATTTAGAAGAAAAAATAAACAGGAGAGTTCAACAAAACCAATATAAGTAAAATAAATATAGTAAGAAACATTTTAGCTTAATAAGCTACAGAGTACATAATAAAATAAAAATGGGAAGACATTTTCAAAGAATGTATAAAACAGACTTCATTTTACTCTTGATTACATTATGCATATACTACAAATGTACGTACATATATATACGTACATACGTATTTACGCTTGGGCAAGTATGTGGCAAACAAAAAAAAAACTAAATATTATTTAGCAGTCTTGAAGACAAACTTAATTTTTGGGCAGGGTCAATGAATAGTAACACCAACACACACAGCATACAATTAACAACCTCATAAACAATTAAATTAAGAATGTAAGCGGACACAGCGGACATATATGTATATGTACATTTATACATAAAAAGTCTGAGCGAGCTACAACTAAATATCGCAGTATCACAATTACATAGTATATCACAGCCATTTTAGGGCCTCTTTAAACATTTCACTTCTAGCATTATCGGCCTTTTTAACCCCCATCTATTAAGAGAGGCACTTGATTGAACTTTTGCGTTAATGCAAGTATATGTACATACATTAGACCGTCATACCTTACATGCAACCCAAAAATTTCGTCGTACACCCCTGAGTCTAAGGTAAAAAAAAGTTTAATGATTTTTGGCGAGCTTCAATTTACGCACGTGGAGTACGCTGTCACAAAAGCCACACGAGCTATAATGGTCTGCAGAAGACTGGTTGGCAAGTCATGCAGCTGCAGTCCCTACATCTTGCGGCGGATGTAAACCATGATAGTCAAGTCAAGTTACATATAGACCGGTGGCATGGTCCGAGAAGACCGCCATCAGTACAGTGAGTGTATCACTTTCCAAGCTTCAGCAGCTGCCGCGAATATGCATAACGGGAGCTATGCGCACATTCCCTACGCTTGCCCAGAAGAACATTCTAGACCTGACACCACTACACATATTCATAGAACATACTGCTAAGAAAGCCCTTCTTAACCTTGTGAGAGAGGGCACTGACAAAATAAAGAGCGGATTTGGAGAGGAAATCAGAACCAAAATCAAGAACATCTCCCAGCTCAACAGAGATGACATGGTTAAGATAAAAACCTTTGAGATAAAGTTAAGGATCGAATTAAGTAAGTAGCAAAGCAATCTGGAACAAGACAATTTAAGACAACATCTTTCGGCACTACACAGTCAGGCTGCACAAAATGCCATTTCCTCGTGTCAGATGAAATCACGTGTAGTATGGGAATGTGTAGCGGGTTGAATACCCTGGGGAAACACAACATAGTGCAACTGCTATGTATTCTAGGCCACAAATACATGCAGGCCATGATGAAGTTGAAAGACTAGCGAAACTGCTTGGTTTACATGTCTTATGATGAGTTCTGATGGCACAATATTTAGACCCAAGAACGCAGCGTACATCCTCCATCAAACTTTTCTATCTAGGGGTATCTGGTTGGTAAGTACTAGACAATGAACTCTGGAAAAATAAGACAAGAACATCGATATGTCATAGCTTAAGATCCGACTGTAAATGCCGATGACAAAAACCTAAAAAGGCAATACCTACGTTCGGCCAAAAATATATATATATTTTTTTCCAAATTCCCTTGAAAAAATACTTCAGACTCGAAGGTGTGCAAAGAACCTTTGTTTTCTCCGACGGTCTAATGTACATCATGTTAGATTTTCGTTTCTGCGAATAAAATATTTTACTAGATAACATTTTTGTAGATCAAATTTATCTTCTAGCTGCCATTTTTAATGAGCTCACATGGAACTTATCAAAAATACGGTTTGGGGAAGAAATGGCGTTTGAAGTTGATGTATAGCTACATATAACTATGTATATAATTGTAGGCAATACAAATGGTTTTTTGAACAAAAAGGCGAAAGTTTAACCCAGCCTTTAGGGTTTAGGCATATTTTGATTGAGATCTTAAATAAAAAACCGCTAAATTATTTCGCACAGTATCAAACGGGCAGTTTATAAGCATCTGAAAATAAAGTTTAATAAACGACCGGAAAAATCACACGTATACACCCACAACTGTAGCAAATATCATATCTTGCAAGTAGTCAATACTTCTCGGTAGAAAGTATGTATATTGTATTTAACTAGTAGATCGTTGAGTATTTATGTGAGCTATGTATTTGTATTTATCACATATTTATGTATCTAGTTAGATATATGTATAATCCTGCACTCGTTTGTATTTCACTTGTGCTTTTCTAAAATTATGCGCTAAATATAAAAATGTGTTGACAATGTTGCAAATATATTGCCTGGTAGCTTTTTGACATAAGAAAATTAAAACTATAAATACATATGCGAAATTGTTGTTAATATATAGCACAACTGTTTAATCTTTGCAATTATGGACTATTTTGCAAAATCTTGTAAAGCACCACAAAAAACGTTAATGGGATTTTTTGACTAGCAAACACACATATGGCTAATTTGTGGTAAGAACATCGAAAAAAAAAAAATGTATACTTTTTTCTGGTTTCTTTAGCAATTACTACAAGTGAACAACACTCTCTCACTAGAATAAGGTAAAAATTACGATTACGATTATTTCAGTTAGTTATTTAATTTTACTTAAAGTGAAATAAAAAACAAAAAGCCAAAAAAAAAAAACTAGTTTCTAAATTTTTTCGAATTCTTTGAACAAAATCTAGTTAATTGTGCATATGTATGCATATCATCAACTAGTAGATAAATTAGCAATCTGTAACATGGTCTATACAAGTAAAGATTTGTAAATACATACAACTTATTGCACATTTTACACATTGTATGTATGTACGTAGTTTGCAATAAATACCCACTACATATGTAAGAATACTCATAACTAATGTGTTGTCTTTGCAAGAGTAATATGTACACATAAAATATTGAAAAATATACATAAATGCAAAAGTATAAACTATTTAGTAAAACAAAATATCATATGCAAAAACATACACACACATAAAAGTATTAATGGTCATACATACACAAACGTTGCATTAATTACAAAAAAAAAAATAAAAAAAAACTTACACGTAGTACTAATGGAAGTGTGTTTCTGTAGTGTTTTAGTGGTACGAGTAGATTGGCTCATCAAGTAGTAAAACAAAAGTTTAATTTGTTTTTTTCTTTAGTCAGGATTAATAGCTTTTATTATTTCTCTATGCTTTTAGAAATATGTTTTAGTTTCGCGTCAATTATTTACGTAGAGAGCTTTTTAATTTTAACCATGCAAGCTGGATCTATAGTCGCACAATCATATACCATTTAAATATATGGAAATTTGTTAAGCATCGTAAAAGCAAATTTTTAAATAGCAAATTTTAAATTTTGAAAAGGGTTGCTAAACGTATTCGTAGACTTTTCTTTCAAATCTCAATGTGTGTATGTACATAGGGGCGGTCTAAAAATGCATGAGAAAAAGTAAAGTCGGAATTTTTGTGTTCTCATACCCTAGGATTGCTCTATACCCTTATAATTTATTGATTAACAATTCTTCGTAGAAATCCAAAAAATCAATATTTCAGAAATGTTTAAAAATCAATTTTTTTTTGTGTTTCTCTGCAAGAGCTTCCCAGTAATTAGACTCGATTGTTTATTTAACCATTTTTTTCATAGTAACTATATTTTATAGGTCCGCCAAAAACCCCAAAAAATGCAATGGCGGACCAATAAAAAATCTCTAGTACTAAAAAATGGTTAAATAAACAATTGATTGATTGTTATTATTGGAAGCCTCAAAATCGAAAAACGATTTTCAAGAATTCTATACCATTTCCACGAAAAGTTGTTTTTTCCCATATAAAGTACATTGAAAACTTTAAGCGCCTTGAGCGACTAAATACTAAATATTTTTTGATTTCAAGATAAAAAATAGGGGAATATTTTTACCGCTATAGAACAATCCTAGGGGGTGGGAGCATTAAAATTCCGACTTTACTTTTTCTTGGACCATCCTAATGTACATATATAGCTGTTACTTATTATTTTAAGTGCCTGTAGCTAGATATATATAAGTACACATGTATGTACATACATACATATAAAGTCATGTGAAAAATAATATGGACACGACATTTTGACCAGTTTGGCTATTTTTTTTTGTTTCTTATTTGTTTATATTTTTTTTCTAAAAATGCAGCTAGGAAAAACTATATGTCGATGGCTGAGTGGAAGATCGACCTCTCTTGGCAGCCAATTCGAAAAAACGTCTCAGCTGCCGATTCAAAAACACCCTATCTCAGCACATTTTCAATATATTTTCGTTTGAGATAGGATGGTTTTGAACAGAATTCTGAGATAGGGTGTTTTTCAATATAATTCCGAAATAGGGCGTTCCTCAATCGAATTTAAAGTAGGGCGTTCTCGAAAAGTTTTATGAGATAGGGCGTTTTCGAACTGACTGCCGAGATAGGTCGATCTTCCACTCAGCCATCGATATGTAAGTCTAGTTTTTAGAAGTATTCAACAAAATTTTTAAAACAATCTATTTATTAAGAATTTTTAGAAAAAGTCTAAGTACCTATGCAGGCTTATAGCCCATTAAATTCTAGCTTAATAAAGTGCAGGTTTCAACTGGAATGGAAGAAAATAATAACACCATCGAAAATAAATCATCAAAAATCAACGCGAATCCTTAGCCACTTGAAACTTGTAATTTATTAAGCTATAATTCAATGGGCTTTAAAACTGCAGAATTAAATTTTTTTTTTAATTATTATTTTTCACATGAATGTATGTACTTTGTATCGCATATAGTATACTTAGTAGTGAATATTTAATAGCTTCCGAGTTCCCGTTTTATATAACAAAAATATTTTCCAAAAAATATCCTTTTAAAATTTTTTAGGTTAAGGTTGATGCCCAGTGTTCATGGTAATTTAGACCGTGAGCATTGGCCCTTTGGGATACCACCGTGTACGGTAAGTGCTAAATTAAAGCGAGAATCGCTGAGTACTGAGAACGAAGGCGGCAGATGGTAGTCCCAGACAGGTTTTCCGGACCAGGTAGAAAGTATGTACGAACCCTGGCGCGAAAGCGGAGCAGTCTAAGAGGAAGTGTTGTGATGATATTTAATCTCATTGCGTGAACCCCGATGGGACAGTGGCCTGTCAGTACATCCACCAGAATTTAGAGATTCAGCTTTGCGGCCCTAAGGTGATCCGTAAATCGCACGGTGGCGCCATATAAGAATTTACTGTTTCAAATAACTCTTAGCCTTAACTTTCCAACCCATTTGATTTAATTTTGGTGAACGTTTTTCACAACATTTCACATTAATTGTTTTCGTAATTTTTTTTTTCGGAAGAGCGCTATAATGAAACACAACCACTTTTTATTATGTAACATTCATTAACAGGAACAGGGTAATCGATTTTCTTAAAAATCTTCAAACCTCTGCAATTTGCAATAAAAAGTGTTATAAATAAAAAATAATAGAAATTCAAAAATCTTACTCACAAAACCTCCCCTAAATCTCAAAAACTTTGATCTAAAAAAATTAATCAAATCGGTTTAAAAATTACGGCTCTGGGCTATTTTGAATAGTAAATTGCAATTTGGCACCACTGTGGGCCGCCCAGGTCTATCCTCGGCCAGAATGACCTCGCGGTGGCACATGCTCTGATTTTCCATCAGCGGTCGCGGAATTGACCCGGGACCTATCTTTGCGAGAGACGTCCACAAGTGGTCAAGAGAACTACTACTCTCTGTTCTTGGCGATACTGCTTCGACGGTGTCTCCCCTGGCTAGTTTTTCAGCCGCACAGTTTCCTGCAATATCGCAATGGTAAAGATAATATTCCGACGAGGCCGAAAGTGAATCAAGGCGGCATTCCCCTACAAGCTTCGAGCTGTCACTGCTACGTACACTGAGAGAAAAAAATATTAAAATCAAATAGAAACGTAATTGATCTTACTACAAACGTCAACGAAAGTACTGTATATTGGTAAATATTCAATTCAATTAAGCGCATATTAAAATGACCGCGTTAGTTCTGAAAAAGCATCCGTGAAGTAAATAATCAAGACAAAAACTAAAAAAAAAAGAAATATTTAACTTGCATGTTGCCTGCAGTGGAATTAGAACCCTGACCATCTCTGGATATCAACAAATTGTGGCATGTATCTTTGCGCACTCAGCTACACCCAGGCATATAAATTCGCTTTCAAATCTTGAATATCCATCAGCACCACCGCCCGCGATTTGTACGGATAAACATGTGCTATGTATGAATGTGTGTGTTGTCACCGCTCTCTGAGCGGCGCTGTGCTTGCTTGGGGTGCGTATGTACACTCATATATATACTCAGATGTGAACAGTCAAATACGTGCGTAATAAATTTTTGTATGAAAATATTATTTTTAAATTCGAACATTTTTAAACGATAATCAAATATAAAGTATTCATTTTTACTATGCATTATTTCCCTCAGTGTTGTAGACAGCTACATACGTGATATGGAAGCCTAAATTAAAGGTTGATGGATAGCTCCCAGGAGAATACCCCTACACCGACCCTACGTGTAAAAGTTCACTGGTTCCTTCCAACCACTGCTCTCCGTCCACTTATCCCTTGATGGGATGTGCGTGGAGAAAGAGCTAGCTGTTGTCAGGCTTAACACGTAGTGATCTCTATTATCGGGTACATGTGAAATCACTGATTTGACTGCTAAGATTCGGTCGACGATCTCTTTCAGCATAAGCATTTGCATTAAGTTTTACTTAAGATCCATTCGATTGCAAGAGTGTTTACATTTGTAACATTTCATTATTTACAGTTTGTGTGACTGAAGCAACAATAAAATTTGCATCAACCTCTTGATCTTGGGTAAGTACATATACTTTTTATAATAAAGTGAAACACATTGCAATGTAAACGTGGTTAAACTTATCTTCAATTAAATGAACGCAATGGTTTGTATGATTTTTGAAAAGTTTAATTTTCGACGTACTACAAATATTAATAAATCCATCGAATGGCGGGTTTCGTGATTCGTTTCGAATCTAATAAAATTATATTTGGAAGCATTTTTTTTTAGCTACCCTTCGTTTACGTGCATTGTTTACGCACTAAATTTGTCACTTAAACGTAGACAATTTGTGTAAATAAACGACCTCTCAAACTAATTTGACAGTTAACACTGGTTTACAGCAAAAATTTTCCATGGATGCCACTATCCAACTCCTATGTAGAATTGCTCGCTGATTCCGAAAATCGAGTAATTTTTTATTCTATGGATAAGTAGTGAAGATATTTGCAATTTACCGTTATTCAGCTAAAAAAGTGGGATCACTTAAACTCGTATTCTTACGAACCAATTGAACAATATTAATACGATATGTGGCAGATGAAAGCTGACAAAATTTTTCATACACCATATAAACACACATAACTTTTCTAGGTCTAATACTTTCTGAGAAATTAATTAATCATTCCAGATTTTATGTTTTTTGGATGAAAAAAGTTCGAACTGTAACAGGGGGAAAAAACAGTTTCGGAGCCATTTTTTATACTTGTCTGATGTTATAAAAAAATCAAGCTTTTAACGAAGAAAATATATGGATGAATAAAAAGGAATCAATGGTCAAATTAAAATACGAAAAGATTTTTTGTATGAAAGATTCGCAGGAAAGATTGCTACTCATACGCCATGTAGACATGATCAAAGCCCTTTCATTCTCATATTTCATACAAATATCCATTCGCATTTTCATTTTGCCGCTAATTCCATTTTTTATTTATCAATTGTCCTTAATTAATAGCATGGTATTTTTGCAAAGAAACATGCTTTTATTTTTTCCCTCTTAAAGTTTGAATTTTTTCATCAGGAGGTTGTACATTTTAAATTTTACTACCAGTCGAATAGTGGTAATGAAATTCTCGGTTGATTAAAAGTTTAGTGCAGCATGCCCAACTCTGATATAAGGTTTATGGAGAATTTTGTTAGCTTTCATCAGCCATATCTCGTAGCTGAATAGCCGTAAATTGCAAATATCTCGAAGGCTTATGCATAGAAAAAAAAAAAATTAACTAGATTTTTGGAATCAGGAAAGTGTTAAACGTATTGCTTTTTTGAGCCAAGGCCTTGGCCCTTGCAAGGGCAATAACTGGATTTGCATTTTTCTAAATACCGTTATATGGGTGGTTGTTGTGGTTACCTGCCGATTTCGCCCATCTACCTTGGATTTCGTTTAGATATCTCCCACTCAGCCGACGGACGATATGTACTTCTGAATGAAAATTGACGGCAACGATTCAGTACTTTGTCAAGCAACAGAAAAATTAAAAATATTTTTTGTGATTTATTTATCTTGCGAGCTGTATTATACAACAAAAGAGGCAAACTCAATAGTGAAATAGACAAAAGGCACTAAAAATCAGGAAAGATTCTTTATTGCCTGATATAATTTTTTGGCTGAAAAAACTGAGTGAAGCTTCCAACGCAAGTGGCAGTAGATCCTTGCGACTATGCGAGTTGCTGCAGTATACCAATTTTACTCCTACGGAATTATGTTCTTTAAAAACAGTTCAATAGTTTCAATATAACTTTGATATTATGAAAATGGTTTGAAAAAATTTAAAAAGACTCGTAATACTACTGTGTATGATCGATATATAATTTAATGGTTGTAGCTTCCTAGATAAACGAGTTATATTTATGTCAAAAACTTGTATCCGAACAACTACTGGTATAGGAGATATAGCTTATACAACACCGATCTTGAGAATTTTTTCAGTAGACTTTCTATGATTATTTAGAAAATAGCTCATGATCGGCTTTAGCAGTCCAAATGAAGTATTTTTAGTGTAAAACCCCATATAAATACATATGTTATAGTGACCCGACCTTTGTGATTTTCATGTAAGATTTTTGTTGAATATTGAAAGGACTTACATATAAAAAAAAAATGCTCATATCTGCACAATCAGTTGTTATAGTGGAGCAATTTTGCCGGCTTCGACAAATTGATTAATAAGAAATAAAAATACAATCGCCTACCAAATTTCAGTCGGATATCTCGAAAACTGACTCGAAGACTGGCTCTCGAAAAGGGACTAAATTGCATTCAAACAGTCAGACAGAGGGACATAGCTAAATCGACTCAGTTGGACGTTCTGGTCATTTAAGTACATATTTTCATAGGCGTAATGTTTTTGCGTAAAATTTAAGCACTTCTTTACGACACTACAGCAAAATGATAAGAAACCTATTTTGGCAACTTGGCAAACTCTAATTGATTTAAGACCCACGACTTCTTCGAAAAATTTGCTTAGAACTACAAGTAGAAACCTTCTGTGCTAGACGCGCATAATCCAAAAAATTTTCTATACAAATTGACCTGCCCTAATGTAGATACACAAACTGGTTTTTCTTAAATTCAAGTTGTGCTTTACCATAAGTAATTAGTAATTTCTTAACTAATAAATGTATGTGCATTAGGGTGTTCCAAAAATGCGAAAAAGTAAAGTCGGAATTTTAATACTCTCCCCCCTAGGATTGTTCTATATCGAAAAAATATACACCAAAAAATATTTAGAGGTCGCCCAAAGCGCTCAAAGTTTTCCATGTATTTGATATGGGAATAAAACAACTTTTCGTAGAAATGGTGTAGAATTCCTAAAAATCAATATTTTTCGATCGGAAGACTCTGTTTATTTTATTTTATTCCCATATAAACTTCATGGAAAACTTTGAGCGCTTTGAGCGAGCTCTAAATATTTTTTGATTTCAAAATAAAAAAAGGGGTATATCTTTTTTCGCATTAAAATTCCGACTTTACTTATTTTGGACCACCCTAATGTACATACATACATATATTGATATGTTTCTACAATATGCATATGTATACCGACGTGAGTGCATTTGTAAAAACAATAAATATCAATAAAACAAATGACTTGCGCTTAAATTGAATTTGCTAACACTATTTATGGCCGTAAGTATTTTTAAAAAAGTTATATATGTTGCCGACTAAACATAAAAACCATAAAAATATCGATGCTAACTCGAAATGACGCTTAGTGATACTGACAAGCTAGGAGCTATATTTACAGGTTTTGCACTGCGAAAAATAGTTTTATATTACTCAAAAAATTTGGAGGATAGTAAAAAGTGGAAAACTTAACTTATGTATAATATATACTTTGACGCAGAGACCCAGAATAATAATGATTTCATGGTGGAGTTTTAAAAAAGTCATCAAAGTTTTCGGAAGAACTATAAAAGTGTTCTGATTATAATTATGTGTGAGAAAAATTTTTTAAGTCATCGATAACTATTCTTTTAAGACTTCTATAATAAAAGTCTTTTCATGATAGTTATCAGCGAGATAAATATTTTTAAGTCTTCAAAGACTTTCATTTTGAGACTTAAGTATATTAAAAAAGTCTTGTCATAATAATTATCATGGAGATAAATATCGTTATGTCTTCAAAGACTTTTATTTTGAGAGGTTTAAGTCTTTTCATAATAATTGAGTGCGAAAAAATTGTTTAAGTCTTTAAGGACGGGGCTTGTGCGGGACCATTTCGGGATTTTTTTTCGCACTCATAATTATTATGAAAGGACTTTTATAATATAAGTCTCAAACTAAAAGTCTTTGAAGACTTAAAAATATTTATCGCTCCGATAATTATTATGAAGGACTTTTATAATATAAGTCCTGGAATAATAATTATAGATGGCTCGAACAATTTTTATCTTAATATAATAATTATTGATTGACTTTTATTCTTTCCTCTTATAAAAGTTATATCTCTGCTTTCACGGTAATGCAGGCAGTCGCATTTTCATAGAAATAATAAAGGAACTTACCTCCCAGTAGCGTTTAATAATGGTCGGACTGAAAAGCGATGGGTTGTTCAAAGGCGTGCGGGGCTCTGTAATGTTATACAAAATTTAATAAATATATTTAGTACCATATTATTAACTTTTGCTACTTACTGATACTGTGTTGTAGACGTGCGCGCATAAGCAGCTTCAATATTTGTTATAATTAAAAGGAAAATCATTATTTTCAATTAAAATTTTTACAGATTTCTCGCTTACCGGATGCTGGCTAGTCAACAACTGACGGAGCTTGGTGGTCTCCATTAATTTACCAAAAAGTGGACGATAAGACATCTTTTATGCTGGACAAGTATAAGAAGGAGAAGTAATAAAATTAAATTAAAATCAATTCACTATTGTTTTTCTTTTTAATTTTAAAAGGAATCGCAAAAGCGCACAATTTCGGTTTGTATAATAAACAAAAATATTACATTTAGAAATTTGAGTTCAACAGCTAAATCGCATGCATTTCGAATTAAACTTGGGAATACTTTGCTTTTATTAATAACAAGAAAATACCAGGCTTTACTTAAATGAATTTTTATGTTATTACTTCGTCCAAAAACTCTTGGCTTCATTCAAAAAAATTAAATAGATTTGAAGAGATTTATGAAGTAAGATTTTCCAACAAATTTTCGATTTATGAAACATACTTTATTTTTTATGAGTTAGGATGCTAGTTAATATATTTTCGAAGGTACATATTTAATTCTGCAAATTTAATTTATAATCTTCTACCTCGAAACTACCTTTCTTCAAAGGTGTATTAATTCGGTATTTACCTTATCTTATCACATTAACTGAATAAATGTTTTCAAACAGGTGGCAACCCGCTACAAAAATATTTTTGGCAGCAAACATTACTAAAATTCTTAGTTTGATACTCGTACTACTCGTACATTTGTTTTATCAATTTAATAATTGAATACAATTTTCCAAACAGATGGCAAGCCTACACAAAATTATTTTTGTCTGCAAACTTTTCTAAACCTCTTTAATTTGATAGCCTTCTTGCAATATTTAATTTATTTTATCAATTAAAGCAAATGAAAATTTTCTAACAGATGTCAACCTTCCACAAAAATAGTTTCAGCTGTCTCTTTCTTTTGACAGCCATATGGCAACATATATTTTATCTTGTCAATTTACTTAAACTGCAATTTTCAAACAGGTGGCAACTCTCTAATTATTTTTTCCTGTATTTTAAGTTAGGCAATACACCGGTGTAAACAGCGCTCGATTCCATGCATTGGTTTTCGAGCGATGCGCGTACAAATATACATACATACAGACAGACAGACAACAATTTCTTAGAATTGTTGATTTGGCTTCTGTTGCCCTAGTAAAGACACCCCATATTAATTTTTCGGTAATATCTATAATGTACAGATCTCGGCCTTTTACAATTTTATTATATGTACAGATAATATTTGTTTTTGTTATTTTATGACCTTATAACAATTTATTCAACAATTTTTATTGAGCTCGAGGCCGTTTTTAATGAAAAATTTATTGTGGAAAAGCAACAATAATTTGAAAAAATGGTAGAAGTGATAGCTACTTCGGAAATCACCACATTTCCTCATCAGACTTCTTTCAGTAGGATTCGAACCGGCTTAGCAAATGAAAAAATGAAAAAGTGAGAAAAAAGCAACGATAATTTACAAGGCTAACTTAGCACAGTGCGTAGGCAACTGGCTGAGTCAGTGGGATCGTCGGTTCGAATCCTATTGAAAGAAGTCTGCTGAGGAAATGTGGTGATTTCCGAAATAGCTATCACTTCTACCATTTTATCAAATTATTGTTGCTTTTCCACAATAAGTTTTTCATTAAAAATGGCCTCGAGCTCAATAAAAATTGTTGAGTACAGATAATATTTGAAAATAATTAATTATTTCCACTAGGCATATAAATAACAAAAAACAAAAAACAAAAAAATGCCATATGGATTATTATTAGTCGTAAGATATTCAAAGCTTCTGGTGCACAAAGTCAAAAATTTGAGCACGCTTTTATCGGAATGTATCACAGTATAATGAATAGAGATTTTTATTACATTTTACTTAGTTTGCTTTTGTACTATTTCACGCGTAATTATTGTTGATATTTTTTCTGTGAAGCCATACTAAAAATAAATAAGTTAGACAAGTCATATTTATTTTTGGGAAATATTCGCTTACTTTAGCGTTGTAACTGTGTCCCACTTGCTTTTGTAACACTGTGGAATCTTTATTGCCATTGTTGTCTATATTAACCATTATTGATTTTCAGATAATGATAACAATGCGACATTTTAATTGCCATTAATGCAATTTGTCAGTTAACTCCTCGATTTATCACTCCTTCTCTTTCATTAAAATTTCCTTTCATACTGTCACTTTATCAAATTCCGCAATTAATAACAAAAAATTAAGTAATTCCGCTGTATTAATAGGCACGTAATTTGCGCATTAACAGAGGGGAGGGGCGCGTGAGCTTAAATCTAAATGATAATGGGAATCAAATGAAACTATGGAGAACTTGTGTATTTAAATATGAAATACAGTGACATGCAGCCTGTTTATATGCAAAGTAAGTAGATGTGTGCATTATTTTTAAGGGCGAAAAAAGAGGGTCTTTCAAACCCAAATGTTGTTATTATAGCTCTTGATGCAGCTTAACCCAGTAATTAGGAGACTGGACAAATGTAAATAGGATTTCCTCTCTCAATAGCTGATATGACGATAAGTGCCGCGACGTTGCTACCAGTGTTTCCAGAGCAAGACCCCCAAATATCTTACCTTTTTCAAAAATATTTCAAAATAAGATGTTAAAGCAAAAAAAAAACCGTTTCGATCCCAAAAAAAATTTATTTAAAAATACCTCCCAACAAATAATTCGATATTGGCTTTACAGCTAGCAAAAATATTTAAAATTTACAGAAAGACTTATTAGCGAAAAATCTAAAACAGTCAGCAGTATTTGGGTGAATATATTTATTAACACGATTTAACATCTGTTTAAGTAAAGAAAACTAACACTAAGTAATTCATTGATTGCACATTTTGATTACTAACTAAACATTCGTTCATAATGAATGGCACAGGCATTGGAAAATATTCGCACTCATTTATTTATTGGCCAGCAATGCAGCCAAAAGTTATAATCTAAACAACTCTAATTCAATTTACGCGCATACATTTTCTTTATAGCCCATTATCGTTATTTTGTAAAGCATAAGCTAGCGGTTTTTGACAAACGGATATAAATAAGTGGTAGTAAATTTTGGACTGACACTTATTCGACAGTAACTAAATTGATTTGTGTATTATATGTGTATGTACATTAAAGTGGTCCAAAAATGTATGTAAAACAAGTAAGAAAGTCTAAGTTCGGGCGGAGCCGAACATTAAATACCCGGCGCAAGTATTAAATATATGTTTTTTTCACCCTTCCGAAACCTTCCGCTAGATGGTAAGCCGAGGTGTATCAATTTTGAGTAAATTAGCGTCCTTCAATTTCGAAATATTGAAGTTTCAAGCATTTCTTAAATTTACCGTTATATGAGAATCGGCCGTTATTTTAGTCCGATTTCAATAATTTTCAACGTTTTGCTTACACGTGGCAAGTACAATAACCATACCGAGTTTGGTACAAATTGGTAGAACGGTTACCGATATACTTATATGTGATCATAAGTGGGCGGTGCCACGCCCATTTTCCAAAATTTTACAATAAACGTATTTCTTGGTAAAGAATTGTTGCAAGCATCAGTTTTGAATAAATTAGCTTCAATATTTAATGATTTATCGAAGATTTTGTATTTCTCTAAGTTACCGTTATATGGGATGTGGGCGTGGTTATTGTCTGATTTTAAAAAGTTTCGGCGGTTTTTTATGCTGTACCAGGGCCAACAACTGTGCCAAGTTTGGAAGAAATTGGTGCAGCGGTTACCATGATATACACATGTAACCATAAGTGGGCGTGGCTACGCCCATTTTCCAAAAATTTATAATATTCTTATTTTTCGTCTAAAACTTATTATAAATATCAATTTTGAGTGAATAATCTCCAGTAGTTACTAAAATATCGCAGTTTTCGTATTTCTGAAAATTACCGTTATATGGGAAGTAGGCGTGGTTATTGAGCGATTTTAAAAATTTTCGGCCATTTGGTATGTTATGCGAAGGCCAACAACTGTGCCAAGTTTGGAAGAAATTGGTGCAGCGGTTACCAAGATATACACATGTAACCATAAGTGGGCGTGGCTACGCCCATTTTCCAAAAATTTATAATATTCTTATTTTTCGTCTAAAAATTATCGTAAATATCAATTTTGAGTGAATTATCTTCAATAGTTACTAAAATATCGCAGTTTGCGTATTTCTGGAAATTACCGTTATATGGGAAGTGGGCGTGGTTAAAGTCCGATTTCGCCCATTTTTAATACCAACCTACCTTGGATTAAGGGAAACCTACATACCAAATTTCGTTGAGATATCTCAATTTTTGCTCGAGTTATCGTGTACACGGACAGACGGACAGACGGACAGACGGACAGACGGACAGACGGACGGACAGACAGACATGGCTTAATCGATTTCTTTTTTCATCGTGATCATTTATGTATACATTTGTCTATATCTATCTCGATTCGTTTTGGCTGTTACAAACAACCGTTATGTGAACAAAATTAATATACCCTTGTGCACAAGTGCGCTCGGGTATAAAAATAAGGTCGGATTTTTAATGCCGCCACCCCCTAAGATTGTTATATACTAGGGCTCGTAAAATTATCCGACTATTCGACTAATCGGTTAACCGATTATTCGATTCGTAACCGTTCGCATGCTTATTAGTCGGTTAATGGTATTCGAATAGTCGCCCGCCTTCGATTATTCGAATAGTTGCTTTGCTTCGACTACTCGAGCATTGTAGCAAATCGAATTTCAGTAACCGAACTTACATTGAAACTTCTTTGACAAATGAACAAATTTTTTTTTAAATATATACATACACACATATGTATGTATATTCAGATACAAAAATGAGCGGACGCAAAAGGAGCTGGGTTTGGGATTTTTTCGAAAAATCAGAGGACGAAAAGGAAGTAACATGTTCCATATTTGGTGCAGTTTTGTGCTACAATCATCCACATCCTCACTGAACAAACATTTAACAAAAATCCATAACAAAAGCTCGCGAAAATGAGAGGTAGGTATTGCTTTAGCCATTGTCTCTAAAATATTTCGCAATAACATTTCAATAATTAGCGCACATTCTTGCAAAAAAAGTTTGCCTTAATTTTGCACATGCAATCTTATATATGTACTACGAATGTAACAAGACTTTTCATATATGTATATGTATCTGTAAGTGCAAAAAAAACTCGAACTTAAAATATTCGATTAACCGAAAATGAACGGTTAGCCGAATAATCTAAAGTGAACGGTTATCCGAATAGTCGACAGCTTTCGACTACTCGAATATTGCTAACCGATTAAAAGTAGTCGACTTCAGTCAGATTCGAATAATTCGGTTAATCGATTAACCGAATTGCCCGAGCTCTATTATATACTGAAAAAAATATACCCATATTTTTTTATTTTGAAATAAAAAATAATGTAGACAGTGCTCAAAGCGCCCAAAGTTTTCCATGTATTTTATATGGAGAAAAAACATCTTTTCGTAGAAATAGTGTAGAATTCTTGAAAATCAATATTTTTCAATCGGAAAACTTTATGTATCTTTAGGAGATTCCCAGTAATTATTATTGATGCACCTTAACCCTTGATTGTTTCTTTAACAATTTTTTCATGGTAACTATATTTTATAGGTCCTCCAAAGCCCTTAGAAAATGCAATGATGGGACCAATAAAAAATCTTTAATCATAAAAAATGGTTAAATAAACAATTGGATATTAATGCTGGAAGTGTCCTGAAGAGAATCACAGTTCTCCGGTCGAAAAATATTGATTTTCAAGAGTTTTATACCATTTCTACGAAAAATTGTTTTTTCTCCATATAAAATACATCGAAAACTTTATTAAATTTTATATGTAAAAAATCCATACATATTTTCAAAAATTTGCACTTTATAGTATTCCGCACTTTATAGTAGTCCGAAAATTCTGATTAAAAAGTTGAAAAATTCGTTGGATTTTAAAATTTTTGTAATTTTTCTTCTCGAAAGTGCGTTTTGTACAGATTAAATAATAACATTAATTAAAACTTTCAAACTGGTCGAATCGTCCTCAAAAATAATATCGGCAGTAAAATTTATATATATTAATTTTATCGATTAAATTAAAAATTTGTAAAAGGTGGCAACCTTCGACAAATTTTTTTTTCGGCTGTAAGCTTTCTAAACCTCTCTCTTTTGACAGCCATACTTTAACATTTATTTTATTTAATTAATTTACTTAAAGTAAAATTTACAAACAGGTGGCAACACTTTAATTTTTATTCTAAACTTTAAGTTGGACCTTTAATAATGCATCGGTGAAAACTGCATTCAATTCCATTCATTAGTTTTTGAGCGAAACGCAAACGCATTAGTTTTTGAGTGAAGGAGAATCTCATGCTCAGCATAAACAAAATTACTTTGCTCTTTTTTCGGCATTCCTAATGTGTAACTTTTTTAAAGTTTTTTTCGCCGATATCCATGAATAATATGATAACCAGGCAGGCGTGAATACCCACATTCAATCCTGAATATTTTGTCAAAAAGGCGGTTGCGCCTCGACTTGCAATGACAAACCTCTGAGTTAATAAGCAAGCATTTTGTTTAGATGCCATCAATCATCATTCTTAAAGCGCGGTCTCTTCCATATAGAAGTGCAGGTAAGTTTCTCCACAGCTCATTTATGAGTTTCATGTAAAAAATCTAAAATAAAACGTTCCATTATTTTACAACCAAAATGCTTCTTCGTTCAAAATTGTACGCCGTAAAATAACACCAAAACTCAATTACTCCAACCACTCCGTAATCTTGCATGCAACTCAATTGGCCTTTTGTAGGCTCCACCAAGCTCCCTACCTATCCTTTTTGACCTTACGCAAGGTTAACGGTACGAAGAAAAACTAAAAATCTTTTTGTAAACTTAATACATATGTACTTAGTGTAATAAATAATGGAAAACTTTGTGAAATCATAACACTTTTAATAGGCAACAGGTTGCACTACATAGTTTCTTTAACCGCGCAAAGCTCCGATTTCTGCAGCAAACACACACTACACACTTAAAATGTTCCGCTTTTTCGGCTTATCGGCAAAATTCAAATGAAACCAACAAAATGCGTATACACCAAGGCACATTGAACAGGTAGTAGAGCAGCTGACTAGATTTTTTTTTTCAAATTATTTAGTCTCGAAAATGTTAAATATATTAAATTTCTTCTCAGAAAAATTCTAAA
>NW_023458555.1:22840971-22846591 GCF_013731165.1 Rhagoletis pomonella | reverse complement strand
CTCGAAAATGTTAAATATATTAAATTTCTTCTCAGAAAAATTCTAAATTGGTAAAATCTATTTGCTTGTGAAACCTTTTTCCATGCCAAACAACCGATTGAATAGCAGGGACTTGCAAAGAATGCATCAATGCTTCGAAAAGCGAACAAATTTACTAAGAAAGAAAGTTGGACAAATTTTTATTTTTTCCAATTTAAATTCTTTATATATTTTTTTTTGCATTTCACATGGCACGCTTTGATTTAGAAGAACAAAATCAGAACAGTTTTTGACACTTTCGATACCAGAAGCAACAACAAAATACAAGAAAATGTTGTTTTTGCTCTAATGCTACTAACTGTTCGATATGCCTTGGTATACACTTAATATCACAGAAATGTAAGCACCTTTTGTTGGAAAGTTGATTTTAGAAAATTTTCAAAATTAATATTTTTGTTTTATAAATGCTGTAGCTGAAACAACTTTTCCCAATTGCGCTGGCGGGCTGCCTTCAAAAGACTAAACGCAGCAATGAAACCGAGTAATAAGGAAAACTCAGTCGTAGTCACAACGATGACGCGGCGTATACCCAACTGCCTTACACTCTTCATATAAGTGCATACATACATATGTACATCATTATATTTGCACGCAATGGACTACTGTAAACAATCACTCAACCAACATACACACTTTCACTGAAGAGCAGAGTTTTGTGGGTGGGCATTTTTTTTTTTTTTTGGTATATAAACGCTACCCTAACTGCAATTCTCGTGTTGTTTCTGTTACTGTTGTTTCTGTCTGCTGCCGACATGTGATTATGTATATGAATAAGGAGGAAGAAAACTTAATTCGAAACATTGAAGCGGACAGTTTTTGTTTTGATAGATCAATGTAGTATGTTTTCCTTTTTGGATTTTTATAGCTTATAGTAAAAGAACAGATATCAGGAATAAATATGAGAGTACCATCAAACCAAGCCAAAAAATCATAGCAAAAATAGTAAACCATAGTGTAAATGTACTCATGAATATACCCTACAGGAAATATATCTAACTACATACAAGTTCACTCGAAGTTCATTAGGAGGGATCTAGCGGTCACTATTATCTGAATATTTTCTTTAGGGAAAACTACTATATGGTGAGGGCCGCGAAATAGTCAAGGGTGGTTACCACTGCATTAAATATCAACTAACTTGTAACTAATTACTTCTGGATATAAACAACAAAATTTTGTTTACTTGGTTATTTATTTACTTTACCTAAAATTACATATTTGTTTACACATTCTGCTCCGATATTCGAATTCCGTCAGGCGTAACTTCACAATTATAGTATAAAATTCCGATCTTTATTTTATCTCATCTGAATGCGAAAAAGTATTTGTGAAGTGCAGACGAAAAGTGTACTCAAAGTAAAATTTTTAGGGGGATATTTAAATAGAAACTTGTTAAAAAAAACAATCTCACGATTACATCTGCATGACTACTGCATTACTTTTCAACTAGTTTCAAGTTTGCTTTTCGTAGTTAACTAGAAGTTATATATTTTATCGAAATCCTGCAAAAAGCCAACTACAAGTTGGTTATTTTTTAACAATTGTTAATTTTTTTCGGCAAGGTATGTATTATAAGGGGTAAACAAATACACTTACATACAAATGTACCCAGTGGGAATTAGGAGCACGTAATAATACCTTATTAGCAACTTACTCTTCACCTGGCAGTCATTACCATTTCCCTGCCGAACGTCCCTTACTTTTACAAAGGCATGGCCGCCTTATGTAAGTAGGAATTTAGAATGTACATTTGGTATCAGACATACTTCTGAGCCGCTATACAAAGTAAGTTACGTGTAATGCAGAGCAGTCGCTCGGAGTAGTTCGGTGCTTGGAAATAACTTCGGCTGCACGTTATTTTGCAACTGACAACGTAATGTGTCTTCGGAGGTGTTCATTTTGCCCTTTACTAGTAGATGACATTAGCCATGATGACAATTTTGGTACTAAAAACTGAAAGAAAACATGGCTTACCTCGGAAGGTGCTTACCTATTTTCCCAGTGGGTATGATTATCTTTACCGAAATACATACATACGTTCTCGTTGTTAAATATACATACATTTGTATGTATATGCCCATCACTTTCATTTCATTCATAAATTTTTTAAACGTTTTTATTTTTTCGAGTATTCTCAAAGCAAGCGAAGCAGCTGATTAGCATAAAGCACATCGTTACCTTAATATAGAAAGGCCCTAACTCTATTTTTTCGAAATGCCGCTCTGTACAAAGTGAGTAGTTTACTCACCAACGATTAAAAATAATTTAAAAACAACAACCTCATCAATAAATTAGTTTCAGGGCTTATTAAAAACCAGGGCTTAGATAACATTCGCAACGAAAGATCCTTTGTTTTTATAAAGTTTTATAACCACTTTTTAAAAATACAAAAATATTAGATAGGGTCCTTCTATATTAAATAATACTTACGCCTTCGCTTAGGCATTCAGCCCTGCCAGCTACTATAAAAATTACAATATTTCTTCTTATCATACTGGTACAAATTATGATATCACCCAAGCTGTGAACGTTTACGAACAAAGTGTGGTACGCTATTGTGTTTATGCACACACATAAGGGCGGCTCAAAAATATAAAGGAATTAACTTTTTTGGAATTTTTCCGCTGCCGCCCCCAAAACTGAAGAATATAGAAAATAAGAAGACCCGTATTTTTTCGAAATAGGTGAATATTGAAATTTGCCATGTATTTCACATGGGGAAATTACATTTCTTTGTAGAATGCTATAAAATCGTTAAATATTTTTTGATTAAATAAGAAATCTTCCCTTCAGAAATCTTCAAAAAAATTGTTTGACTTTAAAATTTTACTAACTTTGGATCACCCTAATACGCACATATGTATTTAAAAATATTGCAGCATACATATAATACAGAAAACTGCATATGCATACTAGCAAACGCTTTGTCATTATGGGGAATTTTTCTCTCAGTTTATGTTTTTTAACACATATGTAAATAGGCATAGCCGTGCACAACAAATCTTAAAAGAGGAGACGTTTAGCGTTAATGTTGTTCCAGTGGCAGCATTGCGAGCTCGACCATACTTCGTTTATTTCTGTTTTCTTCAGAAAATAGAAATACCTATTTTTAATTGAGAAAGTCTTTTTCTCTATAAAAATATATTTTTTTTTATTTCGCGCCATTTCTGCGACAGAAAACGAAATGAGCACTCACGAAAATGAATCTATCGAGATACTAGTTCCCGGATTGCTTTCCTGCAGCTTAAAGGTTTCTTAAAGGTTAAAGCGCTACTTTGGTAGGTGTTCTTATCAAACTAGATTAAGAATATAGAAAAACTAACCAGCGTTTATATATAATTCAAATAAACTTTTGGCTAGATAACCTAGAAAAAATCAAAATCGAGATCACTGGAAAAGAGTGTTACTCAGAGGCACAGCAAGCACTTGATGTCACTCATACGCAGTGTTGCCTAGTCTTTCTAGAACAGTTTAATACCTATCAAAAAAACTATCACCTTTTAAGCCAGTGCCGTCCAAAACGTGCACATTACGTAGTTTGGTTTCGTTTTTCTTTTACATTAACACTAAAAATGCGTAAGCAAACATTGGGAATAAACATTGAAAATAATAATGCTGCCACTTTTTTTCCTACCATTAAGTTATTCTAATCGAATTCATCGAAATCCATAAATAAAAATTCATGTTCCGGGAAATGAATATCACAAGAACAATATGTCGCACATCAGAAAACGTTACTTGGAACTTAGCGCATATAACACGCACGCACACACACACACCGAGTACTTACTTTCAAAAGTGTTGAAACAGAAAGCCTTGATTCACGAGTACTCGAAAAACGGTCACAATTCTGAATTCTTCTGAATTTCTATAGGCATAGGGTGCCTACTGCAATCAATTAGTGGCCAAGCCGAATGACGGCCATTTCGAGTATGATGCTCTACAATCTTTAGTTATTCGGTTATACAGTAAATAGAAAAAAACATTAGTTTTCATTTTATTAGCGAAATAAATAACATGCGCGAAAAAATGTCATGGTTACAAAAACGGGAGATATCCCCTTTAGAAATTTCAATACAATACGCCACTGTGCCATAAAAAATTATTTTCCAGGTCTAGCTAGCAATATTTGCAAGCCAAGCTAGCAATATTTGGTTAAGATTATCACCTAGTGTAAACAATCGCACAAAGGAAGAGTAAATATTTAAAAACAAAACTCAATAAATAGCAAAAAAATAAGCGAAAACAAAGAAAAATAAAAAGCAAGTGTTAAAAATATTTTCATTTTTTGCTCCATCCATGAATTACTATGTTAAGAGACATTATGCACCCATGGGGCATATGCACATTAGGATGGTCCAAAAATGCATGCGAAAAAGTAAAGTGCTTTCTCCTCCTAGGACTGTTATATACCGAAAAAATTATACCCCTGTTTTTTTGTATTTTGAAATAAAAAAAATATTTAGAGGTCGCTTAAAGTTGCCCATGTATTTTATATGGAAAAAAAATCATTTTTCGTGTAAATGGTATAAAATTCTGAAAAATAATTTTTTCCAGTCGATCAGAAAACTGTTTTTTCTCTAGGAGACTTCCTATAATAATAACCAAAATGTTTATTTCGCCATTTTTTAATGCTAGCGATTTTTATGGGTTGCCCATTGCATTTTTGGAGTTTTTGGGGGTCCTATAAGAAATAGTTAAAAAATTTAGTATTATTATTGGGGGTCTCCTGAAGAGCAAGAAAGTTTTCTGATCGAAAAAATATTGATTTTCAAGAATTCTATACCACTTCTACGAATAATTCTTTTTTCCACTCATATAAAATACATGGAAAAATTTGAGCGCTTCGAGCGACCTCTAAATATTTTTGATTTCAAAATAAGAAAACGGGTATAATTTTGTTTTTGGTATAAAATAATCACAAGGAGTGAGAGCATTAAATTTCCGACTTTCCTTGTTTTTTGTGGTCCACCCTAATGCACATGCTAGTGTACATGAACGGGCAAAACAAAAATTTCGCACGAATGCATCTACTACTACTGTCGCAGCAAATTGTACAGGTAAACGGTAAGTTAGCAAGAAATTAACAAAACTCAACGCGCTCGCGATCACGTATGCAACAGCTCAAGAGGAGTGTACATAGTAGGCACTTTTGGCTTGGGAAATTCAAATATGGAAGCACAAATACGGCAAATACAACGGAAATCGGGCTGATTAGTGGAACAAAAATATGTATTCGATTGCAGACAACAAGTGACTACACATGTAAATGTATTAGGGTGCATCACTCTACAGAAAAAAAAAATCGGTAGGTATTATTTTTCCATCGGAATTATAAAAAAGTATTATATTTCAAGACAAAATATTCCGGAAAAATATTAAGATTTGCGTGAACTACGACAATTTGAAAATACATAAATAAATAAAATTAGCCTTTATAAATATTTTTTCTAATGTCTCAGCACAGTTTATAGACGAGCTTGAGCTTAAAGTGACTTAGAAAGTTGAAAGGTTAAATTTTTTCTAACTTCACATTAATCTTAATATTTTACGGAATATTTTGGCAGAAACCTTAAAATAT
>NW_023458555.1:22801338-22840961 GCF_013731165.1 Rhagoletis pomonella | reverse complement strand
TTAATCTTAATATTTTACGGAATATTTTGGCAGAAACCTTAAAATATAAAAGATTTTATAATTCCGGTGGAAAAGTGCAACTGCTTCTGGTGATGCACCCTAATGTATGTACATATGGATGTACTTAAATAAAGCTTTTAGACGGTGCAGAAATACTGGATTAATCACACGCAGTGTTTTCGGGCACATAACATGCATATACTTACATAAGTATATTTGGAATTTAATTAAAAGGAAATTTGTAGGCTTCCGTAAACCGCGCAGTGTAGCTGTTTGTATGTATGTATGTATCCAAAATAATCAGCCGGCACCAGTTTTCGATTTCTTTGTATACACAAAAGACCTTCAAATATTCTTTAATAAAAAATGCTTAAAACCTCCCGCTAAACCACCCATAATTCACCCAGTAAGAGCACCAAATTTGTGGCGTCAACTAACGATAAATAAGAGGAAATGGTAATACGGTAGAACCTCATAAAAGTGAGTCGTAAAACGCTGAACGAAAAGCAATGCATTCCTTATACATTCTTCCATCAAAGGTAGTAAAAATTCAGCGATATACACACATCCACATGTACTCGTAAGTACCTACACACACTTTCGCTGATTCATCGCTGTTCTAGAGCGCCTAATTCTCATCACCACCCACTCACATCAAGCAAATGTATCGCGCTTGCTTCTTCACGGGCATCTTTGAACGTCACCAGCGCGCACTTGTACACACATACGTATATACTATACACCCTCTTGGTGACGTTTAAATGCATGTAAGTATGTGCTAATAATGCATAGCCGCTGCTACCAGCTGTTTATTTGAGAGCTTTTACCCGTTGAGCTTTTCTCACCCGGTATTCGGCATTGCCAGTTCTATGCGATTGGTTCAATATTAGAAATTCAAGACACTCGGAGAAAATATTATGCGTTACTAAAGTGTGCACCTCGACTTACCGAAAGTATTTCTTGCTGTTTATTAGTTGTTTAACTGAACAATTGTGTAAAAATGTAAAAAAAAGATTCACTATTTATAATATTCACTTCACTATTAATTTTCTACGGCATAGAAAGTTTAATTATTAATTTATGAATGAGTGAATTTGATTTTGAAGTTGTCAGTTTTTCAAAGGTAAAGTATTGATTTTGAAGCTTATTTTTGGAGAGTTTTCTGCAAAGTGAAACCAATTTCTCTCCGTATGAGTAGTTTTTCAAATTAAGTTATTAATTACCAAAGGAAATAAAAGCCCGTTTATGCAAGGCTTAGGGTGCGTTCATACAGAAAGTTGAACGGCGCCGAGCGAAGCAAATCGGAACAAATCGAAGCTGCTGGTGTTTACATTGAACGAAGCGGAACAGAGCTTTTGTCTTTGTTTCAAGAGGACAAAGCATTCGTTTCATTTCTTAAGAAAATTAGGGGAGAGGCGTTTTATCAAAAGTATGCCACTCTATGAATGGGACAAAAACAGGTAGGTACATAACACAAATCGTATATCTTTGATATACAGTCAGCGTCAAAAATATGAATACCTTGACGTTGCTTTATTTATATTTTCCATATAAAATTCTTCTTATTTTTTTTTCTTTAAAACTATATTTAGTTCCATAGCAAAAACCAGCAGAATCAATTTTTTTCAATTTCATATAGAACTCGAGGAAATTCAAGAAATACCAAAAAATTCTCATTAAAATTTTACACTTTTCAATTCCACTACTTAGAAAAGTTTTTGGGTATGCATTTTTGTAGCCAATATAAAGATATATTTTGTTCATGCATTATATAGAGGAAAATGGGAAACACCCTTGACAAAAAAAAAAAATATCTAAAATCAACTGCAACTTTTAGAGACTTGTAACTTGCAACTTATTAATGGGCTTAAAACTTCATACCCAAAAGTTTTCTAAGAAATGCAACTGAAAGTTGAAAATTTTGGTGAAAAAATTGATTCTGCTGTTTTTTGCTATTGAACTAATTATATATTTTTTTGTTTTAATAACAAAAATTTAATATGGAAAATATAAATAAAGAAATTCATCAAAACGTCAGTGTATTCATATTTTTGACCCTGACTGTATATTTATAAGTAAGACCATTTAATTTTTAAATGATTACATTTCGTGCTTTTCACCGCGAAGGGATTTTTTGTCCCGGATGTAAAATCTGCACCGTTTGGTCGATTTTCAAAGATGAGGTGTCAAATTAAAGCGTTTGGCATGTAGATGTGCAAACTGATTTTATTTTTTCGATTTGGGGACTTGTACATGTGGAATTACTTTTTAACGGTACAGGGTGATTTGAAATGTCGCGGCACGCACTACTGTGATGTGTAAACAAATATGTAATGATAATGTAAAATATCTTCTAAGTTAAGCACATTTAAAATTTCTTTGAAAGCACGAAATCCGGAATTTAAAGATAATTTAAAAATTTTCTTTAACCAACTCTCCTTTCAGAAAAACCGAACCATTGATTATATTCTAGTGGCAGTTTGATGAAATGGGTTAAATTGTACTCAATTTCAGATTTCTTTTCGTATCTGCTATTTTTGAAAGTAATTTGCATGATAAAAAAATAGGAAGGTAGAACCGCTGAGAGGAATTTTTCGAATTTTAAAATGTTGGCAAACTTCAAAAAAAAAGTCATGGCCGACGAATTGAGAAAACGGTTTTAATTTACTATGTTTTTATCATGGTAATTTGTAATTTTCGTTTTTGATATCCAAAGAATTAAAAATGTGATACAAAAAAAAGATAAAAAGGAGTATTTAAGTAACCTTTGAGGGTGACTTTTTACTCTTTGAGGAGGTAGAAGGACATATCGTGTCAACGGAGGACTGCCCTCCCTGAAGGAGGACGGTCGACAAGCCTTATTGGGTATAACTACGGTGACCATATTAACCAACGTAAAATAAAGGACATTTTTTCAAAATGATTTGGGAATACGTACATACAACTTGTATTATAAAAGTATCTTACCCATATCGTGATTTATATCAAATATTTATAAGTTAATTATATTATTTAATTGTACAAGTTCCGTGCTGTAGCGAAAAATGAAGCCGAAACCTTTTTCAAGGACTTCGCAATCCTTTGTTACGAAAATTCGTTTATCATAATTCATACTGCGCGACGAAGCCAGCACACAGTGGTTCAAAATTGGAATTTAATGTTCATAATCCACCGGAGCCTTCATTTTTCAACCATTTTTTACTAAAAAGCAAAAAAATCATTTTGGTGCACATTTTTTATAACATTTCAAATTTTTTTTTTATGTATTTTTTTTTGTTTTGGGTGAACCATGATAAAAACGTTAGAACGTAAAATCATTCTCTCAATTCGTCGGCCATGATTTTTTCCTGTCGTTTTCAAACATTTTAAAATCATATAAAATTTAAAATAAAAAAATTTAATTGTTCACGATTGTTGTTGTTTGAGATAAAAAATGAGAATGTGTTTGAGATTGAGTTCGAATTTTAAAATTATATTGCTGGCAAACGTCAGACTGCCTCTCAATGATTTTACCTTGTAATGTTTTTATCATGGGGTGAACCATACGATTGTTTTCAACTAGTTTCTCTTATGTAAGATTTAGTAACTGGAACAGGAGAATATTTTTTCTTTAAAACTGCTACTTTTTCTGCATTTTGCACAAAAAAATTTAATACAATAGAATAAAAATTCAGAAATCAGGCTCAAATGGTCTATTGCAAATACTGTAACCTTTCATAAAAAAAAAATTAAATTAATCAAAGGAAGTGAAAAATGCTGGCTTCGGGGAATTACGAACACTAAATGCCAGTTTTGAACCACTGTGCAGTAGGAGGTTTATTGTTCTCTTTCAGTGGAACTGGAAACTCAGCGTACAAGATGATCCTGGGCACAACTTTCCCTGTTCTTTATAGATTGTACAAAGATAACTGAGTAATTGGAAACCCATAAGTGGGGTGCAAAACAAACTAGCGAAGGTTTTCATTGTATTTTATAAGGGACATTTTTATTTTTTCATATTCTGCGTTTAAAAATTTACCTCTGAAAAATGCAGAGCCGATTTAAAGGACAGTTTAAGAAATAAAGGACAAAAGGCGTCCTTTATTTTGAATAAAATTATAAAGGACAATGGGTTAAAATAAAGGACTGTCCTTTAAAATAAAGGACTGTCCTTTAAAATAAAGGACGGATGGCCACCGTAGGTATAACGTATACAAAATAACCAATGGTCATGCAGTATTATTATATATTAATCAGTATTTTTTAACCTTTCACTAAATTTGGGTCGTGTTACTTCTGAGTAAAAATAAGGTCAATTTGATAGATAAATAATTTATTTATTGATTGAATATATATTTCTAGCAAAACATACATATATATATATATATATGTGTAGTATGATAGTGTAATTACACAAAACGACGGCAATGATATTACATCCAATTGTATATTTCTGTTGTTTTCTGCTGTGGTAATCTCCAAAGTTTTTACAAAAACGTCTGCATGTATGAGTGAATGAAGGAAAAAGTACTTTAAATATGTATTCTCAGCATTCGCCAAACCTTTATTAAATTAACATACATACGTACATACATATAATAGAGTGTGAGAGTATGCATCTTCCAACCATTATTACCATTCAGCTACTACGCAACATTTAAAATTTATTTTTTAAATAAATTACATAGAAATAATCTGAGAATATTACGAAAAGTTTACAGTACATAGTATTATGCTCTTCATATGCTTACTTGCTGTAAATTTAAATTTTTTATTTTTTATTATTTTTTTTCTTTTTTGTGTTTATAATTTAAATGAAGTAATGAAATCATGCCAATCAACAATTCTGCTACACCCATGTGCCTTTAGCTGAATGTAACACCAGCCAGTCAGCAGATTTTGCCCACGAGGACAACCACCGCGCAGGCAGCAAAGAGGCAAATGACAGCGTAAGCAGGCGCAGAGCAATGTGCGCTTATCTGGGCAGCGAACACATCTCGCATGAGCTCAATTCGCCAGGATTGATGAAGGTGCAATGATTACATTGCCATTGATTGTTCGCACCGGCAGCAGCCGCGGCAGAGCTGGCGCTAGACGCAACAGCTGTATTACTAGCAGAGGGACCACTGAAAATAAAAGGAAAAAAGTAGGAATAAGAAATTAATGACACAACAACAACGAAAAAAAAAACAATAAAATGAGTTAAGTGAAACATGCTTAGATCAAAGCCTACGACAGATACATGCGACGTGCTGTGCGGCTTATAGTCAAGTGTCTCTGTTTCTCGCGCTCTCTCTTTCCCTCCGTACTACTCACCTGCTAACACCGCCAGTGCTCGCTTGTATTAGCGACTCCAGCAGCTTCCATGGTTCGCTAGCCTTAAAGCTGTATGCCAAATCTGTATTTTTGGTGCGTACGGCCTCCAACAGTGGGCCCATGTGTGTTCGCAATGGCACCGTGTCCATTCTATACAAAAACAGCAACAAATGAAAATCCGAAATTGCCTCGAGAAACTCCTCATCCATCCAGTGGGATAGATACGTGCTTAGCGCACTAAAATCTTGCAAATGTCCATCCAGGTAACGATTCTCCACGGGGAATGGTTCACCACGTTTCTTGTATTGAGTGAATGTGAATTGCGGCTGAAGTGGTGTTGAGGCGGGTACATCAACTAGCAAATATTCGACTGGCAAAGGACGCGCCAAACGTTGAACTTCATTGCCATATTGGTCTTTTTCCTGCAAGTAAATAAACCAAACAAAAAAATAAGAGAATTAATATATAAAGATATAAAAATTTATGCAGGCATATGTGTTTGTGTGGAGTGGCGTGTGTGGAAGCGCGTTAGGCAAAATTTTGTTTGATTGCTTTCAAAACGGCAAGGCGGTGTAATAAAACATTCCACAGCGCTGCAAATACACAAACTCGTACACAGTAAGTAATATAATGTGCTTGAAAGTATATGTACGTGCCAAGATGTATTAGTCGAAGGCACGTCGAAAGAATTCATAAACCGCTATTAAAAAAAAAAGATGAGTTAAACGATTTTATGGCTCCAAAAATTTTACTTTCTTGAATGTGGTTTTGCCAATTGGCTCACGTTTTTTGGATGGGTATGTGCGATCGGTTTTTGATGCGCGAAAATTAAAGCTCTTCTTCAGAGTCGTAAAATGAACGATAGCGTTAATTTTTTATTATATATATGATTGCATGTAAATACATACTTACATATGAATACGCCCTAGGGCTATCAAATTCGTATAGGCACACACGTTTTGTTCTAATATCCAGCAAATATTTATGTATGTATTTGTATATATGTGTGTATATATTTACATAGCCCTTATATAAATTGAATCGGGGCCATAACACAATACCTTGCTTGGCAGCTGTCCTTCGGGTGGATTAGATGCTTTTTTATATACATAAATAAAAAACTCCTAATCGGACTCTTACCGAGGTAACAAAATAACAAGTCATTTTTAGCAAAAAACAAAACCGACTTCAATTCTCATATAATATATATATATTTGATGATCGGATCTAAACCAGATTAGTATGGGACACCTCTGAGACACTACCTTTCCGATGCAAAAAGAATTATGGAAATCTGTTGACATGGTCCACAGTTATGCGGTAACATACATAATAAAAAAAAATAAAAAATAAAAATATTCCGACCAACTGATAACCTCCTCCTTTTTTGAAAGTCGGTTAAAAAAGGCAACTAGTGTAGCATTGTATCTGGCAATGCTGCGCAGTGCTAGTTTTCAGCCATATTTAACAAAAAAAAGTACAAAAGTATAAGCTCTTGCGAAACCGAACTTTATATTCCCGGCGCACGTATGAAATATAGTTTTTTTTATCTTTCTGGAAACTAGCGTTACATAGTAAGCAGGGGTGGTTTTACCCCCATTTGGCTCCGCGATATTATTACCGCGAGTATTGAGACCAAAATCAAAAAATCAAATTACGCCCTGCAAGCATAATTCATTTTGACAAGTGAAATAAGGCGGCAATCAAAAAATTAATTGGGAAATTATTAGTTATTTGTACAATGGTTTTGTGATGACGGCAAAGGAAGAAGGCACCTAAAACCCCACATATTAAAAAACTATTCAAATTTTAGGAAAAATTGACCTTCCCCACTCGGGTTACGCCATCCACAATATTTTTGCAAATAACCCTCTGCGGTCCAATTCCGGCTACGCTGACCACACAATTTTTGCGCAGAACACCTTTCCACAATGGAGCTTTCGGCCGCGCTTAGAAAAACAACCCTTATCACTCCAACTGCCACTATGGCATCCACAGTATTTTTACGCCGGCATAATTCATTTTGAAAAGTGAAATTAGGTTGCGATCAAATAGGCCGCCGAAGAAATAAGAAGGTGGGCCTTAATTCACGCGGTCTAAATTCCATTAACAGAGTTCTTAGTAAGCCAAAGTGAAGCTTCTTTTAACACTGTGAGTGTGTGACTTGAAAAACGTTGCAGTGCTTTGAGAGCATATTCAAGTGAATTTCATTTCGAGATTTTGGTTCTAATTTAGAGGCATCCATGTACATTAGGGTGCAGCGGGGAATTGTTGTCTTTGGACGTCAATAGAATACGCCTAACATTTTTTGAAATCGGTTAATACTTTCTGCCTCTCCTTTTTGATTAAAATTTTGAGATTTTTTTAATAAAGTGTAAGTTTGAAGTCGCCACAAAATATCGCTGATTTTTGGATTTTCGTTTTTGTTGGTGTTACGCATTTTGATCCTTACAAATTATGTTCGATGAGCAACACATTCAACAAAGAAAATTGTTAAAATTCAAGGATAAGTCTTAGCTACCACAAACTTGCACCTTATTGTTCTAAAATTTAATGGATTACAAAACTGCATACTTAGAATTCTTCCAAAAATGATTATGATAAATAATGTTATTTGTTTAGAATTTACAAAAATTACAAAATTTTAGTCAAAAAAATTATAGTTTAAAACACTAAAACCTCCCTATTATAATTGCCATACGTACTGTCATCAGGTATATAACTTGAGAATAAAAATCGCTGCATCTTTTAGGCGCATAAATATTACATAGTTACATCCCGAGCTAATAAAAGGAAGATAAGAAGGTAAAAAGGAAAATTTCCAGGGTATTCCATTGACGTCCAAAGACTTTTGTTTGTTTAATGTTTATTATTTTTTATAATCTATACATATATATAAAATAGTAAAAAAACCGATGTCTGTACATTGTAAATACTAAAGAAATATTATTAAGGGCCCCCCCGCCCCCCCCCTTCTTTATTAGAGCAACAGAAGCCAAATCAACAAACAACAAACGCATCACTCGAAAACTAATACATGGAATCGAAGCATGTATTGCTTGAAATATAAGTTAAAATATAGAAGAGAAAAATTAGAGAGTTGCCACCTGCTTGAAAACTGCAATTTAGTATCTAAATTGATAAGATAAATAAAACATTGCAATTTGGCAGCCAAAAGAAAGAGAAGACTTACAACCGAAAAGCTTTTTGTGGAAGGTTGCCACCTGTTTGAAAATTTTAATTCAATTTAAATAATAAGATAAATTAAATATTGCAAGATGGGTATCCAACTAAAAAATTTAAGAAAGTTTACTGCTGAAAATATTTTGAGGAGGGTTTGAAAAATTGTACTCTATTAAATTACTAAAATAAATGAAGTAGAAAATGGGGCACTCTCTTATTTTTTTCTTGACTATAAATCTGAATATCTTGTAGGCTCGAGAACGAATGAACTTCGCAATCGTCCTTTGAAGGGATTCGTGCTGAAAATTCGTTCCCAAGATTGAGATGCAGAGTAGTTAAATTTGAGAACCTAAAAACGTCGATGCAGTCGGTGGAATTTTGTATTAACCGAAGACATACTAAGTACCGGTCTTATTCAACATGCTGTGCAAGATGACGCTTGAAGTATCCCGCTTTGAAAATGGCATTGCTACACCGTTAGAAGCGGATATTTGGGGACATTTGGTTTGTCTCACGAAGAAAGCTATGACTGCTTTTGCGGTATTGGCATTAAGTCCACATTCTTTTGATCATGTTCTCAAAGACCAGGTCGTCCGCGTATGACTTTCTTACCTGCATGCTGTAAACGCCTAAACAGGGTGCTTTATAGTGATAGATCCCAAAAAATAAGTGTGGGGAGTAGCTTGTGCTAAATGTCGCACATTCATATGCCATTACTTATTTAGTTATATTTAATGAACCGTTATAGAAATAGTACAAAGGTTGAGTAATTTGCTCTTACAAGAACACTCGATGTTCCATAACATGAAACACAAATGCGATTCTCTTCATGCTTTGTCAGTTAGTTTGAAATAAACTTTAAGGCCAATTTATTTCCATAAGTACCTACATACATACATACATACATATGTATGTACATATTGGGGCTTTCATAGAAAATCCAAATATGCCCGCACTCTTGCTGTGTAATTTTTTTTTTTAATTTTTTTTTTTACAGCAATCACCTCATTTTATCCACATCAGCGTCGTCTGCACAAACAATGTGTATGTATGTATGTAAGTAAAAAAATGTCAACAATTTGAAAGTCAACAAAGCTGTCGAAAGAATTCATGCGCCTTGTGGCGCTCAATTGACCTAATTCGGCTGAACACACTTTGGCAGACAGCAGAGGAGAAGGGAATTTCAGCTGTTCGAAGGATAAGAGAGCTGTAAAAGAGCGTGCGGTATGGAAGAAGTGATGACTTCATTGCTATCTACACTGTGCTGGGTGCTCCAGCGCTTTTTCTCTCTCTCACTCTGCTGTTTCTTCACACACTCCTGCATATTTATCACGTTGCTCCCGAGTAAGAGCTTTTGCAACCTGTTTGCATTTTTCCTTGATATTTTTTCACCTTTTTCGTTTGTGTCCTTCTGCTGATGTCTTGGCCTTCCACAAGGTTATGGATTTGGTTTGTGTGTGTGTGTGTGTGTGTGTGTGTGTGTGTGTATGTTCCTGTTTCTGTTTGATGCTGCTAGGCCAAATAGATGGGCGTACATATGAATAGTTAAGAGGCAGCCACTACAATTTGCTGCTAAGGCAATGTTACTATTTTTTTTTGGTGCACAAGTAAGTATGAGGAAGGTTCTTGCCACTGCTGTGCGTATTTATTTGCTTATGTTCTTTCAGCTTGTGAAAAATATCATTGCGTCTTCTGCGTAGAGAATTTTTATGTACTTATTGAGGGAGGTATGGAAACGTTGCCTTGTTGTTGTTGCAGGCCCATAGATTCCTCTCTTTCTACATCTGGTATTTCCATTGGGTTTGCACGTTCATTTGTATGTATATATGTTTTCTTGTGGCAAGTTCAGTATGAGGCTCAAGGTTATCAGGTCAAGTATTTATAATTAGGACATACGCTTAGCTGAGTAAAATGAATGCTTTGAGGACACTTTTAAACAGCCAATTGCAGTGGAATGAAATGCATTGCGCTGGAATTAGCTGCGAGGAATAAAATGCTTTCGACTTTAGTTACATTTTTCTTTTCGCTAAAGCTCAAGAAAATGCACAAGGGAATTAATTGTTTAAATGGGAAAATATAGCGCGTTTTTGAATTTTCATTTTTATTTAGGTAATAAAAAATATAGGTACATAAATAGTTGCTTGTGACTTAACTTTTTCACAAGCCTAATAGTTTTCCTTATGCATGCTTTACGTATGACAAGATAGATACCATACCTCAAGGTTCGATAGTGAATATTTTTAGTTTTTGTTTTGAAACATTCATATACGGGTGGTATGTATGTACGTATTTACATGTGGCAAATGCTATTAGTAGCTATTAAAATAGGTAGATATTACTATTTTAAGTGCGGAAAAGTCAGATGTTTTTTTAAAAAACGCACAGATGAACGCCTCGGTTCACTTAATAAAATATTAGTGGCTCGTCTCTCAAAACAACTGTAGATGGTCTGGGTGCAAGTCAGAAACATATCCTTGTGGAATATTAATTTAAATGATGGAACTAATAGCTATAGGGTATGTACATATATAGAAACATATCATGTGCTTAAGAGAATAAAAGCTTTTATTCTCTCATAGATTTATATTATTCATCCCTGCTTTACACAAAGAGCGCAAATAAGAGATAACCTTTATACATATTTCTATCGTCAGTGGGCTGAAATAGATTAAATGTCCATGAAAAAGAGAGGGCTCTAAAAGCTTAATATTTATAAAGTCTGGCTGTTTAACCTTCCCAGACTTATTTCTGTGCGGTTTTTTGAAGTCACAGACTCTGGAAGCCCTTAAAGAGAAAAAATCGAAGAGTCCAAATAAATATTTTTTTTTTTTTACTTTTCTAAAAATCAAATTGAACAAAAAAAATATATATTTTTTATTTGTTGAATAAAAATTTGAAATTTAAAGAAAATTAAAATAAAAAAATAAAAAATCGAGTGAAAAAAGGGGAAAAAATAAATAAAACAAGTCTCTACAAATATAATTAATTAAAAAAAAATATTTTTCATATTAAAAAAACTCTAAAAATTAAAAGAAATTTAAATTAAAAAAAAAAAATAAAATAAGTTTCTAAAAATTAAAATAAATTAAAACTTTGTTTTGTTGTTAGTGCTGGTTATCATCGGGTATTTTGATTGAATTGGTTTATATTATAGGAATAAAATTTAAAAATTTACGGAAAAATCCAATCAAGAAAAATTTAAACAAGTTCCCAAAAATTAAATGAAATGAAAAAAACGTTTTTTTTTTTAACAATAAATTCTAACTAAATAACAAAAAGAAATAAAAGTAAGTTGCTCAAAATTAAATTAAATTAAAAAATCAATTTTTCTTTTTAAAATAAATTTAAAAAAATACAAATTAAAATACATTAACAGTAAAAAAAATATATATATAAATAAATAAAATGATTACAAGTGCTTTTCATCAAAAGAGCTTTTCAACATGAAAGTTGCATTGGTATTCGATTTCGTATTTTTCTTCGTATTCGTATACTTACGTCTAAGGGTCTTTTTCTCAAGTAGGTTTTAAAATTTATCTGCCCTTTAAACATAATTTTTTTTCTGAAAAAGTGCAGCCGGACCTCAGATCTTCAGAAACAAACTTTTTGATGGAGTAGTTGATTTTAAATTCGATTAAGCTTTTAGTGAGTATTCTACCGATTTTTTGCAGAGCCGTATTGAGGTTACGACATGTAGTTTCTTGTAGCATTAACTTCATTTCTTTTACTTCTATTTAAAAAAAAAAAATCTCACTTTAATATACCCTAATTGGCCTAATTTCCTTTAAATGACCTCAATGCCTTATGTAGCTGAAATTTATTCTGTCTTCAGTTCCCTTTTACTTAATTTCACTTAACTTTTAAACCACCACATACACTACCATCATATATGGTATTCAAAGCACTTTGATTTTAAAAAAAAACTCCGATATTACTTGGTTCCACTTCACTTTTCCTCACCACACAACACCTTTTTCTACTTGGACTTACCGTTTAATTCACTGCTTCTCAGTTTTGCTTTTATTTGACTTGATAAAACAGCATTTATTTCTTTTCACATTCACTTTCACTTCCGTATATCACCAAGTTATTAAATTCACTTTTTATTCAAATTCACCACACTTAAGATTTTAAATAAATATTACTACAATTTCAACACACACATTTACTTTTACTTCATCACATATGTATGTATTTTACTTTTAACTGACTCCTTTACAATTTACTTCTCCGATTTTATCTCATTCATTGAAATTATGTCAGTTTGTATACTAATCTGATCTGCCCTTACTTGATTCGCCTTAAGAGATTTAAACTTCTACATCTATGCAAACTGAGGCTATAAACAAAAACACCACTTTCTTTAACAGAACCGTTATAATCCTTTCTTATTTCGCCGTAAACGTGAATCTGGTAGGATCTTTGAAAATTTTGTTTTTTTGCCTTGGCCTTGGTAAATTGTATGTATCTATTTCATATGTCGCTCTTGTTAAGTATGGTTGGAGACAAAGCGGTTTCGGTGATTTGCCATCTTTAATGGCATTTTTCGTTCTAAAATTTATAAAGGATAATGGAAATTCGTTCCAAAATGCATCATATACTAACCCTGTCGGTAACAACAACAACAACAATTAATAAGAAAATATAGGTAGATATTATTTCTCTGCAAGAACCGGGCTTATGATCTTTCTGATACTTACTTGAATTGATATGCAAATAGTGTATTGGTTTTCGCTGTCTGTTTTGCTTCAAATTTTTGCTTTTAAATATGAAGATGAATACCAAGACGATTTCGTTTCGTGACAGTCGGGTGTACGAAACTGGACCGACCCAGATTTATATCTGGCCAAGGGTAGTCCCTCAACGACTCTTCTTTCAAAAAAAAAAAACTCTGTAGACGAAATCGAGTACGAGACGACTGCGAACACGAAGGATTGAATAGAAATACGAATGCGAAAACGAAAACGAATACGAAAACGGTGACTAAAATGAAACTAATGCGGATATAAAAACGAAGACGAGGGCGAATATAAAGACGAATACGAAGACTGTGGCGAGTACGTAGACAGTGACTAGAATGAAGGTGAACACGGACAAATATGAAGAAGAATGCGAAGACTGAGGTGAATACGCAGAACGCGACTAAAACGAAGCAGAATAAGACGACGAAGACGAAGATTAATTACCAAGATGAAACGAAATCGAATACCAAGACGAATTTTAATAAAAACGTCTGCAATATGAAATGAACTAGAAATAAGTGGAGGGAAGTTTCACTTTCCAATTAAATTTTTAGTGTCTACATTGAGCCAAAAGCAGAATGGTTTTTTCAACCAAGTTATAGTTTGATTTTTTCATGGTCAATTAGCCAACTGTAAGAAATGTGATTTAAGTAGAACATTTGAGAACAGCAGTGGCTGAACGAGCAGAGGTGCTTGCTGTTATTTGATGGCTTCCAGCAGTACGAATGCGGCCAGCGGGATACAAATTTTTTATTTATTTTTTCTGGTTTTGATTTTTCTTAATTACAAAAACGAATCTGTGAAATGCAGAACCAAATCAAACGACGAAGAAAATTGATTCAACTTAAGCATTTGAAGGCACATTTATAAAGCGGCTGCAGCTGAGTGTGTAGAGATGCTTGCTGTTATTTTCTAATCCGGTCGGAGGCAACATGTTAAAATGATAATACAAATTTTTGTTTTGTATCTCCGAATTATGAAAAAGCATCTGTGAAGTGCAGAAGATAAACGTATTCAAACGAAAAATCGCCAACCAGAAGTTTAGTTAATGCAAACAAAATTGTGGTTAATATTACCAAATCATTGTTGAAAATATCAACCAAGGCATTGGTAGTATTAACCAAAAATCACGTTGATTCATTTTCAATTTTGAAATCGGTAATATTAACCAATTTTTGGTTGAATTTTACCTATATGTACTATATTCGAAAAAAATGCATCGGGGTTCTTAACAAAAAAACTATAAAAACTATGGAAACTGGCAATCCTAGTGTTTTATTGTTGCGCATGCAAAATAAGAATTGGCGTATAATTTTAGCAAAATAGTAGTAATAAAGTGCTTTACAAAACAGTAACAATTAAAAAACGGCGTCAAATACTACTATTGTTGTTAATTTTCATACTGACATTCACCATCTATAATCCGGACACTCCTATAATCCACACGGCCATAGGATTATGGCTGTCCGGGTTACCGAGATAGCACTGGTGGGCACCTTTGAGTAAACAAGCAGCGTAGGTACACTAAATTTCATCAAAACATAATTTTTTAAGATTTGCGTTTATTTTTGAAGTGAAACTTCTTTAGCGGCGGTTGGTATGTTGGGAGTTAATTGGCAAATTGAACGGAAATTGCACACGGAAACAAGTGCCTCTAAAATGTGCTAACAAAAGGTTAAAGAATAAGTCTTAGTAAAGACCAACACAAGAATGAAAGTAAAGGTGAGTACGTACATATATAGATGAAGAAAAGCATACATGCGAAAGTAAAAATTAAAACAAAAGTAAAGATGCGTAAAGTTAAAAGCAAGGTGAGGATTAAAGTTAATTTAAACACTTTATTTATATAAGAGCGAAGGTGAAGGGGAATATGTAGATGAAGAAAATCATAAATATAAGGGTAAAAATAAAGATAAATATTAAGAAAAATATGAGGCTGAGGACACCGATAAAGCAAAACATAGAGGAAGTAAGATTAATATAAAGCTTATGAGATTTTATGGATTCTCGGAACTAAATCAGGATTTATTTCGAGATTCCAAACACTGTTTCGGAATTTTCGTTATATTTATCGATCTTGCTATGGATATTGTTTCCGATATAATTATCGGTATTGTTATCGACATAATAATCTATGTTGTTATCGATACATTAATAGATATTTTTATCGATGTAATAATTGATATTTGTCTCGATATAAAAGAGGATATTGTTATTTATATATATATCCGTGGTCGTAATCAATAACCGCCTAAGTCGAGTTACTATTCCATGTGTATGTGAAACTCCCATCTCCCTAGCTATTCTATATAAAAAGTTATATATGAAAATATTTTGGTTTCCCCATAAGGTTAACATTACAATCCAAATCTTTAAGGCGCTTTTTCTCGAATTCAGGTTAGACGATTATTGCTTATGACCACAGATAATTATTAACATATTTATCGACACTATTATCGATATATGTATTAATCTATGTTATCGAAATTTGTATCGATGTTATATTTATTTTTAAGTGTTTTTTAACGATTTTTTATCGATTTTTGTCAATTTTGTTATCGATAATTTATTGATTTTGTTATCGATATTTCTATCGACATTTTCATCGATTGTGTGATTGATATTTTATCGATTGTTTACAATATTGGAACGAAAAGGATAAAGGCAGAAATAAAGATAGAAAATATATAAAATACAACTTTAAACTTAAAAGATTATCAGCCTTATCATGAATTTTCAGCTGTTATCCCAACTAACAAATTTCTAAGTGAAATGTTGTTCACCCGAAATCGTTCCACATTCGTGATAAAGTCAGCAATTTCGTTGAAATTTTTCATCAAAAATTCATCATAAGGCTGTATATTAACTAGCCTGATATGTAATGTAAGTTTCACTTCTCCAGTGTGGCCCAAGCGCACTTACTTTTTTTTGGAGTTGTTGGACGATAATATTAATCGATTTTGACATTTTTTCAGATCTGTACTTTTCTTGTTAAATCCAACATACTGTTACCTTAAACTTCATAAAAATCGGATAACATTTACCATTTCCGGCTACAAGAGCTGTGGGTGTGGCAGTTCGTCGACTTTTACCACTTTCCACATTTCCTCATTCCTAAGTGCAGAATAGACAATGTACGATAATTCAGCGAATTTGTAGTGCGGTTACTATTTTTGGAAGCAGTTTATGTGGGGGGCATCCCACTGTGCGACTATAGTTCTCTGCATCTGACAAATTGGAGAGACGCTTGGCCGAAAATGTGTAAGCGCTAAATATTTATTTTCTTATTTATATAGAAAAACTTTCCTATTTGAGTTTACGCATTTAAAAATTCTACACACTGTCTCGCAGAGCGACAAATTGTAGTTAAGAGTTTTTCGGACCTTTGAGAGTATTCTGCCGCTCTTAAACAGTATATACGTATGTAAGGGCCTCAACTCCATCAGCAGAAACTCTTAAAAAATAAGCAAAATATTACGAACTGGTAAGTAAAGTGAATTAAAAAATAAATAGAATGCATACATATGTATGTACATAAGTATGTGCATATGTATTTACGATAAAGGAAAACAAGGCGAAAAAAGTCTAAAGGAAACAACCACAAAATGGGAATGTAAAGAAATAAGCGAAGACAAATGCGAAGGTAGATAAAAAAGCTGACAGGAAAAGAGCCCAGGAATAAGTTGCAAAAATAGCAGCAGCAGGGTTGCAAGAAAAAAAAAACGAAAAACACAGCAATAATGCTGAATTGAAAAATAACTTGTTTTGTGACGAGGGAAATGAAACTAGCATTAATGAGAAATGTATGGATTTAAACTCACGCACAAATGTATGTACCAAATTATAAACGATTGTACATACAAGCATGTTTGCACATACATACATACATTGTTGTGTCCGCCGTGGTCGATTGGTTAGTGGTGCGCACTATCTACCATCTCTGGTTCGAGCAACATAACAAAAAAAGGTAAAGGTTAAAGTATTACTACTTGGGGTTCCATAAGAATACCTTAACCCTTAACAAGTCATAGGTGCAGTTTAGATTGCCTTCTTCATAGAAACTTAATAAAAATATAAAAATTTTGAAGGGAAACTTATTCCTTTTTGATTAAAAGTCAAACCTTCTAAAGTCACTTATGTTGCTTTATCAAAATGCTACAGATGTACATATGTATTTGTAAAAGCAGACGTTTTGTCGAAATCAGCCTGGATGTATGCAACAGTTTGCACATTTAAACTGAATCAGCTTGTTGGCGAAGCATTTAACAATGTTAGCTAGCGCAGTAGTAGCAACAGCAACAGCAGCTGCAGCATTTCCAACAAAAATGGCAAATGACTTGTATATAATAGGGTAGTCTAAAAATATGCAGGAAAATCAATTTTTTGGAATTTTCTTGCTGCAAACCGCTTAGAATAAAAAAAAAAATGAAAAATAAGGAGGCCGGTATTTTTTTATTTTGAAAACGGTTAATATCTAACCGTGCCGCAGGGGCTTTAAAGTTTAAATTTGAAGAACGTTTGCAAAGCAATTTTAATAAAATTTCAAATATCAAATTTGATAAAAATCTAAAATTTCCGCCGTTTTGAATTTATGAAAGCTGATTTGATTTTTGTAATTCGCGACGCAAAGAACCTTTGGATAGCAAATTTGATAAAGCTCCGAAAATTTTTTAAAAACCGCCATCTTGGATAAGCCATTTTGAATTTTTTAAAACTGATTTCAGCTTTGTAATCAGCGACGCAAAATACCTTTGGATATTAAATTTCATAAAAATCAGGAAATTTAAAAAAAACATCCGCAATTTTGAATTAAAAAAAAAAAACGATTTAAGCCTTGTAATCAGCGACTAAAAGAATCTTAGGATACCTAATTTCATAAAAATCAGAAAATTTTTTCAAAATCCATCCGCCATAAGTTTGGAAATCAGCGACGCAAAAATAACTTTTGGATATTAAATTAATATCACCGACTCAATGAAAGTTTGGATATTAAATTTCTATTTGACTTGATTTATAAAAACGTCAAAATAAGGCAGTTTTATATGCCTCCCCTTTTCGGAAATGCTTGATTATTTCATGGTGGAAAAAAATTTTACTTTTTCGGACAGTGTAAGAAATGTTATGAAAAAGTAGTTAGTAAAATTTATAAGTTAAACATGTCCTCAAAATTTTGTTGTTTTAATATTTCTGAAGGAAAATATAAGTATTTCTATTCGATCAAAAAATATTTATTTTGAAAGATTTATAGGAATTCTAGCTTAAAAATGTATTTTCCCCATATGAAATGTATAGAAAATTAAAAAAAACCCCGGCGGCGTGGTTAAATATTAATCGATATAAAAATAAAAAAATCTAGATATTCTTCGATTCTGGATAGGTGTCTGGAAAAGAAAATTTGCACCACCCTAATGTATTAAGCTGGCAAAATACCCATGCATACATATGCTTGTATGTACATAGAAACATTTTATACAATATTTCCTAGTAATGCTAGTTGAAAAATTCAATTACATGACCCACTGTCGCCAATCAGATTTTATGATGATTCTACACCAGTGTAACGACATGCCCGCTGAGTGTACAGACAACAAATCGATCGCCAGTATTTGTTACTAGATAACTGGGGCGCAGTGAAGAGTACATATACATGTGTGTAATACTACACAAATGCATATACATACACGCATACATATAAACACAGTTATTCGTTAGTTTTCCATGCTAAGCTTGCATATTGAAACGCCCTGTCTTAGGTTGCGTATACGTCCCGTTGACCGACATATGTAAGTGAATTTACGTGCTGTCCTTGCAAATTTGCGCTGCGATGAAATGGTGTGTATGTAAATATGTATATAAGCATAGCAGAACATAACGATGTTAATTTGAAGGCAAGGGAGCGCGATGAGGTAGTTCTTTTTTTTTTTTTAGCTAGCTACCGCCCAACTGAGCTAGATAGTCAGTCCGTAGCCAGCGTGCGCTATGAGCAACAGGGTAAATACTGTCAACAGCGAAAATTGTCACCACACCTTGCTTGCTGATGTGGAAGCCAGTGCAATTGCATCAGGTGCAATTGAATCAGACGTAAATTTGTTCGCTGCGAAGGACATTTCCAAGGCAAAAGTGAAAGCAAAAGTGAAAGCGAAAGAAAATCGGTGGAGAATGACGTTGTGGCTATTGCTCACAAGAAGACGTGCCATTGTTGCTAACGCAAACTAAGCAATCATAAGTTAAGTACGAGGGTGGCAATGGGTGCGCGCAACATGACATTCAATGCAATTATTTGTTGTCGAAATTTTAAGATTTGTTTATTTTTCATTTTATTGAGCTTATGTACGCATACTTGTATCCTTTTCTTTACCTTCGGTGTGACGTTCTTTTGCATATTAAGCAGCAAAATGTAAATAGCAAAGCAAGGAATGCAAGGAATGCAGATATGGTACATAACAAACATACATACTAACTAGGGTGATTCAAACTTCGAATAACTTTTGAACGAGTTGACTTCTGACCTTTTTTTTTAAGATTGTTCAATTTTCTACAAAAACACTCCAAGACCTTTACAGTACAACGTCTCGTTCGTTAAATATAAAAATCAGAAGTAAAAAATCAATTTTTCCTCTTATGGGAAATCGAAAAGTGCGATGCGGACATTCCGTATATTAATATGCTCATATATTCTGCGACTTATTTTGGCGTCTAAGCGAAACTTTCGAGCATGGTTCCGAAGAAAAAAAAATATATTTTTTTTGAATCACCCTAATACTAACACAAAGGCTATCAGCCGATATGCAAACACATAAGCAATCTTGTTTTTTTTTTTTTGTTTTTTAATTGAAGAAGCAGGATTTGGCAGTTATGGTAAGCAGGTCATACGATGCATGCAAACAACTAAGATCTCCAAGCTTTTATTTGCTTTCAGCCAAGCGGAAAATCGTATACTAGTTAGCTTATAAGTGATAGGTTCTAACAGTGCATTGGCTTTGACTAGAGAATGTCAATTTACGTTTCACAAAAATTGCTTTACTTCGTGGAAGAAATAGCAATTAAGCTCTGCCGTTTCGGTTATTCTTTGTAGTTATCAAGTAAACGTGTATGTCGCATGACAATCTTTGCTTTGTAACATCCCAGCAAAAAATCGGTAATCGCTTTTAGTGGTAACGTGTTCTAGAAGGCATAGCGTTATAACGCCTTCGAATTTTTTCGCTTCTTTTAGGCATTGCCAGTAATGCAAAGTAGAATGTGCTACAATATTTTATTTATCTCGCTTCTTCGTTTCATTTCGGGGAATGCAAAGTAGAATGTCCTATAATAATTATTTTTTAATTCGTTTCTTTGCTTAATTTCCGGGAATGCAAAGTAGAATGTCCTACAATATTTTATTTGTTTCGCTTCTTTGCGTCATTTCAGGTAATGCAAAGTAGAATGTCCTACAATATTTTATTTGTTTCGCTTCTTTGCTTCATTTCGGGGAATGCAAAGTAGAATGCTGCATCGTAGTCAGCTGAAAAATGGAATGAATATCCAAAAATTCTTTTTCTACCGTTACTTTCTGTGGAAATTTGTCTCGCATAAAAATCATGTTTTGCTTTGTTCAATTTGCAGCGAAGTTGAAGTCAGTCAATGAAGTGACGTATAAGAGTGAGGAAGTACAATTTTAAGCTTAATTAAATATGCATGTATTTACATACCGATTTTAAAGAAAATCTAAATACCTAAATACATACATATGTACGCTGATTTATAAAAATTTTAATTACCCTGCAGTGAAAAATTATCAATTGTTAAAACTAACCAACTTATAGTTAGCTTTTTGGCGAGATTTCGATTAATACCTCACTTTTAATTAGCTATGACAAAACCAACTTAAAGTGAATTGTAAAGTCGTGCAGGAGTCATGCAGACGCAATCGAGAGTTGGTTTTCTTTACAAGTTTCTATTAAATATCCTCATACAAAAATTACTTTCAATACACTTTTTTTCTGAACTTCGCAGATTCTTTTTCATATTCAGGACAAATAAAAGGAAGATCGAAATTTTATACTATCATTTTGAAGTTATGTCTGACGGTGTTCGAATATGGGGCCACCCAGAGCAGAATATGTAAACAAATATGAAATGTAATAAAGTAAATAAATAAGTAAATAAAAAAGTAAAAAAACAAAAAAATATTTTGTTTTTCTTATTGATATTTTATGTCCAAAAGTAGTTAGTTACAAGTTAGTTGACATGTAATGCAGAGGTATCCAGGTCTGACTTTTTTGCGGCCATCGCCCCACAAAAGTAGTTAGCTTTTTTCGAACAAAATACACAGTTAATAGTTAGCACTAGTGTTCGCGTAAACAGGCTAAAGTTAGGTATAAGCTAACGTCACTCCCTGCAGGGTAATTTTAACCTTTTAAGACATTTTCTGATTTCAATTTAATATAAATAAGTATGTACTTATCTAGGCATTCTACATTAGTTTATCTGTAAGGCATTCTTTGTTCGCTTCTCTGGATTCTGTTTATCCATGCGTTCTCCCTTCGCTTGAAGGTAATGCTGCGGGTAAGGGCTTACCTCCAATGACATGCCCATGTTAAAATAAGGAATTCTTGAAGCGAAACGGTAAGCGATTCCCATCGCCTAGCTCGTTTCCACTTTCGTTTCTGTGGTAATCGTGTTTTTTGCTGGGATTGAGCTAAATGCAAGCTTTGAGTTCAAAGTTTTCGCCAAATTGATATATTGCCCACCCCAAGTATTTATTGCAAAGAGGAAAGTAGCCTAAGAATATGAAGCTCTTTGATAATTCGAAATTCGCTGGCATATTGTAAGGAAAGCTTTTTATAGCATATTTCAGAGAATTTGAATTTAAAAGAATGCATAAAAACTCATTGATTAAAGCACAACTTGAAGAATCACAACTGGAATTGTATAAAGTTTACACGCCTTAAAAAGACAACTAAGAAGTCATCGTTTTAATGGACTGAGAACTTTAGTTTTAATGGCGTCAAAAGCACTAAATAATTATTTGCACGATTTATGAAAAGTAAACTTTTTTTGTCCACGTCATGATCGAATATTGCGTCTGGTGGTCTAGAACGCCAAATCGCGTTATGCAATAATTCAGTCCTAACACGTATGTCAAATCATACAAAATTCTTACCAGTACCTATTAGGGATGGTAATTTTTCGCTTTTTAAGATCCCGGGATTTTCGGGATATCGTTATCACAATCCCAGAATGCCGGGATTAACCCCGGGATTTAGATATTCATTACTTTTCAACAACTTCAATCGAAAAAATTCCGTCTATATTGTTTGAGAAGCTCTCTACCATAAAATAAATAATAAATAAATGGGTTTGAAACATATTTTTTTGTTTAAAGAGGCGTTTTTATTTTTTCTCTATGACGTCAAGATTTATTTTGAAGGACTTTGTGATTTCAAAGATATGATTAATCCCAAAAACTATTTAAAAAATTCAATGTAATAAGAATAAAAATATGGGTACCAAATAAAGGAAAAAATTTTTTAGAATGTAAAATAAATAATATTTTTTTAAGTTGAAAGAACGAAATTCGAGGATGTTATATTTAGAGTCACTATGTCCCTAACATATAATTTATTCAAAAACAAATATTGCGAAATTTCAGGGAAAAAATTTTAAAAGGACATTTTCAATACTTAACCGTCATTATTCAACAAAAAATTGAATCTGTTTAATTCTTCAGAACTTTCTCTTTAATGTGATGTCCATACTTTTTCTCTAAGCATATTTCACTGAATTTTTTAAATAATTTAAAAAAAAACTGACGTCAGAGTGAAAAACTAAAAACGAAATTTTACATGGTTTCGCGAATATATTGATATTTCTGTTTAAAATTTACTATCGCGCGGTGTTATATGTATAATGAGCTAGAAATTTATAAAAAAAGATTAATTATTAAATAAAAAAAGAAATATAGCCAATACTGGTCAAGAAAAGGAGTTTCCATTATTGCCATCAGTGCAAATTTTAAATCCCGAGAATCCCGGAATTACTTGCCAAGAACCCCGGGATTTTCGAGACCTTAAAAAGTCCACGATCCCGGGATGCCGGGATTAACATTCCTAGTTTCAACTAAACATGCCAAATGTGAAACAAATCAGAGCATAAATACGGTTTTCCAAAATATCTCGACCCTGGCTGGCGCCACCTAACGAGACCATTTTTGTGCAAAAATGTTTCTACACACATAACCAATAAATATTATAATACATATATATTATAAAAGTCAGCCAAATCGGCCTATAAATAACTAAGATATAGGAGTTTGAATGATTTTTACGCAGTTGACTTTTCGCAGGAAACGCCCCTATAGAGTTTTTTGTAGGGTGACTTATAGGGAAATTTCACAAAAAAAATATATATTTTTTTTTGTTGCTGCGGTGACTAAGCATATGAAAATTGTCCCAAAAAATTTAGTTTTTTTTCTTTTGAGGGTGACTTATAAGGAACTTAAAAAAAAAAAGAATGAAAAACTCCTTACACACTAACCCCCTACCAGATCCAGAATTAGTATAAAATTAACCTTTATACACATTTTCAGTTTACACTTCTTGCTGGTGTTTAAGATGAATTTTGATGTTTTTGGTGTTTTCAGAGGCATACAGAAAATTTAATGGAAAATATTTTGTAAAACATTTTAGTCCATTATATCCATATTTTACGTTTATTTGTTGCTCTTTCTAAAAACGGCCCAACTATTGGAAAGTTAGAGGGTTAAAATGTGTCACAAACAGAACGTCTTATTCTTCATAAAAACCTCTGAATACACCGTATGTCTAAAATGTCAGGATCACATGGTTTCCAACGTCGGTTTTCCATAAGAATCTGCAAAAGGGATACAACTTTGACCACTTTTATAAACTTTATAGAACACTGAAAAAAATTCATAAAATTTTCATCCAAACTTCAAACTTTTTTCTCCTAAATGTAGAAATTTTTTCAGTATACAGTTTTATAGCTCATTAAAATTTGGTGCAATTATGCGCAAGTTTCAAGCAGCTAAAAATTACTGTTGATTTTTTAGAATTTTTTCTGTCGCATTTGCTTCCATATAACGAATAAACACAATTTATTTACATATATAGGAAAAAAAACCGCAACACCTTCGACAAAAACAATCCAAACAAATCAACAGTAATTTTTAGCTACTTGAAACTTCCACATTACTGCACTAAAAATTAATGGGCTATAAAACTATATAATCAAAAAAAAATGTTCACTTCTGAGAAAAAACTTTGAAGTTTGGATGAAAATTTGATGATTTGATTTTTTTCTGTGTTCTACAAAGTTTTAAGCTTGGCTTTATATGGTATTTGGTAGGGAGTAAACTGTATTCCAATTGAAAAGTCTTAAAATTCAATAAATAAACATAAGTGGCATAGAATATTATTTTAAATTTGGTCCAAAATGATATGTCCTACACTGTACGTCGCTAATTTAAAACGTGGTACTAGTTATCAAACAGTCAAGAGCAAACTTCATGTTCCCATTTATTACACCACCCTAGTTTGATAAAAAAAATCCCATTATTGCAATCTAAATTAGCAAGGAGTTCCGAGACAAGAGAAAAATTTGTTATGCCAGCGAACAACAACGAAACAAATCAATCACTTTGAAGAGGATCTCATTAAAAATTTAGGAAAACAAAGCGAATGCAATCAAACGATTTCGAGTACTAAATAAAAGTATGGCATGAAAAATTATGCCATTATGTCGAAGGTTAAACATTAGTCCTTGACAAATGCACAAAGTTCCAAAACCAGCATACATACATACACAAATACAAACAAAAGATTAAAGACAAACATTTGTATACGAAAAATTGAATGTTTAGTAAAGTAAAATGATGAGAACAATATAAAAGAAGGGCGATAAAAATCAATGAACCCACCAGCAAGCAAATATTGCTGTAGGCGTTAAATGAAAGGAAAATAGTATTTATGTACGATGAGAAAAGCAAAGGTTTATGAGGAATTAAGTAAAAATTTAAAATATTAGTTATCAATATCATTTTAAAGGGCATGATAGTTAAATAAAAATACAACAGGCAATCATTATTTCGAATTTCCAAAATGAGAAGTCAAATTAAAGAACTGGGATTCTACATATGTAGATGTGCACAGGTTACATTTTTTGAAGTTACAGGGAGATCTGAAATTTGATGAAATGAAAACCGACACCATGCGAGACCTCTCATCACTGAGAAATGGTTTAGATTAATCATTAGGAATACTTTTCGAGGTTTTTGGATAGGGTTTCACCTGTTTAAAAAAATTTATCAAATGTTGGCGATTTGACGCCATGCGGGTTCACTAGTATATATTATTTTCAGGATTTATGGCGTAACCAATGGAATATTTCCAAAACTTAAAAATGTTGCACATTTTTCTGTAAAATTTTAATCAGCGTGTAAGCGTGTTCATGTACCGCCTTTCCATTTTCAATTTCCGAGCAAGTTCAATATAAAGAAGCTTATGCTTTTAAAAACCACATAAAAATTACTATACGTACATTTAATTTTATACAAGTACCAGATAAAATATGCTTCTATCTATGTATGCATTTTTGTACTCGTACATGTGTATGTACATTAGACTGTACCAGAAAAAACGAGTTCGCCGTACACCTTCGAATGTGAAGAATTTTTCGGCAAGGCAGTTTCGAAAATTTTTTTAAGTTTTTGTTTGCTGATTGAGGGGTAGCCTATTTTCGTTATAACTTCGGCATTTACAGCGCGATCCTAAAATATGATACGAATGTATGTATGTACATACAGTATCGGTCATATCTATAGCACGTCATTTCAAAGTGATATTGTGTGCCACTTATGTTTATTTATTTATTTTTAAGAATTTTCAATTAAAGTTTAGTTCATTCTCGGACAAACCCCATATATACCCAAGTTCAACAATTTGTAGAAAACTACAAAAAAGTGTAACAAATTTTCACCTAAATTTCAAAATTTTTTCTCGGAAGAGTACACAGTTTTTTAGTCCCTGCAATTTTAGTCTGATAATGTGCAAATTTCAAGTGGCTACGAATTACCGTTAATTTTTTGTAGCATTGGCTTCCATATAATAAATAAACTCAATTCAGTTGTATATGGAAGAAAACCGCAAAATCCTTGGCGAAAAAAATTCTAAAAAAATCAGCGGTAACTTTTCGCCACTTGAAACTTGCACATTATCAGACTAAAATTGATAGGGCTATAAAACTGTGTATTCAGAAAAATTCAAACACTTCCGAGAAAAAAGTTTGAAATTTAGGTGAAAATTTGTTGCACTTTTTGTAGTTTTCTATAAGTTTTTAAACTTGGGTTTATATGGGTTTTGTCTGAGAATGAACTGTATTTTAATTGAAAATTCTTAAAAATAAATAAATAAACATAAGTGGCACACAATATCACTTTGAAATGGCGTGCTATAGATATGACCCTTACTGTATATTGGACTGGTTCAAAAAAATCGACTACAGTAAAATCCGGGTAGAGCGCATGTTCTTAGAACTAAAATCAGGAGTCTAAAGACTTTTGACCAAAAAAACAAATTTTATTTAAAAAATTATTTTTATAATTCTAAGTTAATTTCTTCCAAGAAAGTCTTTAACATTGCTTTGTTTGTTTTTTCTATTATTATATTTTCTATTATTTTTTTCTATTCCTTCGCGTCTTTATATCGAAAATTTCGAAGGAAAAGTGTATTATCAAGAGAATTCTAGTTTTCTTGGCACACTCGATAGTGGTATTTGAGAAATATTTTTTTTTAAATTTGCTCACTCTACTCAGTACAAAATAAGTTATGTGTTCACTTGCCGTTGTGAAATATTTTTGGGACAGTGAAAATACGCCTGTCAAAAGCCCAGCTGTCCGTCCCTCATCGCGAATTTCCATTTTTCATATAAATAACACAGTTAATTTTTTTTTTTTAATTTTGAAATTTGTAACTCGTTTTTAAGGAAACGTATCAGAATGAGCGATACGTTTATGTTTTTGAAGGAAGGTGAAGACTGTCAAAGAAGTCTGGAATGATTTTTCCATAAATTCACTCCTCCAAAAGTTATTTTAGTTTAAAGTCGAAAAAATAAAAAAGCGTTATTTTTTTACTTTCGGTAAAACGTTAAAAGTTATCAATGAATATTATAGAATTTTTCTTGGAAATTTTATAATTCCGAACTCGAAATAAGGATCATTCACAGGCGTTTTTTTTCACCGTCCCCAAAATATTTCACAAGGAATTATGAAAAAAATAGTAGATTTTTTAATCAGTTCAATCTATGTATATCGATGTACTTCTATTTTTTTTTGTTCCATGTTCATTGTACGTACCACCCTAATGCGAGTAAATTAAAGCTCAGCAAAAATCATTAAACTTTTGCTAAGGAAGTATTTCGATTATTCCAAAATTTTTTTATTTTTAAAAATTTCTTTGCAAAAATACATTAGATTCCAAGGGTGTACGGCGAACCTTGTTGTTTGCTTGAAAGATGTTACGGTCTAATGTACATACATATATCTTCATTTGCAGTCCGCAAATATCCGAACAGCTGCAACTGACAGCAATATCAACTTTTAAATATTTTATTTCCCTAAAATGAAAACTTCGTACAATAAGTTATTACATATAGTAAAAGTATGTTACAAATCAGAACGAGTGGGCGTGCATCAAAATGTTGCGCGAATACGTTTTTGTTGCAAACATATACTTGTATGTGCATATGAGCGTTGGTTGCTTACTTGTAGTACATATCCGAAATTTCATATTCTAAAATGCATATGAAATAGTAGCAAGTACCCGAGGTGAACCTGTACTTACTACACACACACATGACACACACAGGCGCGCGCTTCTAAACACGAGCAATTCATAGCACGTTCTTTACGCTTACCATCAGTAACTGGGCCAAGGGCAAATGTACATATAGAGCGGGCGAGGGCTTTGAATATGTGGGACTTTGTGTGCCTTTCAGTATCGCACACCACAGACATCATCTTACCACAATGTGGTATTGAATGTTGCCAAGTAGGTGGCAAGTTGAGCGGCAAGCAGCCTTTCAACCTAAGCCACCAGCATCAATGGCATCAAAATGGTTGCATTATTTGCATCCGAAAAGCACTAGCTTTTCTATGGCATTGATGGTGGGCAACTAGTGCGTTTCGAAGGTTAGTCGATTGAAGCCGCACATAACATGGCTTTCTAATTTTCGGTGGAAGTGCTCTAAAAGGCATTATTCATTAATAATTCGCTACTTTGCTATTCCATTCGTCGAATAAATAGATCGAATTCTATGTAGAAGTTAACAAAGACATTCTTAAGTGAAGAAATTTGAAAAGATATATGTAAGTTGTTACCGCCATAAAAGACGACGATGTACCTCCATCAAAACGATGAATACAAACCTTTCTAATACTTGACAACTTTTTAATAATTATAAGCTCCTTTACAGATCGCTACTCGTATCTCAATGATACTAACTCTCCATACAAAAAAAAATCGGTACTGTTTTCCCCTCCAAAAATGGAGTTTTTTATGAATAAAAATAGTTTATTAAAGATGTTTTTTGAAAGAATCCCCTCAAATGATAAAACGGTTTAAGCTTAAAACATTTACATACAAATATTTAAAAGAAATTAAAAAAAAAATTAACGGATCCAGTTAATAAATGTAGCATAATAATAACTAGTTAAAAACAATTACATTGGTTCCTTCAAAACGAGATAAGAAACTCAAAAAAAAAAAGAAAATTTTATTTAAAAAAAATCACCAAAATTAATTTAATTTTTTTTTTTGTTTTTTATAATAATCTTATTCCGTTAGTAAAATAGTAGAAATAGGCAAGGGGAATTAAGACAGAATTTGTCTTATTTCCGACCTTTATTGGTCTTATTTCCGACCTTTATTAGTATTATTTCCCATTTAAAAATGAAATAACGCAAATTTTGCTTTATTGCCGTGTGCCTTATAACATTTTTCTTGCACTCAGTTCGAGAAATTGCCGTCTTCGAGCTGTAATCTCCATGTTCCAATACGCATAAACTGCATTTAAGGCTTGGTGGAAATGAACTCTAAGTCCTATGTCTCTATTTAAATTTGCTGTTTATCATACTAAAATTGAATGGACTAAAAACTGTAGGTGTTGATTTTTTTAAATATTGCACCAAGTTCGAAACTTGGATTTATATGGTTTTTGTTTAGTTAAAACTGGTCAATATGTGGTGTGCTTATAATTATGATACCTTAATCTCTTTTGTGTTTGGCGATAATTAGTTCTCATAACAAAACCATATAAAATGGTTAATAAGCAGTTATGCGGTTATAAAACGTAAATAAAAATAAAAAAATATGAACGAGCAATGTTCAGTGTTGTTTTTTTTTTTTTTCAAAATAGGTCTATGCATAGAACAAGCTGCTCTACCAATTTTCCAATTTTCATACTGAGCTTTTACGTGTCCTTCGAAATGTAGTCAATAACTGAAGAAGCATTTGTTTAAACATACCCGCTTTAATTGCCAATACGCAATTTTCGCATTCTACTTCTAACCGAGCGAAGCCATTTCCAACGATTAATTAAAATGGGCAGAATATTGCATTCCGAGACTATTCAACATAAAGGGATAATAAAAGTAGGGAAGTAAGGAGAAGTACATAAGAATAACACAGAAAAATCTTACGAGCACATTGCCAGCGGATATTTGACATGGTTGAGCTAAGCTGAAGCGAGTTTTTCATATAAATGCTGCGGTAGCGGAAACTACGATTACTTACAAAGCAAAAATGATGGGTGGAATACATACGAGTAAAGCACAAAAACAGGACATAGAAAACGATATAAAAGTAAGCCAAACGACTTAAGCGCACACAAAAACAGAAAAAGGAATTTATTTATTAAGTTTAGAAGAAACATTTGTTTTGCAATAAGACGGCAGCATACAGTGGCGCTCAAAAATGGATGAAGGGTGTTTCGTTTTTATTATTTAAAATATTTTTCAAGCAAATTTTTTTTTTTTGATATTTTTAAGCAAATACGATTCATGCTTTAACAAAAACTATATAAACCTAGATATAAACTTTATACAGAAAATTCCACAAATTTTTATCTGAATTTGGAGCTTTTTAACCAGAACTTTTAAAAATTTTTTGTGTATGCCGTTAAAAGGCTTATAAAATTTTTAGTAAAATAAGTGCAGGTTTTGACAGGCTAAAAAAACGCATTGATTTTTAAAAATTTTATAAGCCTTTTAACTGCGTACGCAGCAAATTTCTAAAAATTCTGGTAAAAAGTTCGAAATTTAGATATAAGTTTGTGGAAGTTTTCTATGTTCTGTATAAACCATATTTTTATAAAAAAAAATATCAAACAAATTTTAGCTTGAAAAACATTGTAAATATTAAAAACGAAACATTATTCATCCATTTTTGACCGCCACTGTACATATATGTATGTATGACTTATAGCGAAGATATCAAAATAAGCCAGAAAATAACTAAATTTTTGCTTACGCTAAGATATTATTCACTAGCAGCGAAAACTAAGCAAGTGACTGATGTATCGCACTCCCTCCTTCATTTGATTGTTGCCATTGGATTTTGCCACTTAGCGAACTTGCCACCAAAGCGCAGCTAGTCAAGTGAAATAAAGTCAGATGTTGGCGGTTGCCCGATTTATATTCAGTTATTTGCTACTTTTCGCGCATTAATAAAGGATTTTACGTGGCTTTTGCCAGCAATTTCGGTTGACTTAACTTTATTTTGTCTTTGTAGAGTAAAATTATTTGCCTTACTTCTATGTATGTCAATTTTGTTCTGAATACTCTTTATTCATGTATATGTGCTTTTATGAAGAGGTGCGCGCAAAAGTCAGTTGCCACTATTTCACTTCATGCTAAAAATATTATAAATCCCTCTGGGACGACACTTGCCACTTTGTTTACAAAGTTTACAAACGAACGCTTGAGTGCAGTTAAAAAAGTATTGAGTTTATGTTGGCGGCAAAAGTTGCTTTGAAACCGAGCCAAGTTTTTTGCATCTACAAAAAACATAGTTACATACTAGGGTGGTCCAAAAATGTATGCGAAAAAGTAAAGTCGGAATTTTTATGCTCTCGCCCCCTAAGATTGTTCTATACCGAAAAAAATATACCCCTATTTTTTTTTTTATCAAAAAATATTTAGAGGTCGTTCATTTTATATGGGGGAAAACAACTTTTCGCATAAATGGTTTAGAATTCCTTGAAAATCAATATTTTTCGATCGGAAAACTCTCGGAGACTCCCATAAGAATACCCAATTATTTATTTAACCATTTTTTTATAGTAACTATATTTAATAGGTCCGCCAAAACACCTAAAAAAATACCAGAGAATGCAATGGGCGCGGATAAATAAAAAATCGTTAGTATTAAAAAATGGTTAAACAAACAATTGGGTATTGTTATTGGGAGACAGAGTTTTTTGATTGAAAAATATTTATTTTCAAGATTTCTATACCACATCTACGAAAAGTTGTTTTTTCCTATATAAAATACATGGACAATTTTGAGCGCTTGGAGCGACCTCTAAATGTTTTTTGATTCGAAAATAAAAAAATACGGTTATATCTTTTTCGATGTAGAAACATCCTAGGGGGTGAGAGCATTAAAATTCCTACTTCACATATTTTTGACCACCCTATTACATGCATATCTTTATACAGAGTATATGCAAGTGTATGTATGTGATAGAATACACGACTGCATAGTTAAAAAAAAATTATGTTATAGTATGGCACTCAAGCCAACTGAAGCGCTGCTATCATAACACTGCCAAGTGGGCTGAGATAATAAGCGAAAGCTGTGGAAATTTTAATTCGAAAACAGTTAACTTGACACTTTTCTGTCGTCTCCGTTCACTTAAGCGCTACTTCTCCGTAGAATAACTTGTGACAAGATAATTGAATTAGCTAAATCGGTAATTAAAAATAAAAAGACCAAGTGATAAAGGTTGAGATGACTGCTATCTCGTGGGATAACTCTTAGACAAGAATAGAAATCTTTTGTGATGCCATTCTTTTAGAGATGAAATTAAAAAAGAAGTAAGAAAGGAAGGGAATTTTTTAATATGGACGGATTTACCGAATAATTGTGCGCCGATACCAGAGTCATGTCTTCGCGACTGCAGAGGATCGAAGGAAAAGCTTTAAAAAATTTTATTCTGCCACATTAAGTTCTGATAGGAACTTTGGCCCTTATTATGAGTTGCATTCGATTTTCGATCTTCGCTGGTTATGAAGATCGAATGCAACTCATAATAGGGGCCTTTATTAAGGATTCGAAAGTATTTATACTCAGCTTCACGTGGGGCTTTAAGGTGTTATGTACAGGGTGGTATTTAGTATTATTCGAAATGGAAGCTATATATTTTCAATGAATTAAGTGCAACGATTGTGCGATATGAATCTTGGCAGAGTTAAGTGTGCCCAAATCCAATTCGGTTCTCATACAAAATAAAGAACTTTGAAAATGGCATTTTTTGAAAACTTACTGTACACGAGTATCTCGGAACAAACAAAAATCCTGTGATTGCTCCATTTTCGTCTAAGGTCTTACCATCTGCAAAGTCATAACTCACTAGTTAATGTTGCAACTCAACAGTTCCTTATGAAGAATGTCACATGCATGTTTTCTGAATGTAATTATACGAACGCACCCAGTTTTCCGATAAAATCTTGACTACTACCAACGCTAAAATTTACACGACTTCGAAATTCTAAATATTTATGAAAAAGTGTGAGAAACCGTACTTTAAAAAATATTATTAATGCAATAACAGCCCGATTCTGTGCACTTGATAAATTAATTTTTTTTTATAATTTGTCAATTTTTTATTATTTATCAAGAATTGGAATTCTAGCACAGAAATCAAAAGCTCTTTTCTTGATAAATTATCAAGATTGAAAATGCTCTTGACAAGCGTTTACAAATGGAAATTTCATATGAAAATTATGAATTTTGTAGGTATGTATCATGGTGGAATAATAACAAGGTATTGTCAGTAGCGACGTGTTTGTTGTGATTTTGACAAGATGGGCATGCTTATTTTCCGTGCTGCCGATCTTAATTTTTATACTACTATTCGTTGGGAAATAGTATCTAAAATAGTCCATTTTAGTAATTCGTTTTATCGCGATTTTTAAAGAACTTGGTGTTTTCAGAACAATATTAATATTTAAAATTGCTGGATTTGTATAATTTTTGTCCGCAAAAAGTAAAAACTAAAAGAAAACGTACACAAAAATCGTATCAAAAGGCGATTTTTTATATTAAATAACTTTTGCTGCATTGTCTAATATTGAGCCAAATGAACTACTGACACACTAGAATAGAGTGGCTGCATGGTTAAATTAGAAATACGCTTATATTATCGATATTTATTTGTTATAATCTATTTAGAAAATCATTTACAGTCTTATAGAAAATTGCCTTATTTTACGGCTTTTTACTTTTTAAAGTTACAATATATGTCCAAGCTGTGTGGAGCTGCCGATACAAACATATATTCAGGCTTATAAGCCTGTAATTATACATTTTTCTACATTTAATTTGAAATAGTATGCACCAACGGATTAAAGGTAGTAAATAATTAGTACCTTTTCTAGTACTTTAAAATGCGTGACCGGAATAGACCTGCCGAAAAAGTGAGGTTAAGTTACTGACAACACCTTGTTATTATTAAACCATGGGTATGTATATTAAAAAATTTGTTTTCTATCATTTAAATACTGCATGTGCCGGCATTTGAACCTGCGTCACACAGAATTTATAGCCGACATCTATACTAGGGATGCCAAAATATGAGCAAAATTGTGATCCCGGTATTCACATTGAGCCACAACTTTTATGAATATGAGTAAAAATTCAATATCTGAAAGCATTTAAAAATACCATGAAATAAAACTATTTAAAATTTACGATAAACTGTTTGTAAACCTCACATATCACTAGCTTAGAGTGAAAAATTGCTAACTTCACTTTTTTATGAAAAATCATATTTTGATACAGGAGACTAGATAAATTAAAAATGCATTGTTTCGAAAAGGGTTTTTTCGTTTATATTCAATGAAGGGAAAATTTGCTAAGTGCATACAAAGTTCGAAATCTTTTAATAAAGATCGAATCCCTCTGAGGCATATAGAGTTTTTCTTTGCTGTATTCGCAGCGTTTCTGGGGTAAGCATATTGCTATATGGTATCATATCACCGGGCATCTTGTGAAAACTTTCCACCTCATAAATGTAGCGGCAATAAAAAGAACAGACGCACTGAGAACTGGGAGCGGCAAAAAGCTCAATTTTCGAGGTGATCACCAAATGATAATTGACATAAAAAAACACGCACCTGAAGATGCTAATACGCTAAGCTAAACGTTGGGCCGTAAGTGAAATAACTTCGCATTCACACCAAACCGATCGGACGTATGAAAATTGACTACATTTTAGGTGAAAGGGATAATTAACTATGTTTCAAAAAAGGATAGGTTTTGAAAATACTGAGTTTAATTCGTTTTATAACAATGCACTTTGAAATCAGGAGATCAGTACTTTTTGCTATATTTTATATGAGCTCTGCCTATGTGCGACGCCTTTACAGGATAATACTTTAGAAATAAAATTCGATTTTATGATTGTTTGGCGATTATCTCAGATTGAACTGTGTCTGTTAGAAACAACAACCGCTAAAAGGATAGACAGACGGATAAACTCGTTAATATCGGGAAGTAACTGCAGTTGATCCGGATTAAGTCCTAGAGTTAATTCCCAAACTTAACTCGGATCAAGGGAATATTCGATGACTACACTGACCAAAACTCAGAGAGCGTAGAATACAGAGAAGGGCAAAACTACCATGGACATACATACACCTTTTCATCGGTAATGCAGTCAACATACTAACTCAGATAGGAATCCAATTAAAATTGAATAAGAACTTATTTGAATTACTATGGTGACTGCATTACCGATGAAAAGGTGGATGCTGGTTTTGAATTGTCTTTGTACTTTACGCTCCCTGAGCAAACAAATACGCAAACAAAGCAGACAACTACTTCAACCGCGGTAGCCGAGTGGTGAGGACTGCGTACTATAAGCCTGTAGGTCGCAGGCTCGATCCTCGGTTTGATCGATTGCCAGAAAAATTTTGGTTTCATTGTTACTTAAATTTTTTTTTAATTTTATTTGATTAATATATTTAATTTTACTTTATTTTACTATTACTATTATTATTTGAGCTTAGTTTTACTAAAAAAGTCAAAGACAACTAACTAAAAACACCTTAAAAAAACATAGAAGTTGAATGAATAAAAAAAAAATAAATGAATATTCTACTGGCCGTGGTATTCTACGACCTACTGCCGTCTGTCAAGGCACAATTTTGATCAGATCAATTACACCGTTAATCCGGATCAACGTTGCTGTCTATCTATGCTTTAAGCCTTCCCGAAATGGTGGAAGCTTTAAGAAGAAAAAGCTTGCTTCATTTATCTCTTGAGCATCATAAGTATTTGACATCAGCTTCTTCTTAATTGAAGAACATTCATATTTTAGGATACGGCAGAGCTTCCAATTGTTTTCCTAACAGAAATTAAAAGTTAAATATTTATTAATATCCCCATACAATTTTCATGTAAACATTGTATATTTTACCTTATCATGACTTCTTCATAAATTGATTATTAATTACATTGAAACAAATTTAAATTCGTCAAACGTCAACCTCTACTGAGGATCGCTCCAAAGTCTGAGGCGTAAAGACCTAAGGCATGGTACATACATACATACATACATATATTAAACAGCCGGGATTTGAAAGAATTTCACAGCTTAGCGCACAGCTGCATGGCACAAATTACTCTGCGCATAATTTCAAAAACTTCGCTAATTAAATTTGACTTATCTGTAAGCGTTTCAGGCGGCTGAACAGGTAGCTTACCCAAGAAAAGTAATAATAAAAGAAAACGCGAAGGTAGAACTTGGGCTGCTGATGCTAGGAAGCGTTTTTACGTGCATTGAATTGATTATAGAAAATCCGTAGACTACTTAAAGTTTGGAGTAACAGCAGCTGTTAACGTGCGTATGCATATGCTTGATTCCTTTCTGCTTGATGACTTTCGATTTGGTTGAAAATTTGCACAAAAGCTAACAGAAATGGACTAACGAAAATAAAGATTCAGAGATAAAAAATTATATGTATATGATTCTAACTCAGAATGAAAGACCTAGATAAAAGGAAGCATAAAAAAGTTGTTGCATACTTTAACGGGCCATACATATTGGTTATTTGTTTTCCTTATACGTTCCTTGTATAAATATTTTGTCTGAGAAAGCTGAGCGAATATTTTTCTAGAACATTTTAACCCCCTTTTTAACTATCTAAAATGGGGCCAAATGACCGTTTCGTGAGAAAGCTGATGGGTTAAAATGATCTACCAAATTTACTATACAGTGACTCAAACAAGTGATCACATGTAGATTTTTTTAAATATTCACAAATTTTTTTTCTATAAAAATACTTGTACTACATATTTGTTAATTATTTTCTGTCGCTTTTTAAGTTCTTTGTATAAAGATTTTGTCTGAGAGTGCACCTGGTGAAATTTTTCGGCGAATCATTTTCTAGAACATTTTAACACTTTAGCGCCCGCTCAACTGCTATTTTATTCAAAAGCTAATGTACTACAATGCTCTAAAAAATGTTTTCTCTTGAAATTTTATTATACAGTGACTCAAACAAGTGATCACGTGTATTTTTTTTTAATATTCACAAAGTTTATATTTAACGAAATTTATTGTGTTGTTCATGTTTATTAAGTTATCGCAACATATCGAATTATTCAAATTGATCAATGTTTATAGAGTTTTCGAAATTAATAGACACAGAAAATTCGTTGTCGAAATTTACGGATAGTTATCGAGCTATCAAAATTTATGGGATTATCAAAATCTTTAAAGTTAAGTTATCGTAATGCATCGAGTTCTTTCCTTATTGATATTTATTGTTGTACTGAAATTTGTCGAATTTTATCTAATCGAAGCTTTTGGAATTTTCAAAATATATCGAGCTATCGACATTTCAAGGTTATATAAGTTTATCGAGTTATCACTGCTTATCGAATTTTATCGTGAGTGCAACAAATTAACGAAATTATCGATAGCTTTCTGAAAAAATGGAGCTATCAAAATTAACGAGTTATCGAAATTTATAGAGGTATCTAAAGTTTACGGAGTTATAGATTTGTATCGATATACTATATGAATTTTTGAGTTTCGAAATCTTAAAACGCACATTTATCGAAATTAGTCGAGTTATCGAATTTGTTTGAGTTATCGGATTTTACTGGAATGTATGGAGGCAATTCCAAGTCCTGCCAAAGTCCTCAAAAGATCTCCAAAGATATAAAAAATAGTCAGGTTTTAGTTCCAAAGCAAGGGATTTTTCGGTAAGTAATTTTGCTCCTTATAAGTTAAACGACGTGCTAAGTCAGAAAACCTCTCCAAGGGAGTTAATAACTAGAAAAACGGTCGAATTTTGACAGTAACTGACACTCCTGGTTTTAATAAATAGAACCCGAGAAAATGTTGGAACTCAGCAGCGACCCAAATTTCCATCGTTATATCTAATCTTCTCACGATGAGCTTTGGGAATATGGTACAAAAAGTTCAAAGGGGTCTACGAGGGAAAAAAGTTTTGAAATTTCTGGAATATAGTGTAGAGATGTGGGCTGTAGTAGGTTGATTATGTTCAGAGGACACGTTAAATGATATTATTATAGCGTCACTCTAGTAAGCGTTAACAGCCGCTTTAAAAAACTGCCAGCTTAGAGACACTCTATTTGAAGGATGCCATTAAGACGCTCGCTAGTCCAAATACCCAGCAACAGTACAAAATTAACCACAACTAAATAACATAAAAAATTCTCAGAAAGAACTCTGCAGAATACCTCTTTGATAACCACTTTTCGTTTATTTTATCTTTGAATAACAAGCATGCGAAATCAACTATAGAAAATAATATAAACCATTGACTTATTCTTGACTGCCGTGCAAATCGCGAAAATTTCCGCACGAAATCTTTAACGCTTCGACGCTTCTGTACTTCGATAGTGTAAAATTTTTGTTGTATTTTTATGTATTTTGTCTTTGCAAATGCTTTGTTTACTTGGCGCTTTTGTGGGAATTGATACTCGGTATATCACAAATATTTATGCACAATTTTGTTGGTAGGCGAATGAAGGCAAAGTAAGAAGGAAGGAAGTAAGTATTCACAAAGCACAAAAACCGCAACCGTAAGTACCGTACCGACTGTTAGCGGTTGCGGTTACACTTTTCGTAGCGCTATTTCAGAAGAACAAGATGATGAAGTGTAGAAGACGAAAGGAGAGGGATGTGCGGCAAAGTGCTAAAGTGGCGCGATTTGAGGTGTATAAATTAGTATGCATATGGAAATGAAATATTTATAGCGCACAACAACAAAAGCTGATATTCCTAACGTGAACTGGATGAACTGAGTGATTGCCAGAGTCAACAGCCGAGCGAAACGAGGCACAGTGACAAGAGACGTTGCGGCGGCTGGGATTACTTACGTACATACGGGCGAGTGAAGTGAGGTGGAGATCCATACATACTACTTGAATGGAGGAGAGAAATAATAGCGCGAAGCGCACGTTGATTGTTTTCTACATTTCTACGAGTGAACATACATATGTACATACATTGAAATGCATATTTGTAGCCGGTTTTTATACTCGTAGCGCACTAATAACTTACTTGGTATGTGCACGGCATTATGCCACTGGGGCAAACGTCACTCACCAAGTCGCTCTGAGTCATCATCACAATAAAATACAGTCAAGCGGGTAAGTATGTATGTCATTTAGTCAGTCAAACGGGTAAGTATTTTTGTCATTTAGTGGCAACGGCAGCGCCAGTTACGGTAACAGAGGCAGTGGCAATGACAGTGACACATTGGCATAGAAAATGCACATGAATGCATACATATACACATACATATATAAGATATCACTTGGTTTTGCAACTAATGAACGAATAATCGTTTTTGGTGGGACATTTGACTCCAAAATGCGATAAATTGTGAATTATAACGACATATATATGTCGTCGTATACAACAGTGAAAGATATTTATTTAACATCGACAAATAACTAAAGCATAAAATTATTTTCAAAAAAATACCAAATAATTTCTATGTTGTTTGCAATAATTATTTGAATGAATGTTACTGTTGGGACACTGAAAGTCTGTCTATTTTCCATTTATGCAATCTCATACGAATTTTAATATAAATCTTTATCTTTATCTTTATCTTTATCTTTATCTTTATCTTTATCTTTATCT
>NW_023458555.1:22796424-22801238 GCF_013731165.1 Rhagoletis pomonella | reverse complement strand
CTCGAAAATGTTAAATATATTAAATTTCTTCTCAGAAAAATTCTAAAAATTGGATAAATTTTTATTTTTTTCAATTTAAATTTTTTATTTATTTTTTTTTGCATTTCACATGGCACGCCTTGATTTGGAAGAACAAAATCACAACAGTTTTTGACACTTTCGATACTAGAAGCAACAACAAAATACACGCAAATGTTGTTTTTGCTCTAATGCTACTAACTGTTTGATATGCCTTGGTATACACTTAATATCACAGAAATGTAAGCACCTTTTGTTAGAAAGTTGATTTTAGAAAAATTTAAAAATAAATATTTTTGTTTTTTTTAAATGCTGTAGCTCAAACAACTTTTCCCAATTGCGCTGGCGGGCTGCCTTCAAAAGACTAAACGCAGCAATGACACCGAGTAATAAGGAAAACTCACTCGTAGTCACAACGATGACGCGGCGTATACTTAACCGCCTTACACTCTTCATATAAGTGCATACATACATATCTACTTCAATATATTTGCACGCAATGGACTACTGTAAACAATCACTCAACCAACATACACACTCTCACTGAAGAGCAGAGTTTTGTGGGTGGGCATTTTTTTTTTTTGGTATATAAACGCTACCCTAACTGTAATTCTCGTGTTGTTTCTGTCTGCTGCCGACAGGTGATTATATACATACATATATGAATAAGAAGGAAGAAAACTTAATTTGAAACATTGAAGCGGACAGTTTTAGATTTGATAGATCAATGTAGTATGTTTTCCTTTTTGGACTTTTATAGCTTATAATAAAAGAAAAGATATCAGTAGTAAATATGTGGGTACCATCAAACCAAGCCAAAAAATTATAACAAAAATACTAAACCATAGTGTAAATGCACTTATGAATATACCCTACAGGAAATGTATCTAACTACAGGTTAACTCGAAGTTCATTAGCAAGGATTTAAAGGTCACTATTATCTGTATATTTTCTTTAGGGAAAGCTACTATATTTCTATGGTGAGGGCCGCGTAAAAGTCAAGGGTGGTTACCACTGCATTAAATGTCAACTAACTTGTAACTAATTACTACTGGATATAAAAAAAATTTTTTTTTACTTGGTTATTTACTTAGTTTACCTAAAATTAGATATTTGTTTACATATTCTGCTGTAGGTGGTCCCATATTCGAATTTCGTCAGGCGTAACTTCACAATGATAGTATGAAATTCCGATCTTTATTTTATTTCATCTGAATTCGAAAAAGTATTTGTGAAGTGTAGACGAAAAGTGTACTCGAAGTAAAATTTTTAGGGGGATATTTAAATAGAAATTTGTTAAAAAAAAACAATCTCACGATTACGTCTGCATGACTACTACATTACCTTTCAACTAGTTTCAAGTTTGCTTCTTGTAGTTAACTAGAAGTTATATATTTTATCGAAATGCTGCAAAAAGCCAACTACAAGTTGGTTATTTTTTACCAATTGTTATCTTTTTTCGGCAAGGTATGTATAATAAGGGGTAAACAAATACACTTACATACAAATGTATGATTATCTTTACCAAAATACATACATACGTTCTCCCATGCCCATAACTTTCATTTCATTCATTCATTTTTTAAACGTTTTTATTTTTTCGAGTATTCTCAAGGCAAGCGAAGCAGCTGATTGGCATAAATCACATCGCTACCTTAATATAGAAAGGCCCTAACTCATTTTCTTCGAAATTCCGCTCTGTACAAAAGTGAGTAGATTACTCACCAACGACCAAAAATAATTTAAAAACAACAACCTCTTTAATAACATTCGCGATGAAAGATCCTTGGTTTTTTTAAGTGATACAACCACTTTTTAAAACAAAATATTGGATATGGTCTTCCTATATTACATTCTATATATACAAATGTATGTAAATATTTATGCCTTCAGCCCTGCCAGCTACTATAAAAAGTACAATATTTCTTCTTATCATACTGCTACAAATTATGATATCACCCAAGCTGTGAACGTTTACGAACAAAGTGTGGCACGCTATTGTGTTCATGTGTATGCACAAGCACACACATAAGGGCGGGGCAAAAATACAAAGGAATTAAACTTTTTGGAATTTTCCCGCTGCCACCCCCAAAACTGAAGAATATCGAAAATAAGAAGACGCGTATTTGTTTTTTTTTATTCCGAAATAGGTGAATATTAAAGTTTGCCATGTATTTCACATAGGGAAATTCCATTTCTTTATAGCTATAAAATCGATAAATATTTTTTGATCGCAGAAGAAATCTTCCCTTCAGAAATCTTAAAAAAAAATAAAACTATGCTGCTTGTTTAACTTAAAAATTTTACAAACTTGGGCCCACCTTAATACGCACATACATATGTATTTAAAAATATTGCAGCATACATATTATACAGTAAACTGCATATGAATAAATCATGCATACTAGCAAACGCTTTGTCATTATGGGGAATTTTTCTAGCAGGTTATGTTTTTTAACCCATAAATAGTCAGTGCTGTTCACAACAAATCTTAAAAGAGCAGACGTTTAGCGTTAATGTTGTTCCAGTGGCAGCATTGCGAGCTCGAGCATACTTCGTTATTTATGTTTCCTGCAGGAAACAGAAATACTTATTTTTTAATTAAGAAAGTCTTTTTCTCTATAAAAATGTAATTTTTTTTATTTCGCGCCATTTCTGCGCCAGAAAACGAAATGAGCACTCACGAAAATGAATCTATCGAGATACTAGTGCCCAGATTGCTCTCCTGTAGTTTACAGGTTTCTTAAAGGTTAAAGCGCTACTTTGGTAGGTGTTCTTATCAAACTAGATTAAGAATATAAAAAAACTAACCAACGTTTATATAGAATTCAATTAAACTTTTGGCAAGATAACCTTGAAAAAATTAAAATCTAAATCACTGAAGAGAGTGTTGCTCAGAGGCAGAAGTTCACGCTGCACAGCAAGCACTTGATGTCACTCATACGCAGTGTTGCCTGTTCCTTCTAGAACAGTTTAATACCTATCAATGGGAAATTTCGTATTTAAAGCGCCTTTTCGAGTCAAAACTCTCACTTTTTAAGCCAGTGCCGGCCAAAACGTGCACATTACGTAGTTTGACTTCGCCTTTTTTTTTACTGAAAAACACTTGAACCTACCAAAATTAGTTTTAAGCTACGAACATGCCACAAGAAAAATGCTGCCACTTTTTTTCCTACCATAAAGTTATTCTAATCGAATTCATCGAAATCCGTTAATAAAAAGTTATGTTTCGGGAAATGAATATCAACAAGAACAATATGTCGCACATAAGAAAACGTTACTTGGAACTTAGCGCATATAACACACACACACACACACCGAGTACTTACTTTCAGAAGTGTTGAAACAGAAAGCCTTGATTCACGAGTACTCGAAAAACGGTCACAATTCTGAATTCTTCTGAATTTCCAATTGCATAGGGTGCCTACTGCAATCAATTAGCGGCCAAGCCGAATGACGGCCATTTCGAGTATGATGCTCTACAATCTTTAGTTATTCGGTTATACAGTAAATAGAAAAAAAAACACTTTTCATTTTATTAGCGAAATAAATAACATGCGCGAAAAAATTTGCTTCTACCAAGTATCTTAGTCATGGTTACAAAAACCGCATATATCCCCTTTAGACATTTTAATACAATACGCCACTGTGCCGTAAAAAATTATTTTCCAGGCCTAAACAGGTGTAAACAATCGTACAAAGGAAGAGTAAATATTTAAAAACAAAACTCAATAGCAAAAAATAAGCGAAAACAAAAAAAATGAACTATGTTAAAAGACACTATGCACACATGGGGCATATGTACATTAGGGTGGTCCAAAAATTCATGTGGGGGGGAAAAAGTAAAGTCGGAATTTTAATGCTCTCACCTCCTAAGACTGTTATATACCGAAAAAATTTTACCCCTGGTTTTTTTTCATTTTGAAATCAAAAAATATTTAGAGGTCGCTCAAAGTTGTCCATGTATTTTATATGGAGAAAAAGCATTTTTCGTGTAAATGGTATAGAATTCTGGAAAATCAATTTTTTTGATCAGAAAACTATTTTTTCTCTAGGAGACTTCCAATTTTTAATAATAACCAAAATGTCTATTTCGTCATTTTTTAATACTAGTGATTTTTATGGCTCGCCCATTGCATTTTTGGGGTTTTTAGGGGTCCTATAAGAAATAGTTAAAAAATTTAGTATTATTATTGGAAGTCTCCTGAAGAGTTAAAAAAGTTTTCTGATCGAAAAAATATTGATTTTCAAGAATTCTATACTACTTCTATGAAAAATTCATGGACAAATTTAAGCGCTGCGAGCGACCTCTAACTATTTTTCGATTTCAAAATAAAAAACGGGTGTAATTTTGTTTTTGGTATAGAATAATCATAAGGAGTGAGAGCAATAAAATTCCGACATTACATTTTTTTTTTGTCCACCCTAATGCACATGCTAGTGGTGCTTTATATGAAAACAAAAATTTCCTACGAATGCACATACTACTACTACCACTGTCGCAGCAAATTGTGCAGGTAAACGGTAAGTTAGCAAGAAGTTAGCAAAAGTCAACGCGCTTGCGATCACGTATGCAACAGCTCAAGAGGAGTGTACATAGTAGGCACTTCTGGCTGGGGAAATTCAAATCAAATATGGAAGCACAAATACGGCAAATACAACGGAAATCGGGCTGATTAGTGGAAAAAATATGTATTTGATTGCAGACAGGTGACTATTAGACTGGGTCGAAAAAAAAAGTTGCTAATATCCGCCCCTAAATTTAAAGATTATGTTGAGAGGGTTCTGGAAAAATT
>NW_023458555.1:22777833-22796324 GCF_013731165.1 Rhagoletis pomonella | reverse complement strand
TTTTTTTTTTGGAAATCTCCTTCGAAAAATACTTTAATAATATTAATAATAGATTGGCGCTTACACAATATGTTAGTGTTTGGCCGAGCTTATCCTCCGATTTTTGGCGTGAGCTTTGAAGTTGTCACACTAAGGGGAAGGACGAAGGACCTACAGTTTTACGCCGACTCCAAACAGCGCTTGTATTTTAATGAGAAGCTGTTTTTGCCATTGTTTTTGATGTTAGTCGGAAACTGGGCTCAATCGCAAGCCCTGCGGAATGGTATTGCGAACACACCACAGCGGCCAAAAAAATATTTCGGACTCATAAAAAAGCAGCCAATGTATCTAAAATTAGAAGTGGCTGCAAGCGCCAGAAATTTCAGTCCATGTCAAATACATACGCAGTGACAGAGTATTATCCTAGACAAATGCGCCTGAATATGGCTTGCCATCGCAAGGTTGACCGACTCACTGATTACTAATCACATTTTAATTGTTTGCTTTTCAGACCTAATTTGCAATCGTTTCTTACATTCTTGCAAAGTTTTTGTAATAAATTGCTTTATTTACTTGTTTTATGTTTTTCTCTATCTACTAAAGAATCCGTTTGGTAAAGGCTTTATGTTCTTTTCAGTCTTGCTGTCCTTTATGTGCATTTTTCATGCGCTACAAATGCTGAATTCATTTTGATTTTGCTCAACAATAAATTAAAATTAAATCGTTTGAGTTCAAGTATTTTTTGCAGCATTACTTGCTGCCGCATTGACATTCCAAAAGTTAGTATTATTTATATGGCATCTAAAAGCATAATGGTTCCGAGAAAGCTGTCATCAGCTTAAGTACTTACTTCGTTTTAGCATGTGCTTAAGCAAATAAATAAATGATTGATTAAATGAGTGTGTAGTTGAGTGAGTGCACTTCAAACAAACCACAAGGGCTTGTTTGTTTGTTTGTTTGGCAAATGATGCACCACAATTTATGCAAATTTTAATGGAAAACCAATTACATACATTTCTGTGCAAATAAGTGTGAAATTAAATAAAATGAAATGAAAAAAAAAAAATTTAATTTACATAGAATTCAATCAGATGGGTTCAATAAAAGTTATGAAATTGTAACAAAATTACAGGAAGTTGGAAAAAACCATCTTCGACTGTAAGTTTCAATTAGAATCGATATAGCATGTGCGTAGGTATGTATGTAATAACATACATATGTATTTATAATTATACTGGACAACTGTCGGGCTAACTTTAAAAGAAGTATTCCTATTTTATTGAGTAATTGTATATGTTCGAAATGTTAATAAAATAGGACTGTAAATATGGTTTTTAAGGCTATCTCGACACCAGCTACACCCATCAGTGACAATTTTTAGGAAAAAGTGGAGGTAAAATATGTTCTGAATATGCATAGAATTGGCCAGTAAATATAGGTTTTAGAGATATCTTATCTTTAGCGCCACCTATCGAAGTTTTTTTTGCCGTAGAATCCCAGTAATCAAATGAACTAGTTGCAAACTAACTCACAACTAGTATGAATCGCATGCCCAACTAGTAAGCCAACTATCTTTTTTCCATGCGATGAACTGGTATTTTTAACATGGGGATGTCCTACGAGATGGCAATTGTCAGATTTCGGTCAGAAATACACCAGTCTCATACTAGTTCAAAATAGACAGAAAAATACCAGTCCAATTATGGAAAAGGAAAAAATAAATATTTACATAAATATTTTAAACTTTTGAACATAAATTTAAATGCATTTTTCATTAAATGTTATTAAAAGTAAAAGCTTTCAGTCACAATAAATACTATCTTTTTTAATAACATTAAATATGAGAAAAAAAACATTTTAGTTAAAAGTAAAATAGATACTTTAGTTCATTTTCGAGTGAACTTATATAAAAATAAAAGTTTTCATTTTCATTTCTTTTTAAAATTTTTTCAAAGAAATAATTAATGCTTAAAATTTGAGATTTAGATAATAATAAAATAAATAAATAATTCATGCAGTTATTAAATATTCTTAATTTTTGTCTATAGTTTGGCTTGTTGATTGATAATTGAAATTAATCAAATAATCATATTAATCGTATAAATAAAAAACGTCAAAAATAATTGATAATGATCAAGAATAACAAAATAATCATGTTATTAAAATTAATGGATTAATTAACAACTTTTAATTGATTATTAATCATTAAAAAGGTGTTGATATTGGTATTTAATCATAAAACGGTTATCCCAAAAACATGCTTTAATTAATTATCATAATGATTATTAATAATTATTTAACAGGACTGGTATAATGGAATATGTACTCGCTTTAATGGTTTACAATATACCCAAATAAATGTTATAATATTTTGGGTACTTTATTGTATTAAACTGTCGAAGTCAAATAAAATTGTTGTGTACTTGGTACAAGTCTGATCATTTTCGAACTAGTTCGGTTTCAGTCAGGAAATTCTAGTTGTAAACTAGTATTTTTCCTGACCAGTTTGGGGTTTCACTGCAGGGATACGTCTTACGTTTCCACATGGAGGCTATGCTCAAATGTTGTAGTTGTAATTTTTAGGACTTTACGAAAACGCTTATTGCACAAGAACTAATGAAGTGATTTGAACGAAAAGTGTGGCATTTCAAAGATATAATTCCAAACCTATCGACAGATTAAATTTTTTAAGTAACCAATTCGGTTTCTGTCGTAGAAACAACGGTAAAAATTGGCTTGTTTTGGGGTCAATTTTGAGCCTTTAAAGTGCTCTAGCAACTTATGATTTGCAGATGTAACTTTCTTTGCCGGGATTTAGGTTCTTTGGAGCAATGGAAATATTATCGTGTATAAATTTTATATAAATTCAACCAATATTGATTGAGCATTTTAATGTCAAAAATTGTTGAACAAATTTGCAAATTTCTTTTAATTTCCAAAATACTTGAAAACGCTCGAATGATTTTGTTTTTGTTGTCTTTAACCAAAAATTCAAGATTTTCCTTTCGATATTTTATTGATTTTGTTATCGATATTTTTTGTCGATTTTGTTATGGAATTTGTAGTAGTTTTTTTTTTTATAGATGTAATTGATTTTGCTATCGATATTATTATCGATTTTGTTATCGATATAAATAGTTATCGCTTTTGTTATCGATACTTTTTGTTAGTGTGTGCTTTCGTTTTTGGCTTGGATGTGCTCTTATCCATACCACGTATTCTACGTTTAAATTCAGTGGCTGTGTCTCCGATACAGCCTACAAACCAAGGCGGAGGCGCTGGACAATATACCCCAGTACAAAAAGAATACATGAATTTGAGCTCGATCGGTTCAGTAGTTTTCCAGTCTATAAAGTGCATACAAACAGACATACGTGAGATTTTGATATTTAAAAATAAGAAAGAAAGAAGCTCACTCCCGACATCTCGTTATTTGCCAAATAAGAAAAAAATATTTGATTTCAGCGACTTGTGTCTTGTTCTTTTACAACTCACTCAAAGAGAATTTTCTAATATGTGCAAATTTCACGATTGTTACATTTTTCGACAAAAACGTCTTTAATGAAAAGTTGATTTTAATCTCTATACAATTTTTAATACTTTTACGTATTCCATTTCACATAATTAAATCTTGCGTATTTCTCTATTCTTGCTATGATTTACATCGGTCTGTACATATGTTGCCTGCAACTAAAGTTGTGCTTTTAAATTTAAATTGTACCTTTAGGAATACAAAAACAATACACCAAGGACATTTTTCATGCATTTTATGCCAGGAAGCAATTGCTATATTTAGTTGCAACAGCAGCTGGATTGTTTATCTATTTTTAAATCTCTTGTGGGCACTGCAGAGCCAAGCGCACGAACTATGTAGTAACAGCATCAACAACAATAATTTGCATGTGTCTGAGTTGTACACTCTCGCTTTACGCACTCCCTAGACTCGGTGTACTACTAGTCGTATACGCAATTATTAATGTTTCAAATTTATATTTTTCGCTGAGAGAGTTAAGTGACAGTCAGGGAGAGTCAATGTCGGTACAATGGTATAATTTAAAGAGTGATTGTTTATGTTCGTGTGTACATTTTTTAGCCAAAACCAGAGTACATTTTAAGCCATTGAAACTTTCAGCAATTGTGCAGACAATTACACATTGTCTACATACCATTTTTAAGTGAGTTAAACTTAAGCTTTGCAAAAAAATATATGTATATATTTTATCCTTGTTCCTCTTGGAGTTACGCATAACTGTCAGTCAAATAAAAGTTTTTTGCCATTGCTGAGTTAACATCCGCAATTTTACGTTGCCCAAACCACACGCCAGACCTTCGTTAAATTTGTCATTAATTTGTCAAAAAAAAAATGCTTGAGTTGCTTGTGTGTGTTTAAATTCCCGTTATTACGTTGGTCGTGCTTTGCATTGCAATTGTTGTAATTTTCACGCAGCCGGCGCAGCATTAACGGGGAATTTTTACATGGTTTTCGAATTGGGAATGAGGGTTACTTCACAAAAGTTTATGTAGATTCACTTTAGGAGTACTAACATAAACGTCTACATGCCTAGGTCCGTAAATAAACACATTGATTCCTTTTAACTATGCTTTCGCCACATTTATATTGTAAATTCAAGCGTTGTCTTTCATTACTTTCAACGCGTACACGCCTTAAAATATGTTGAAAATTTCAATTATTTTACTTTTGTGTATACTTTTCGGCGAAGTCAGTATTTACATTCCTAAGCCTTGAAGTCACAAATTTATACGTACACACTGACTTTATTGTATTGCCATATTTATCAACACTTTACAAATGCACAAAGCATATGAATCCTTAAACAAAGTCGAAAATTATAGAGTTTGTCCTTTGGAATAACAGTTAAACGTGAACAGAACCTACCACTCAATCTTTGAAATGTCGAAGTTACGAAGTTACGGCTCATATTAATCTCTGAGAGTTTCTCATGGTTGGTTATAAAGAGCAAGCCAAACTACTTCAACCTTAGCCACTCGTAAGTTGGACAGGCTTGCAGTAAGTGTAATGACGAGTTCAGACGACTGTGGAAGGCCAAACTTGATGTTGATGGAGAACTCATGGAAGTAGAGCCCTCCTACTTTAGGCGAAGAACCTCATCTCTTACCAATTACAATAACAGGAATCAGATGCATAAAGTTTCAACATAGCTTCCTCGGTAAGAAAGTAAGTTTCTGGCGAACACCCATAATGGAGGAAAAACAACCGTTGGGAATCTTCTTCTGCTCTCTTACTAGCAATGCAGTTCTGGCAAGTGTTTTGTAAGACAATATTTAAAATAGTTTGTAAGATTTTGTTTATTCTGGTACGAAAGTCTTTAAAAAAAAGTCTCCTTGTTAACTTTCATGGTGAAAAGCTACCTTGGCAGAACGCAGTTGTACTCATTTTTCTCGCTCTGCTTTAACAATCGCAATGGCCGAGTGAGCAAACCACTTCGAGCGTTCCGAAGTTCGAATTCTCGCAGATTCTGGCTTTTTTTTTAATGTATAAAATGAATTTTTTAAATTTTATTTATTTTTTTTAATGTATTATTTGTTTTAATTTTTATTCTTTATTTTTAAACACATTTTTTAAATTTATAGATTTTGTTGTTTTGAAAGGAAACATATTTTTTACAGAAAAAGAATTTTAAAATACTTATCTAGTTTTCTTCTTTTTTTAAATACAATTTTTTTAAGTTTTAGATTGTATTGTCTTAAGCGAAAAGAAATTTTTTTATTTAATTTAACTTTTGAAGTGTTTTTATTATTTTTTTTCAATTTATTAATTTTATTTTTATTTTACTCTTTAGATTTTATTGTTTTAAAAAGAAACATGTATTTTTTAGGAATTTAATTTAGTTTTTAAACACTTACTTAATTCTTTCTTTTATAAAATTTTTTTTAACTTTAGATTGTATTATCTTAAACAGAAAAAAAAATTTAATGTAATTTCATTTTTAAAAATTGATTTTATTTTTATTAATTTTATTATTTAACTCTTTACTACTTTTTTCTTTTTTTAAATAATTTTATTTTTTTTTTATTTTTAGGTTGTATTGTCTTAAACCGAAAAGAAATTTTAATTTAATTTAATTCTTAAAAACCGCTTTATTTTTTATTTTTTTTTACTCTTTACATTTTATTGCTTTAAAGGAAACATTTTTTTAAATTTAATTTACCTAATTTTTAGGAACTCGTTTACTTATTTTAGTATATTTTTTTAATTTTTAGAGTTTATTCTTTTCAAAAGAAAAATATATATTTTATTCATTTTTTTTAATTGTTAGTTTTTATTGTTTCAAAAAGAAAAAAAGTATATGTATACTTTTCAATTTAATTTAATTTTAAAACTTATTGCTAAAAGGCAGACATAAATAACGCTCAGACTTCCTTGTCAGAAGATCTTTTCAGACAGGAAAGCGAAAGAGGTTGTCTTAAAAATTACTTTTGTCTTTTTAAAGACTGTGGTGAGTTGAAAGACTGTTGCCAGAATTTCCCTGTAATGTAAGATTGCTGGTGAGGCCGCTTAATATATCTCACATATCGACAGCTAAGTGGAAGGTCGTCCTATGTCGGTTCGAAAACGCCCTCTCTCAGAAAATGGCTCAAGAGCGGCCTACTTAAGAATTTGGCTGAAGAACAGCCTATCTCAGAATTTGATTGAAAAACGTCCTATCTCAACAAATCGTTCAAGAAGAAGAAAATGCGCAATATGTAGCCTCGACTTGGATTGTATGTAAATTGAATATTTCCAGAAGAAAGACGATACTTTTCCTTCTAAATATGTGCTATACATTCAAAACAATATTAGCTAAGAGTTTTGGATACAGTGAGAGGAAGTAATAACAAAAATAGTTTATATATCTTATTTGTAAACCTTTTTCCCTACTCAGATTGAACCATGCATTCAGATTTGTGTGCAATATATTGCTAAATAAATTGGTCTTCTTTATTATGAAATTCGCAGGCATTTCATTTGGGTTATAGCACTGAAATATTGAAGACATAAATTCTAAATTAAGCCGAATGATTCGATGTGAAGCTGCAAGACAATATATTTATTTACATATATACATACATTGTATATGCGCAACATCTGTGTATTGCCATTGCTTGCAAGAATTTTTTCTATTTATTTTTGATTAGCGTGAGCACTTTCCACAACTCAAAGGTTTGCCTGCCTGGTTTTGTCTCGTTTTTCTGGCCTTTTTCAAAACTCCCTCAATAACATCGGTATCCTGACCAACCTTCAGTGTCATTGTGTGCGTACGTGCGTGCGTGAGTATTGTTGCGACTGACATCACTGCGTCTTCATGTGCTACTGTTGTGTACCTATTTTCCTCGTCATCGAAGCTCTGGCGTTAATTGCTAGCGTTGCATATTTTAAAGCATCACAAAACATTGAAAAGTGGGCACAACGAAGTAGCAAGTAAAGAAAAAACAGGAAAAATTGAAAGTGTCATCACAGCATAAATATTTTATATTTTTATTGCTGCGCGTATTTTTAGTTAATTTCCCTACTTATAGCCGCTCCAGTACTTACTGTCGAAATTAAAATAAAAAGTAATGACGAAAATGCGCTTAGAAGTGTTTAACGGATAACTGAAAATGGATTGTGATTTTGTTAGCGCATTTTTTGAAAGCTCTATAAAATATACATACATAGCTGTTATAATATAAAAATTTTCCGTTTTGGGTAAGGTGCCATCAATTTTTTTCTTATCAAAATTTTAATTAAAGCACGCGTTTATTATGTCAATTTTAATTTGTTATTGAAAAAAATAAGTTTTTTAAAGCAATAATCCTCTTAAATTATGCGTGCCAAGAGATTCGCCTTTTCTAGTTTTTATTATTTTGTTATTATTTTGGAAACTCCTAGTACCCGCCACTCATAAAAGCTCGAGTGAGATACTTAGCACTAGGGGCACATAGGGCTCTAGTTATGTATGTATGTATGTATGTATATACACATAAGGTCTTGAAAGGAAGAGCACCCTAATTAGTTTTTTTTTGAAGTGAAACTTCTTTAGCGTCGGTTGGTTTGTTGGGAGTAAATTGGCAAATTCAACGGAAATCGCCCACGGAAATGATGCAACGGAAATGTTTGGGGCACATGGTATTAATTTAACAAAAACTTGCTAATGAAAGAATAAATAATAACACTTGGAAAAATACCAATACAAGAATGAAAGTAAGGATGAGTACGTACATAGATAAAGAATTGGATAAAGGCAAAGGTAAAAAAAAAACAAAAAACAAAGATGCGTAAAGGTAAATGCAAAAATTAAGATCAAGCTAAATTTAAACACTTTACTTATATAAGGGAAGAGGTGAAGGGGAATATGTAGATGAAGAAAATGATAAACATAAAAGTAAAAACAAAGATACATTAAGAAAACGATGAGAATGAGGATACCGATAAAACTAAAGATGAAGATAGAGGAAGAAAGATTAAATAAAGGTAATTATAGCGAAGAGGATATAGATGGAGACATAGACACTCAATCTGTGAACTATTTTGGGCTTTTAGAGATTTTCGCGATTCTCGATATAATAATCAATATTTGTATCGGTTTTTTTATCGATATTTTTATCGATTTTGTTATTAAAATTTTTTATCGATATTCCTATCGATTTTGCTATCGATATCTTTAAACCTACCGATATAGTTATCTATTTTCTAGTCCATATTTTTATCGATATTTTTAGCGTTTTTTTTATCGATATTGTTATTGGTTTTTTTACCGATATTGTTATAGATTTTGTCATTGATTTTTTATCGAATTTGTTATCGATATCTATTTCTAGCGATTTTGTTATCGATTACTTATCGATTTTGTGATCGATTATTTATCGATATTTTTTATCGATTTTGTTATTGATAGTTTTACCGATTTTCTAGGCAATTTTATTATCGATTTTGTTATCGATATTTTTATCGATTTTGCTATCGATATTGTCGGAGACATGAGCGCAGATCTCACCGATCATTAATTACTTGTATTATTAATGCAATGGTTCTTAAACCATGTATATGAAAAATTTTAAATGTAAACCCAATGTAACTTTCGAAATTTGAACCTACTCATTGTACCAATTATTAATTATCAATATTTTTATCGGTCCTTGTTTTCCAATTTTCATAAATGACAGCGTCGAAGCGAATTAATATTACTCGGTGGCATTTGATAGCTCCGTGTTTGGCTAGGCACCCCACTAACACCAGCTTTGTTGTTATTATGTGGGACTTTAGTACTGTCTGACAACTGCCGTTAGAGTTACAGAGCCTTTTCAATTTCTAAATGACAATCTTAGTAGATTTACCTGATTGATAAGCTAATTGACATCGCCAAGTTATTTCCAATCTAAACTGTTACCCTAACTTTGGTCTTGGCTATTCTACTTCAAAAATCTATGCCTCATTTTCTTCTTTCGCTGCTCATTGCTAAAGGTGTTGCCTTGAGTGTACAAAAAAATTCATTTGCCTTCTTCTCAGTTTAAAAAAGTATTTTACTGCATTTCTTTATTCATTCAACTTTTATTTCGCGCTGCCATCATCAAATTCACTTCGTCTATTGCATTTTAATTAAATCATTACCTGGCTGTGCATTCGTGACGCAATTTTATCAACACTCAAAAAGTAATGGGTTGCGGGGTAAACATAGCGGCAGAAAAAGCAAACAAAAACACACATACTCTCGCACATTTTTCATAGTTCGACAGTGAATGTCTTACTCTGCGTTTCTCACCGTGAAACCACAATTCCTCGTTTATTTTCATTTTTTTTTTGTTGTATAAACTTTTTGAATCCGTATTAATGTTTTCTTGCTGATAAGTCATGAACTTTGTTACAAAGTGACATTTTACGCAACTCTCTGTGTGCTCTTTGGTTTTGCAGTTGCATTAACCTATATACAAATACGTACCAGGGTTGTTGCAAATATTCGAATTCTCAATAATCAATGCGGAGCTTTTGCGAATGCGAACATTGTGCAAGTGCACTGATAAAACGTCAAATTGTAGCCAATATTTTTTGCTACGTTAAAACTGTCCTCTTACGTCCCATTTCTTTTGTAATTTAAAGTCAAAGAGTAAATTCGTCACTAGGTATTTCCAGCGGAAATGTTCAACGTTTGGCTATAAAGAGAATTGACTATTTGCGCATTAAAAGATAACCTTTAATTAGGTAAGAATTATGAAACTATCGAATATTATTTGTTAAATAAAAGCTTTAAAAAAAAATATTTTTTTTACATTATTTTATTTTGAGCTTTATAGTTTTATTTTAATTCATTCTCTACCAGTACAGAAATAATCGATAGAGAAAAGTTACAGAAGCGAGAAATTTTCGAAATCCATAAAGAGGTTTTCGAGAAATATTGATTTAAAAAATGCTTAATTCGAACTTTGACCTTTAATAATCGTTGTAGTTGTTGTTTAAAAAAAAAAATAAAAATTAAAAAAATATACCGCTGCGCTCACCTCAATGATCTCTATCGATCCTCATATGAATTTTTTTTAATTTGAGAATTGTAGGTACTCTGCATTTATGCCAAAAAGAAATATAACTGATAGTCCTCTCAACTGGTGCAGCGTCAATCGAAAAGAATTTACAATTTTGTCAGGTTTCAAGTTTTGTGAAGTTTGTCGCCTCGAGCGAGTAGCTATTTACTGGCGCAGGTTTGCTTTATGGCCCTTTAAGAAATTGGCTGTAACCCGAAAAGGCAACAAAATTTCTTTTTATTAAATAAAATGTTTAAATTTTTTAATTCAGGTACTAAATAAAAAGAAAAGAATTTAAAAAGTTACTGACTTTTCCTTTTTTTATTTACTTAAATCACCTAAATTATTTCTTAAAAATACTTGACATTCGCGTTCGCATCCGCAATCCGCATTCGCATCTGCGGATGTATAAAATTCAACACATTCGCAACATCCCTAATACGTGTACATACATACATATAAATGTGCGTATGACCTTGACACTGCTGCGCTTTTACTTCTTTCCACACCTTTGTTGTGTATTCTATACACACATCCATATGTATGCACGTATGACAGCATGTTTACCTGGATTTGCGCTCGCATGTAAGCTTTAATCGCCTTTTGTTTTTGCACTTCACATGCAACCGCAAAGGCGCATTACAACATATAGCGGCGGGCGTTAAGCGAAGAAGTGTGTTGAGTGGAATTTTTTCTTCTACACTCTTCTTTATTTATAGCAAACGTTTATGCGTGTGGGCGATCTTTAGTAAAGTCCGACGTTGCCTACGGTGACACACCCCGACTAAGCTAAGCCACAAATACTTGAGATTGTGTTAAGTTTTTTTGTAGTAGCTATTTTTTGTACCCCAGCTATTTCAAGTAGCAGTCAACAAGTCGCATTTCACCACCCATTTTCAGTTATTCATTCGCCCCCCTCTACTATAAGTAGCTTGACAACTATAATCGTTCATCTTACGAGTTGTAAGTGATGTTCATATACATACATACTTATGTATGTATATGCATCTGAATGTGTACATATGTAAGTCTACCTTATTGACCTTGATTTTGCTTACCTAGTGCATTCACATACTACATATACAGGTTTATAAGTATTTTACTTAGTGCTGCGTGTGTAATAGAAAATTTATAAAAATTACGTTACTGCCTCAATATTTACATGCATACGTACTTACGTACTTATGTACAGACATTTAAATATATGAAATAGTATGCCCCAGTTTGGGTATTTTACTTGACATAGACATCGATGCGAAACTGTTTGTTATGAAAAAACAGTGACATTGAACTTCGGAAGGTCAATTTTCTAAATGAGCGCGGAAATAATGCATTTTTTTTATAAAATATTCTTAGACCATTTTTACTGTTTTATTGATTTTTAGTTAAATTAATATCTTCTAACCGAATACTATACTTCTACCTCAATTGTGTGCGAGTCAGTTCGACCTGTAAAGATATTTACAGGCTCCTTGGTCACTCGATGACCGGATCTCCTCTCCCATCGGAGATACATTTCAAATTTTCCCACAATCTTCAGATATCGAGTCAAAAGTGGAACAGATACAAGCTGGCTATAGTCAAGCTTTTGTGGCTCACAACTCGTCAAGAATACCCGGGCATGGCATAGGGTTAATTCTTTAGAAGCTTCGGGAACAAAAAGGAATCGGAAACAGTAGAGCATCTTCTTTACCATGTCCTGCAAAAATCAAGTACGGACTCATCTGTGTCAGTAACATTCCTTTGATGAAATCAGTAATCATAGTAAAACAGAAAGGAATGAAGCGAACGGAAATTTTAACCGGAGGAATGCAGGCGCCAAGGTGGCGTAAAAGTACCAGCTCACCTAGTAGAAGTTACCAAGAGAAACATATCTCTAGTCGGTCCGAATGTCCAGCACTCTGCTGAGGTTTTAATGATATAATCAAATTGGCTGCTATTTTTTGACAGTCATCCCCTGCATCGACATTATACTAATCAGTGAACTAGTTCATAACAGAAAAAATCTGATACATTCGTTGTCAATTTGAGATGAGTTTATTAAGTAATTTTTTGTAAGGAAGCGCCTGAAGTACAAATCAAAAAAAAAAAATTTAATGATTAGTTTAGAAATGGTGACTTCACTTATTTGTACAGTAAGTATTATCTACGTATCTTTCCTATTTTAGGCTAGCTTTTTGTTTCCGGTATCCGTCTATTGCTGAATGCATTAATAGTGGTATAAAAATAATAATAAAAAATAATAGATTGAGCCCTTAATGTGAGCGAGTATTCAAAGAAATTAATATTCATTACGTTAATAGCGTATTTAATTTATGATAGAAGCATTCGCCTTGAGTAGGTACCCGCGTACATAGACAAAAAAAAAAACGTTTCCCAAATTGTAATACCATTATGAAAATGAGCGAAAAAAACACACACACACAAATGTATGCAGACACTCGTTATTTATACATATCAACCGCATATCTGGCCATCTTGTTTACCATGACACTGCACTCAGCACGCAATTACTTAGCTCGAATTACTCATACGCCACCTGGTCTGGTGCATGTGCAGACCAATCTTCGGTGTACCGCCCCCTCAGCGTATGTCATACACATATATATGGATCTTAATGCTCCGAAAATTCAAATGAAAAAAAGCAACAAAAATAAAAATCAATTATACGTTCTTTAGATTGTGCTCAACCAAACGTAACGAAATGAAAAGAAAGAAAAAAGAAAAACAAAAGTGCATCATACTTGATTTATTACTCCTCACATCTCCTCACTGCATCGCGTGCAGCACTCGCAATCACTTCATAGCGCGCGCTGCTTGTTCGCACATTTGCATTCATTTTGTTTGTTTACTATTTACTAATGTGTGGCCAAAGTACTTTGAATACTTTGGCACTTTAGTCGCTTACGTACATATGGACATATTTACATACATCTACTCGTATACATACAAATTGCACTATGCATATGTTTGTACTCGCAAATTGTATGTGGTTACGAATTTTGATAGCGTACACGCAAATGCTAAGCGCTTTTGCGTATTTCGAAATTGTTGTAAGTGCTGAAGCGTTAGAATTATTATTTCTACGTATTGATGATTTCAAAGGAATGAATGTTGGATCTTTAAGAATGTGCCACTATTCAAATATGTAATCTAAAAATATTTAAAATGTTTTAATTAATTTTTTCTTTGTGCTCTTTTACTATTTCCTTCTCCCTTGATTTTTGATTATGATTTATTTACTGTAAGTAATTTTTTAAACCAAAACAAATATTTATTTTTATTTTATTTTTGAAAATAATTTTTATTTATTTTTATTTTTATTTTTCTATTTTATCCTTTTGATATCTTTTATGAAAATAATTTTTTATGTGTAAATTTTTATGTTTTTATACTTTTTTTAATTATATTGTTTTGATTTATTGAATTCAACTTTACTTTAAGCTACTTTACTTTACTTTACTTTGCTTTACTACACCTTGCTTTACTTTACTTTTCTTTACTTTACTTTATTTTATTTTACTTTACTTTACTTAACATTACTTTACTTAACATAACTTTACTTTGCTTAACAATACTTTACTTTACTTTTCTTTTCTTTACATTACTAGTAGTGTAAAGTAATGTAAAGAACTTTACTTTACTTTACTTTTTTTTACTTTACTTTATTTCACTTTACATTACTATATAATAATTAAATTTTTTTATTTACTTTATTTTACTTTACATTACTGTATAATAATTAAATTTTTTTATTTACTTTATTTTACTTTACTTTACATTACTTTACTTTACTTTTCTTTTTCCTTTTTTAATTTAGTTTACTTTACTTTATTTTGCTTTATCTTTTTGCCCTTATTTTTCATTTAAATTTCAAAGAATTTAAAATTCATTGAAATCTCCTCCCTTTGCGAACACCCCTAAACAATATAAAGCCGCATTTACATATCGTCGTTTAAAGTACAAAACCGCGTAACTGACATTTGCTGCCAAAAATTAGATTGGCTCAATCCTTATCCATTCGTCCTAAGATATTCTAGCCAGAAATGCGATTGCTTTATAAAAAAAAAAAAATAGAACCATTTTGAAATACGAGTGTTTTTACTCTCTTGAAAATAATTTATGCAACCTCACATACGCGGTTTTGCATTTTGTTGATATGCGGATTTATACTTTAAACGACGATATACATATTTCCATACAAATAATCAAATCTATTGAGTGCAAACATATATGGCACACATACATACACACAAATGAAATGAACGATTAACACAAATACAATAAATACATTGTTTTGATAATTTTATTTGTTTTTTTTTTTTTTTGCATTTCGCATTTTGCCTACCGTTTCAAATTATCGCTAGACGTTATATCACAGCTAAAAACCATTAATATTCGTGTTTTACAAACACATCTTCGTGTGTGTGTCTGTATATCTTGTTGTTGTAGTTGTTGCTTCAACGTGTTCTACTTTACACTGGTGCAATAATTGTTTAATTTCATTTTTTTTTTTATTGCGAGTAGATTTTTGTTTTGTTTTGTTTTTGTTATTTTGTTTTACAACTGTCGAATTATAGTTCGCCGGCTAGCGTTGTTTACGTTTCAATTATTTTTTTTTTAGTTGCCGCAAAAATTTGATTGATTTTTTCAAGCTATTAATTTTGTTTGCTTAGTAATTTTATTTATAATGTGTGTTTTGCTTACTCGTCGTTGATTTAATTTGTATTTATGTATTTTTGTTGCTTTTAAGTTTTCGTAGTTCGTCTATTGGAGGGCTTACTTTATTGATCTCGTACGCGCACTTTCACTCATACAGAATTAACTGATCTTCGGTTTTTTGCAGTTGCTGGAAGTGATGGAAAGTTTTTAATAATTCGTTATTTACAAATTTTTTTTTCTAAAAAAAAAAACACATTTCCTGCTTATCGATTGAAAATAAATATACGCTATTCGAAGATTATTTTCCTTGCTAAAAAATTCGCATTTACATACATATAAACAGCCCTTAACTGATCTCGTTCCTAGATAGGCCACCACGACTAACGTTTTTTTGAAAAATTTTAAGAATTTAAAATAAAATTATACACAGGCGCTGTAACTTAGGCTGTCTACTGTTACAGATTTTTGTGTTGCTTTAACTAGATGTTAGATAAAGTCAGCATATTATGTGAAGAATTGATTGACGAAATTTATCTTAAAACACAAATAGACTTTTCTTATAACCGCTCAGCGGAATCAAATAGTTTTGTGTTTCTAAAAGGATATTTAGACCAACTCTTAAATAAAAAGTAACAAAACATCACAAAAAAATTATTCTTTGCATATTTGACTTTTCTTGCTTTCACTTTAATCACTGGCGAAGTTAAATTTTCAAACTGATTGTTGCTGAAATTATAAGGCACCATGAAAGGTTGCTCATACGCCATGTACCTCGTACAAAATCAGTCCTCTTACCACCTAGTCTTAACTGCAGTTTACATCAAATTCAATATTAATTTTGTGATTTATATTTTTTTCGATAATTTTCCATCGTTATGATAGAGGTTACGTTTAATTAAATTACTGTTTTAAATCTTTTTTGATCTAAAAAATTAAATCTGAAAATAACGGTTATAATTTGATCAAAATAAAACAATGCTATTATTCTTAATAGAAAAAATAAAAATCACAAAATAATAGTTAAATTTAATTGGAAAAGCAGAAATCCAATTTTAACTGTTAAATTATGATTTTTATTGTAAAGATTATAACTGCTACCGTTTCGGAAAGAAGTGATCATTTTAATCTGCCAAGTTCAGATCGACTCAACCGACATTGTGTTTCAAGTTATATAGACTTGTTTGTTATTTAATGTCCAGTGGAAATCCGGCATTATTGTGGTTAGCTAACGCATATTAAAAATTTTGGTGTCGAATTCAAAAAATAAAAAAAATGAAGTTAACTACTGAAAGTGAGTTAATTTATCCATTGTGAAACGCCGTTTATAAATCGTAATCGATTTAATACAGCGAAATGCTTTCTGTTTTAGGGTGCCTTTACAATTCCAGCTTGGAGTTAAGGAGGGGATTTTTCAATATTCGGTCAAACCTCTGTATGTGTCTAGCCTTTCTATGCTACCACGCTAGCTACCTACCACAGTTTTCTGATAACTTTAATTATTTGGAGTTTTGTGAAATTATGACAAAATGCAATGAAGAATCCAGAAGGATCTTTTTTGGAGTCATATTCGATAATCACGAGCAGAGAATGTGCCTGCTTTATAAAGTCTTAGAACGGATTAGACATAGTGTATTTTACAAGGATTGGAGACGTGTGCCACTTGTTCAGTTGTAAGTTTTTTTTTTTTAGTTTTGAGTTGTGCCCTTATTGCAGAGTGTTATTGGCACGGCTTTGTTTCTATTTCCCCATTTAGTTAATCTGACCTTTACATTTGTATTACAATTTGCATTTTGTATTATTTATGCAAGCTCTAGTTGCACTACTATCTAATTAATTAGCATACTCATTCGTTTTACTCTTACTTGTCGTACAATTGCAACGTTATAATTAGCTTTGTTTTTATTTAAATACATTTGTTTTTATTGATAATTAATTGAATTAAAACATGCGTCGCGCTACTTTTATTGTGTTTGTTTGTTTCCACTTTATGTTGTAGTCTGTAGTTGTTTTTATTTCTGTGTTGTCGCTTTGTTTTTGTTTTCAATTAGTATACATATGTACCTACGTTGGTTGCTTCTCTTCCGCACACGCTGCTTGCATTTGTCGTGTCATCGCATGCAACAGTCTATACCTTGGCAACATGTTGCGCAACAAGAGTGTCGCGTGCCTGCCACTTGTTTTGTTTTTTGCTTTGCTTTTTTTTTTTTTTTCAATGTGTATTTTTGTATCCTTTTGAGTAAGTGTTTGCGTGTTTATGTGTGTATGCTATTTGTTGCTGCTTACTCTTGTTCTTACTTAGGCCTAAAAACTTGCCTAGGAACTTTCGCCTATCAACATGTTGCTTGTCTGCTCCAAAATATGTATGTAGGTATGCAAATCGGTGGTTGTTTGTTGCGCTCGTAGTTAGTGTTTTTTTGTGTGTAATTTTAGTATTTTCTGCTACTTATTGCTATTGCTATTACTAAAATTTTTATTTATTTTTTGTTTTGTGATTTTTCTCTTAATCGTCCGTAATTTGTTTATGTTGGTGGGGTGTTTGTTGCTTCTTGTTGTACGACCGTTTGCCTTTGGCTTTTTTACGATTTCCTCCTTTTTCCCAGCGTATTTGCATATGCATACATACATATGTATGTATGTAAATATATTTTTATGTACTTTTCGCGTTCGCTTTTGCGTCAACAAATATGTATAACTGCTTTCAATCACTTTTCGCTCTCTCTCTCTCTCTATCTATTCTGCTCGCTCTTTCTGACCGACTCTCAGGCGTCAAAGACTATAGCCAGCGCAGCTAGTATCAAGCCCGACATATGTTAGTGTTGTAGTAGCGCTAATTTATATTTCATTTAATGTTGAAATATGTTAAGTGATTGAAATTTGTAATTTATTTAATTTTCTTGCGTCAACTCGTATCAATACGAAATATTGCATTCGAATCGCGTTATGGGCTGAGGCTAAACAGTTCAGTGATTGGTCAGCTGGCTGACACTTTTCCATGCACAAACGTCGTAGGGCCAATGCAGGCAGCGGGGGTGCTGTTGCATGTAAAATTTGAAAACTACGCGTTTTTTTTTTGCACACAATTTTTACACACACTTGCAATGCGTGGAAAATCACCTTACGGCTGGCGTGAGCTGCGCCGCTGCTCGCGTTTTTTTTTATTTATTTATGCTTTTGTTTTTTTTGCTATCACATAATTTCCAAAATTTTCAATATCTATTTATTAGTTTTTAAAATTTTCCGCACACTATATTTAATTTTAACAATTTTCTATCAACGCCACAAGCAAATTTTCTTAAAAGCTTAGAGCCGATAACTGTTGCAGTAGCTAGAAAAAA
>NW_023458555.1:22764960-22777733 GCF_013731165.1 Rhagoletis pomonella | reverse complement strand
TTTCTTAAAAGCTTAGAGCCGATAACTGTTGCAGTAGCTAGAAAAAATAAGTAATTTTCTCATTTTTCTTAATCTACCAAAACCAAAACCGTTGCTTTGCGCAAATTTTTATTTAAATTTTCTGCGTTTTTGTCCTCCGCACCGTTGGACAGTTCGATTGCAAATGTGCGCTCTCCGCTTGTAGCTTCGAAAATTTCACTTTCACACAAGCTATTAGAGCTGCCAAGCATGAGAAAGCTTTTTGCAATAGTAACTTTTTCTCTGTATACCAGCTACATGCCATCATACATATGTATGTATATACATACATACAACACAGGCGTGCTATAGTGGCACACTGTGAACTTTATTGGGTGAGGGTGTCGGAACACCCTCCTATAATTAGACGACAGAACATGCACATATGTATACTTACGGTGACCATCCGTCCTGTATTATACGGGTCAGCCCTGTTTTTTTGACCCATTGTCCTGATAATTTACTTATTTTATACGCGACGCCAAATGTTCTGCATTTCTTTTAATGCCCTGTATTTGTCCCGTATTCGGTGTTTCGACGCCTTAACAGCTCATTTAAATGGCATGCCTATGAACGAGTTTTAAGTGATGTTTGTAATTGATCGTAATATTCTCCATAAACAGTTATTATTTTATAATCTGTATACCTGTGATTCGATTCGATGAATAAATACAGTGACCTAAATATAAACTGGGACTTGCAATTTTAGTAAGTTTTGTTATTTTTCCTTAGTTTATTTAATGTTTATTATTTATTTTGTGAAAGTAAAGCTCTTTTCCTAACAAAGACCATATAATACCGAATTTCCAACTTAATGCAAAAAACTGTAAAAATTAATTATGCAATGCTTCACCAAAATTTCAAACTTTTTAATTAGAATCTTTAGAAAAAAATAAATAATAATTGAGGAAAAAAACAAAATAAAAGAAATAAATAAAATAAATTTTGAACTTTTTTTCGTTTTACCAGAATTAAACAACCGAACTACCTGTGTACTCAACAATTTTCTAAAAATTCAGAGTAAATAGTTCAAAATTTATACGAAAATTTGTTGAATTTTTCTAAGTTCTGTACAAAGTTTGAAAGTTTGACTTATGTGGTTTTGATTAAAGCATGAACCATATTAAAAAAAAAACATGGTAAATATTCAACAAAAAACACCATGCACTCACTTTTGATTGCCAGTTTACATACATCTAGGATCATTAAAGAAGGTCTTAAGATCTGTAAGTTGTTTTGGAAAAAATTTGCAAAATAATTTTTTTGACCCGTATTCAGCTCTCATAAATATGGTCACCGTATGTATACTGTACGTTTAAGCCCCACAAAGGTTTGCGGTGCTCCAGCATACTTTGTGTTCTCTTTAGTCGCGTATACCCTCACACAATTGGCGTTGTGTATCTGCGTTTAACCAGCATTACTTTTGTAAGAAAGCTCGCTTTAAATATTCAATGTCAGTGTAGGGGTTGAGTTGGGTACGAGAATGGGTACTTATCTACTTATACATGCTAAGTGCTTCAAGCTCTCGCCCCATTGCCTTGCCATGTCTTTTCTCTCAATTATTCACTTCATTTTGGCATTTACTCGCACTGCTTTTGTCCGGCTGTCAGAGTCAATGTCGACATTAAAATCTCCTTTAATAGGTACAACAAAAAAGTGATTTTTCGGTGACTACAAAAACAAAAACTTAATATAAAGCAAAGATTTTGTTGATTTCTCTCTCGGATTCTCTTTCGATTTCTCTTACCCTTGCTCTGGCGCATTTTGCTAAATACTCTGCTATTGCGGGACGGGCCCTTTAGTTTTTAGAATAAACTTTTATCTTCTTATCATACTCTCTACGGCTATAAATAAATATGTATATTGTACATAAGTACATATGTATGCATATAAGGTACTATATAAGCTGTAAATGCCAGTATATATGTATGTACTTATGCATCTAAATGTATATTACGTATACAGGTACGTGAGCGAGTGTGCGTGCATGCACACTTTAAACCTCAGAAAACGTGTTGCATCTACTACGGTTGGCTATGAAGGTTAGCAAAGTGTTTTTTTTTTTTCAACAAATGACGCACGTGCTTACAAGTGGGAGAAGCTTCGGCGAGATTTGAAGACCGTTTTTTTTTTTGTGTCTATACACAAATACGTGTTTGGTTTATGAACATAATGAAGAGAACTAAATTTTAATTAATCCCCAACACAAATTTATGAGGGCAAAAGTAATGAAAAAAATCCAAGTTAGAAATAAAGCTAGGTGCAAAAAAGAAAGACGAACTTAGATTGTATACAGTTATGGGAAAAATTATAGGGACACATTTTTTTATTTTTTGGCCATTTTTCTTTTTACATTTTTTTTACAACAAACTTTTTATTAAGAATTTTTAAAAAAATTCTAAGAATGCAGTTTTGTAGCCCATTAAATTCTAGCTAAATTGTTGTTGTAAAGTTTTGTTGAATTTTATAAAATTTTCTACAAAGTTTAAAATTAAGACCAACATATATGGCTTTTGTTAGATAATGCGCTGCATTTTTATAAAAAAAAAATAACAAACATTAAACAAACAAACGAGAAATAGTCATAACCGGCCAAAATTGCGTGTCCCTATTATTATTCACATGACTGTATATGTATGTATATTAGTTTTCCCTCGCCATCTTCGCTGAGTGTATGCAATTTCTGCGTGCTACGTTAGAAGTAATTTATTTCTATAAAATTTTTCATATTTGCGCAGCCAAATATATAGAGGATTTTCAAATTTTTATTTATTTTTTATTCCCCCTTAAAGCTTTTTTCTCTGACACATATCGTTGTATATATATATTTATACCCGAGCGCACTTGTGCACAAGGGTATATTAATTTTGTTCACATAACGGTTGTTTGTAACAGCCAAAACGAATCGAGATAGATATAGACAAATGTATACATAAATGATCAGGATGAAAAAAGAAATCGATTAAGCCATGTCTGTTCGTCCGTCCGTCTGTCCGTCTGTCCGTCTGTCCGTGTACACGATAACTCGAGCAAAAATTGAGATATCTCAACGAAATTTGGTATGTAGGTTTCCCTTAATCCAAGGTAGGTTGGTATTGAAAATGGGCGAAATCGGACTTTAACCACGCCCACTTCCCATATAACGGTAATTTAGAGAAATACAAAATCTTCGATAAATCATTAAATATTGAAGCTAATTTATTCAAAATTGATGCTTGCAACAATTCTTTACCAAGAAATACGTTTATGGTAAAATTTTGGAAAATGGGCGTGGCACCGCCTACTTATGATCACATATAAGTATATCGGTAACCGTTCTACCAGTTTGTACCAGACTCGGTATGGTTATTGTACTTGCCACGTGTAAGCAAAACGTTGAAAATTATTGAAATCGGACTAAAATAACGGCCGATTCTCATATAACGGTAAATTTAAGAAATGCTTGAAACTTCAATATTTCGAAATTGAAGGACGCTAATTTACTCAAAATTGATACACCTCGGCTTACCATCTAGCGGAAGGTTTCGGAAGGGTGAAAAAACATATATTTAATACTTACGCCGGGTATTTAATGTTCGGCTCCGCCCGAACTTAGACTTTCTTACTTGTTTTAATTACGTGGCAACCTTCCTACATGCAGTTTAGAAAAAAAAATTTTCAGAAACATTTTAGTTGATACCGATATTGTAATAATTCATTTAAAATGTTCCATAATTTAAATTGAATTTAATTTGTATAATAGGTGGCAACCCTTTCAAACCTTAAAATACTGTAACAAAAGAATACTTAATACATATGTACAGTATTCATTTTACCTATGTTTAATTAAAAAAATCGACTTTTCAAACAGGTGGCATCCCCCTTCAAAATAGTTTTAAACTACATCCTTCTTAAACCGCTTTTATCTGACACCCATATTGCGACTTATATTTCATTTGCCCAATTCCCTTAATTCAAGAGCTGTATTTGACTCCTAAATATAGTTTAGAAATTATATTATTTGAACTTTAATTTATAAACAGGTGGTCACTTTCATTAACATGTTTTCACTCTGCAATCTTAAATCGCTTAATTCGTCTCACACTCATATGATACATTTATATTTCAATTACCTAAATAATGCCCTTAATTATAATTTGATTTAATTTTGTAGACAGATGGCAACCTGCCTACATGTAGTTTAGAAATGAAGCCCTTTCAAAACCATTTCGACTGATACCTATATTGTAGTAGTTCAGTAAACTAAATTGAATTAAATTTTTTACAAGTGGCAACTCTTTTCTTGTTAAGTAACTTTATTTTATATATAAGATTTTATTGAATTTAATTATTTAAACAGCTGGCAACCTTCTTAAACTATTATGGAAAATGAGTTTTCTTAAATTGCTCTCGTTTGACACCCATATTGTAAAATTTCTTTTATCTACTCAAGTTAATGGAATTTAATTTTTCAAATAGCTGGCAATCCTTTTCAAAAAATATTTTCTTTAAATGCATTCTCTTAAATCCTTTGCCATTTGACACTCGCATTGTGATATTTGAGCATTACGCACTTGTGATGAACAGCTGGCGCAAATTCGCGAAAGAAAGATATGCAAAGAACTTGTGTTATTACTGACTGGTTACTTCTCGTGGCACAAACACCTGACCATATGACAACCCCATTTGATCTCCCTGCTTTGAAGTGGATGAGACTGCCCCGCTTTGACAACAATTAGGTACGAGGCTTTTAATATTGATGTGTTGAGAGACAAACACCTGAGCTCTTTAAACACCCATCAATCTGCTCCGATATATTCGAAGATGCCGTTTATTTAAGACAGATAAAGACGGCATTTAGTCCAAGTGTTGTTTCATGCAGGCGTTGGTTTGTGTTACGAAAAAAAAATTACTATCGAAAATTAACTAAATTTCACTACACAATTGCCTTACACTATCTAAAGAGTATTTAAAGTCATACTATGTTTGGCCATAAAGAACATTTTGGTCCATACTCACCGCTTAAGTTTCGTCTGAATTTCAATTTCCTCTTTGCATATTAATCTGTGTCCATAAGATTATTCTATTCTTGAAGCATTAAGTACTTAGAAATATTACAGTCCTAGTTTTAGCCATACAATAGCTAAATACGGTGTCCTTCAGTGCCACACAAAATACACACGCACACATAGCACACTTAGCGCACATAGCCTCGAGAGACTACTAGCTGCCTGGCACTGCCATAGCTACAAAAAAAAAAAAAAAGATTTGATGACAAAATTTCCGGCATTAAAATTCTCAGAAGCTGAGTGAACAATTTTTACAAATCGACTCAGTATCGAATATGCAAGAAAACCTGATAAAATATGAATTTCCAAGTGCTCTTATATACCAAAAAATCCATTGTATTCACGCTCGGTGTCTTCGACAACCTCCCACCAATTTAAGACAAATTCAAAGGCAACATCTGCCAATTGCTTCCGCATAATATTTCAACGAACCGAACTGATAGCACATACATATGTATGTACGTACATATGTATTACACTGTGAATATTCCAAACTCAAGGACAGTATCTCAATATACATATCACTCTTTATGCGTGTGCGCGCGTACATAACCACATACATACATACATACATATGTATTTGTGAATGTTTGGGGGATTACAAGATTAAGTGCAAAATACCATAAGAGGAGAAAATGCGACATATAACGCATCTAAGACTTGCAATGTAAAGGACACACATACATTAACTAAAATAACAAAAAGGCAAAACCCACAAATACACCAGCAATTTTGGCTCTACAGTTGGCGCTTAAACGCTTATGTGTATGCTTACCCAGTCACGCTAATGTAACTAACCATAGTTATATGCATACGTATTTATGTATGCACATTAGGGTGGTCCAAATAAGTTTAAAATTTTAAGCTCTCACCCTCTAGTATTTTTCTAATATTTTATTAAAAAATGATATTTAGAACTGCTCCAAAGCCTGTGAAGTTTTCCATGTAGCATATATGGGGAAAAACACGTTTTCGTAGAAATGGTTTAGAATTCTTTAAAAACAATATCTTTCAATGTTTTTCTTCAGGAAACTTCCAATAATAATACTCAATTAGTTTATTTTACCCTTTTTAATACTCATGCATTTTTTGGGGTTTTAGGGAACCAATAAAAAATAGCCAATATAAAAAAATGGTAAAATAAACGATTGGGTATTACTATTAAAAGTGAAGTGAAGTGAAGTGAAAAATATTGTTTATGAGGCAGTTCTAAATATAATTTTTTGTAACAAAAAATATGGGTATTTTTTTCATTTAGAAAGATCCGAGGGGGTGAGAGGTTAACATTTTAAACTTTTTCCCCCGCGTGTATTTTTGGATCAGCCTAATGTAAATTCATTTAATGGCCAAGCAGTATAAAAAAAAAAATTCCAAGTAAATGACACCGACTATAGCGCTGTGGCGATTGCGTTTCTTAACGTCTTGCATATCTACGGCAACGTTCTTACAGCCTGTGGCGTCCTGGGTTACACTGAGTTTTCTAATTTGGTGAATATTCTTGCTTTTTTGTAGGTATATGTATCATGAATTTGTATGTATATACATATGTATATATGTATATTTTGCTGCAATGTACGTAGTTTGTGCTCGCGTGTAGCCGCACCGGATATCCGTACTCCTCCTCACACGCAATTTGCTGATAAACAGGCCAGCAGCTTTTACTTATCCAATTCGTGTCCTTTTGTGTTTTTTTTTTGTTTCTACTTATTCTTTTCGATTTTATCTATTCTATTTGGATTGGGATTCGTTTATTGCACTGGCTCTACTTACAGTGAATCAAACAAGTGTTCACGCGTGTTGATTTTTTTTTTAATATTAAAAAAGTTTTTTTTTTAGCTACTTTTTTTAGTTATTTTTCTATTAAAGTATTATCCCAGCCTTTGCCAAACCACATAAAGCAAGCTTTAAAAATTTACACAAAATTTAGAAAAATTCCACAAATTTTACTCAAAATTTCAAGCTTTTTAATCAGAATCTTTAGAACATTTTTCGGTATGGAGTTTTATAGTCCAATTTTAGTCTAATGAAATGCAAGTTTCAAGTGTCTAAAAAATCGCACTTTTTTATACTTGTTGTTTGCTGACGTATTTTTGCACTTTTTTCCATATACGTACACATGAATTTCGTACGAAATAAAATGCACAAGGCCGTTCGCCTATTACTTATTAATAAACTGAAACTTAAACTTTTAAATAGGTGGCAACTTTCTTCAAATTGTTTTCGTTATACAACTTTTTTAAATCTTTGCCGTTTGGCATCTAAATTGTAATTTTTACTTTTTAAGCAGGTGGCGACCCTCTCTAAAAAATATGATATATATTAATCCAGGTCATAAGCAATCATAATTTAGCGCAGCATAATTTAGAAACATCCGGCCAATTGCCTTCTATATTGCCAAAAAATTTATTTTGCACTTTTTTCGCAATTGTGTTTGGGTGCGCGATGAAGGAGAGCTGTCCAAAGTAACTTCTAAAATTTTAGGGATGTTTACCGAGAAATTGGTGTGCCATCGACATGGATGCCGAACTGGAGTTTGACTTTCTGCGCCCAAGTGGTGAAAAGAGATTTCGTAGGAAAGAGGTTTACGATCCATCCAGGAAAGAAGCGAGAATAATCGGCTATGTAGTCATTGACTTTCAAACATAGATCAGTAAATCCCCTTAGCGGATTCCACTAACGAACTATCCGCAGCATAGCAGGCCAGACAAACTCCCTCCAAAGCTTCCAGTTATGGAATTTAAATAGACGCCGGTATAGGACAACTTCACATAACTACCAGATTAACCGAGCTTTGCTCGGAGTGCATATACTTTTTAAAGTTTTCAAGGATTGGGTATCAAATACTGGTCATTTGGATAGCGTTGGAAAAATATTTCGGAAATACATTGAAAAAAAAAATAGATTTTGATATCTATAAAGTGAGTAAATTTCTCACTTTAAAATTTAGGTGGCAACCCTATTTAGAAATATGTTGGAATGCATAGTACATATCTTGATATATATAAATATACTGTGTATACTTACGAAAAAAATATTGTTTTAATTAATTAGTAACTAATTTCGAATAGGTGGAAACCTTATACGATTCTTGTTGAAGATGAGATCTCTTTAGATAATCTTAAAATGCAAAACATTATCTGTATACAAAATTTCATAAGAATCGTTAGAGCCGTTTCCAAGAACCCTATAGATGTATACATATATTTATATACAAGAATTGCTCGTTTAATGTAATGAGATACATACATACTATTTAAAGGACTATTACATATTTACATACTTATGCATACATATTTGATACCTACATATGTATATGTGTGTATATTGGCTCATACTTATCCACGTGCCAAATTTTATTATTTAGCTATGAATTTATTTTTCAGACCCCAAAAGCCACAGTATACACTCAACAGTTTGTTTACTTTGTAATATCCTTCGGGAAATGTAAATTTCGTAAGTTTGCTATAACCTAACGGAAACGCACAAATACATACATACATATACAAATCTGCACGGAATTTCAATCTAAATATTTACATACTTACATAACTCCTAAGCGATGCTCAATCGAAATGTATCCTTGATGATGAATACATATATATACATATATTATACATACAATCTCCATACATACATACATAAATATTTTCACTAGCATTACATTATATTTGCATATCTTTGCTAATAAAGAAAACATTTAATTTTTTCAATCCAACCGATCTCTTGTATCCTTTCTCTTCTTGCATAAAAATAGACAAAATTGCACATTTACATAGCGCCTGGAATATGTATGAATGTACATACATACATACATACATACATATGTATGTATAAGTAAATATCCATTAGTCTCAAATGTTGATTTAAAGATGAACGTAGATATTATTTGCCATTCTGCTGCTAAATTTAAGTGTTCTAATATTTGTGCATATCTTTTACACTGTACGTATGTATGTACACTAGGCGTATCACGAAAAAAAAGTTTAACGTGTCGAGTTTTATTTGAATACTTATGTCGAGAAAAAATTTTTGGTGTAAAAATGTTTTTTTTTATTCACCCGCTAAAAACCGCTCAATCGCGTTTTTTGCTATAACTTTCTTATTTTATTTGCAATCCGATTCTTTTCAAATTTTATATGTCACCAAAAAGGCCTCGCTCTGGACTATAATTGAATAAAGCCTAACCCTTTTTAGCAAGGTTGTCATCGCTTTTTGATAGCTTTAAATTTATAGTATAAAAATAAAAATCTAGGGTTGGTAATTCCAAAATTTTTGCAGGTATAAATTAAAAAGGTATGTCGTGATACGGCTTAATATACATGCGTATGTACATATGTATGTATGTATGTATATACAAGGGAAATTTAAAAAGTCAGTGACTTTTTGAGGAGGAAGCATCGAAAGCCTGTATACCCCGTCCCCTGTGGGACTTTAACACGAACTAAACCTCCTACCGTCCTGCATCGTATTTCGCCTCGGCCGCTAAGTATTTCGTCGCGTGGCGGTTTGAGTACGATGCTCACACGTGCGTTACCATTCTATCGTTTTCAGTTTGTTAGTCACCTCCCTAGTTAGTACCTCCCTATCGACCATATGGGTCAGGTTTGACTTACCAAGATTGCCGTTTTCTGGGAATTGAAGTATATTTTCAACAATATTTTCAGGTGTTGGGTCTGCTTCAAAAACATATCGCAGATAATTCTCCACTAACACACCACAGACTTAAGAACTTGCACAAAAGAGGTCTTCACTGAAATATTTTGTGGACCTTTAAAGAACCTGGAAAATGGAAAAACGCTGAACTAAATGTATCGGTAGAAAAAGAGACTTGTTGTGAAATAAATCGCTTTGTTGCGGAAAAATATGTATTTTATTCAAAAAGTCACTCATTTGTCAAACTGTTGTCGTATTTTTTTATTTGAGTTGGCTTAATAATACAATTTAAGTTATTCTAAAAACAATTTAACTTGATATTGTAAACCTATAATCAATTTATTGATAATGTTAGAGATATTCATTGAAATATTCTAATTTTGCCTTTTCTCTTTCTTTCATTGCAGGTATGTAATTATTGCTTTCATAAGGATGAATTCTGGTAAGGTATACACATATTTAAAAATACCAGTTTACTATCAATCGCAAAATTTTTAGGCAATTTGAATTATGGTATGCCTAAATTTGATGAATCGTTTCGTAGTGAGAGATCGTCCATATATTATATAACTCGTTTATCCTGCCTGAAAAGATTTAATACACAAAATCGTAAAATAATGTATCGAAAGCTGCGAATGTCGTTAAAGTAAATAGTTTCCGGTTCCGGTAAAATCTTAAAAACTTTCAAATCGTAAAATCTTTCAAGGTAAAACAACGGTTTAAATTTTCTGTGACTACACGAAAATGTTTTAAATAGCTAAGCATACTATTAGCTCTTATTACACCCTGCGTAGCCCCTAAAACCATTTTGAACCTTTTTTACATTGAAAAATTTTACGGCTTTAAGACGTTACGCCGCTTAATAATCCTTGTGAATCCCCAATTTTTCTCGAAATTATAACAACTAAAAAAGAAAATTCTAATCAATAGAAACCAATGAAATTTTTTGATTCACGGGTACGAATAGGCATTGAAAATATCCTTTTAAACTTTATTCTTGAATATCATTGAAAATTTTCAAAAATTTTAAAATAAAATAAAATACATAAAAAAATTTGTCCACGCATCATCACATAAAAGAATGGGCAGAATGCGAACTTTAATGGGCATAATAATTTTACCCTTACAGACGGCAGTAATGCAGATAAACGAGCCGCAAGGTCGCTGGTTCGAGTCCCACGGCCAGTAGAATTTTTATTTATTTCGTTTTGATTCTTTTTTTATAAGTTCTATATATTTTTTTACGTTGCTTTCAGTTAGTTGTTGCTGGCTTTTCTATTAAATTCAACTCTAAAACTTTAAATTAACTAATAGTAAAAAAAATTTAATAAAAATATATCTCCATACCAAGTTCCAGCACTCTATGCCAAATATTTCTTATGGTATGCATTATGAAAAATTCCGCTTGTATTGGAGGTGCCACGCCCCTTCCTCTATATATAGAACGAACCTGGCAGCCACAGGTTTGTAGCCCGCAACTCTCACCACTCGATCGATTTTACCAGTGTTGTCATCGAAAATTCCCCGAATCCGAGCTAATTCCCAAAAATTTCGTGCATTTGTTCGGCTGCTTATGCGCATTTTAAAGAGGAAAATGCATGTTATCAAAATTTCAAACTTCTTATTCAGAGTTTTTAGGAAATTTCCATGTATGCATTTTTATGGCCCATTCTATTTTAGTATAATAAAATGCAAGTTTCAAGTTTCATTTGATTTTTTAGAATTGTGTAATGATGGCAAATTAGACACACCTCGCCAAATACCTACGGTAAACTCTACTAAAATTTACTTAGCTACAAATATACATACCGTAATTTTTTCTAGAAATTCCATTTACAAGTTTGTAATTTTGTTGAAACTTTGTTGAATTTTTTCAAATTTGTATGGGTTTTGTTAGACAATGAGCTATAAGTTAATTAAAAATTAAACAAACAGAAAAATAGTCAAACCTTGTCAAAATGTCACGTTTCTATTATTTTGGCCCTAAGTATATGCTCGTATAATCAGTTAGGCGAGCATAAAATCGACTCAATTACACTGCACTGAATTGCAAATACCTTTGTGAAATTTCTATTTAATTCCTCTTGCACAATTTTTCCATACATTTCCGTAAGGAAATTAAAATTCCGGATTTAAAGTGATTTCAAACATTGAAAATTCAAACCTCGTTAAGATTTATTTGTGTGAGAAGCAAAAGCAAATAAAATCATCGCAATGTATTACAAATCTCTGTAATTTCACGCCTGATGCAACTGCAAACAGTTGTGGCGTACATTAAATCCCATTGCGCACTATCACTAACTCCCCAACTCATTCATCCACTCTTTCACTCACTCACTCGCTCCCAGCAAATTACGTATACGCCACCGGTGGGAATGCAATTGTAAGCGGCCACTGGCGTTGAGCAGTGTGCGCTATGCAATTAGCGGTTTTTAGTTTACACTTTGCGCTGTTTTGCATTTTGAACTTTTGACTTTTGCATGTGAAATTCGCTGATTTCATTTATGGTCACAACTTCGTGGGGCGAATACTTTCAGTACGACATTGTGTTTGTTTGCTGTCGGGAGGCGCGCTGAAGGGCTACTTTCGTACCAACGTGTTGATTGCTCTGTGCTGGAAGGTGATTGCTCAGTGATGGGAGAGCAGTTTAGGTTTATGACTCAGTGACATCTGCCATTGCTGTGACGATAACAATCTCTAGTGGCTTTCTCGTTTCTTTTTATGTCTATATTTTACCTGAAATCTTTTATTTATTTTTTCGTTTCTATTATACGCTTTTAAATTTGTCTTACTTTAGTGGTTCTGGCTGGACGACAATTCTGCTTGAATGCAGATACATATTACCTGATTGAGAGCAATATTTCGTTAGGAAGCGAATGCGAAGAAAAAAACAAATGTTTTGCGTCTATGGTCCTATGTTCATACGTATGTAGTTCGATAATCCTTATTGTTCTACTCAAAAACACTTCAGTGATCGGATTCTCTGATTAAGCCCAACTGCAACTGGGTGCGGTAGTTCTGGTATAGATATTTACATTAGACTGGTAAAAAAAA
>NW_023458555.1:22695871-22764860 GCF_013731165.1 Rhagoletis pomonella | reverse complement strand
CACCCAGTTGCAGTTGGGCTTAATCAGAGAATCCGATCACTGAAGTGTTTTTGAGTAGAACAGTAAGGATTATTGACCTACATATTTATGAACCTACATAGGAACATATACCCAAAACATTTGTTATTTTTTCTTCGCATTCGCTTCCTAACGAAATATTGCTCTCAATCAGGTACTATGTATCTGCATTCAAGCAAAATTGTCGTCCAGCCAGAACCACTAAAGTAAGACAAATTTAAAAGCGTATAATAGAAACGAAAAAATAAATAAAAGATTTCAGGTAAAATATAGACATAAAAAGAAACGAGAAAGCCACTAGAGATTGTTATCGTCACAGCAGTGGCAGAAGTCACTGAGTCATAAACCAAAACTGCTCTCCCATCACTGAGCAATCACCTTCCAGCACTGAGCAATCAACACGTTGGTACGAAAGTAGCCCTTCAGTGCGCCTCCCGACAGCAAACAAACACAATGTCGTACTGAAAGTATTCGCCCCACGAATTTGTGACCATAAATGAAATCAGCGAATTTCACATGCAAAAGTCAAAAGTTCAAAATGCAAAACAGCGCAAAGTGTAAACTAAAAACCGCTAATTGCATAGCGCACACTGCTCAACGCCAGTGGCCGCTTACAATTGCATTCCCACCGGTGGCGTATACGTAATTTGCTGGGAGTGAGTGAGTGAGTGAAAGAGTGGATGAATGAGTTGGTGAGTTAGTGATAGTGCGCAATGGGATTTAATGTACGCCACAACAGTTTGCAGTTGCATCAGGCGTGAAATTACAGAGATTTGTAATACATTGCGATGATTTTATTTGCTTTTGCTTCTCACACAAATAAATCTTAACGAGGTTTGAATTTCCAATGTTTGAAATCACTTTAAATCCGGAATTTTAATTTCCTTACGGAAATGTATGGAAAAATTGTGTAAGAGGAATTAAATAGAAATTTCACAATGGTATTTGCAATTCAGTGCAGTGTAATTGAGTCGATTTTATGTTCGCCTAACTGATTATACGAACATATACATAGGGCCAAAATAATAGAAACGTGACATTTTGACAAGGTTTAAATAATTTTCTGTTTGTTTAATTTTTAATAAAAGTATAGCTTATTGTCTAACAAAACCCATACAAATTTTAAAAAAATTCAACAAAGTTTCAACAAAATTACAAACTTTTAAATGGAATTTCTAGAAAAAATTAAGGTATGTATATTTGTAGCTTAGTTAATTTTAGTAGAGTTTACCGTAGGTATTTGAGAATTTTTGCCGAGGTGTTGCTAATTTGCTACCATTACACAATTCTAAAAAATCAAATGTTGAAACTTGCATTTTATTATACTAAAATTGGATGGGCCATAAAAATGCATACATGAAAATTTTCTAAAAACTCTGAATAAAAAGTTTGAAATTTTGATAACAATTTGTTGAAGTTTGATTATACGGTTGACAAACAGGCTCGATTATTTGCGTAAACAGCCAGTATTTGCTTTGACTCATGCATTTTCCTTTTTAAAATGCGCATAAGCAGCCGAACAAAAGCACGAAATTTTTGGGAATTAGCTCGGATTCGGGGAATTTTCGATGACAACACTGGTAAAGACGACCAGCTTTTGTAAGCAAACAAAGCGGGCGAGTTTCTATATACAGAGGAAGGGGCGTGGCATCTCCAATACAAGCGGAATTTTTCATAATGCGTACTTTAGGAAATATTTGGGATAGAGTGCTGGAACTTGGTATGGAGATATATAAAATTAATTCCATACTCATGGAGGAGAACTGCTACCTGTTTAAAAAATCAAATTCATCATGAATTAAGGGAATTACTTATTTCAAAATTATATTAAAAAATGGATACCAAGAAGCTTAAAAAAGTTGTCGTTTGAAAATATTTTGGAAAGATTTGACACAAATTATAATTAATTATTCGCAAGCAACTGAAAAATTAAAATATGGGTGTCAAACGAAAGATTGTTAAGAAACCTTCAGATTGAACATATAGAATATAATGAGGTGTAGCACGCAGAAATTTCATACGCTCAGCGAAGCAGGTGAGGGCGATCTAGTCCTTACTAATATTATAAATCCGAAAGTGAGTTTGTTTGTTTATTACGCTTTCACGCTATAACTGCTCAACCGATCATCATGAAATTGTGTGCATTGGTGTCACTAATCTCTATTAAAAATATAGGATAGGTTGGAGCGATTGCGAAAATTTTTTTTGTTTTTCTTATTTATTTTATTTTATTTTTATTTATTTTATTTTATTTTTATTTTATTTGATTTATACTTATATTCAATTCTACTTTACTTTATTTTCATTGTTTTATCTTTATTACATTTTTTTTACTATTAGTTAATTTATATTTTTAGAGTTGAGTTTTATAGAAAAGCCAGCAACAACTAACTGAAAGCAACGTAAAAAAATTCTACTGGCCGTGGGACTCGAACCCGCGACCTTGCGGCTCGTTTATCTGCATTACTGCCGTATGTAAGGGTAAAATTATTATGCGCATTAAAGTTTCCCCTTCTGATGATGCGTGGAACATTTTTTATGTATTTTATTTTATTTTGAATTATTGAAAATTTTCAATGATATTAAAGAATAAAGTTTAAAAGTATATTTTCAATGCCTATTCGTACCCGTGAATCCAAAAAAATTTCATTGGTTTCTACTGAAGAGAATTTTCTTTTTTAGTTGTTATAATTTAGAGAAAAATTGGGGATTCACAAGGTGTATTAAGCGGCGTAATGTCTTAAAGTCGTAAAATGTTCCAATGTAAAAAAGGTTAAAATGGGTTTAGGGGTTACGCAGGGTGTAATAAGAGCTAATAGTATGCTTAGCTATTTAAAACATTTTCGTGTAGTCACAGAACATTTAACCCATTGTTTTACCTTGAAAGATTTTACGATTTGAAAGATTTTAAGATTTTACCGGAACCGGAAACTATTTACTTTAACGACATTCGCAGCTTTCGATACATTATTTTACGATTTTGTGTTTTAAATCTTTTCAGGCAGGATAAACGAGTGATAAAATATATGGACGATCTCTCACTACGAAACGATTCATCAAATTTGGGCATACCATAATTCAAATTGCCTAAAAATTTGCGATTGGTAGTAAACTGGTATTTTTAAATATGTGTATACCTTACCAGAATTCATCCTTATGAAAGCAATAATTACATACCTGCAATGAAAGAAAGAGAAAAGGCAAAATTAGAATATTTCAATGAATATCTCTAACATTATCAATAAATTGATTATAGGTTTACAATATCAAGTTAAATTGTTTTTAGAATAACTTAAATTGTATTATTAAGCCAACTCAAATAAAAAAATACGACAACAGTTTGACAAATGAGTGACTTTTTGAATAAAATACATATTTTTCTGCAACAAAGCGATTTATTTCACAACAAGTCTCTTTCTCTACCGATACATTTAGTTCAGCGTTTTTCCATTTCCCAGGTTCTTTAAAGGTCCACAAAATATTTCAGTGAAGACCTCTTTTGTGCAAGTTCTTAATTATTTCTTAAGTCTGTGGTGTGTTAGTGAAGAATTATCTGCGATATGTTTTTGAAGCAGACCCAACACCTGAAAATATTGTTGAAAATATCCTTCAGTCCCCAGAAATCTGGAATCTTGGTAAGTTAAATCTGACCCATATGGTCGATAGGGAGGTACTAACTAGGGAGGTGACTAACAATCTGAAAACTGAAATAGAATGGTAACGCACGTGTGAGCCTCGTACTCAAACCGCCACGCGACGAAATACTTGACGGCCGAGGGGAAATACGATGCAGGACGGTAGGAGGTTTAGTTCGTGTTAAAGTCCCACAGGGGACGGGGTATACAGGCTTTCGATGCTTCCTCCTCAAAAAGTCACTGACTTTTTAAATTTCCTTTGTATATACATACATACATACATATGTACATATGCATGTATATTACATACGTATGTACATATGCATGTATATTAAGCCGTATCACGACATATCAAAGAAAAAAAACTTTGGCGTGTGTCAGTTTTATTTAAATAAAGAAAATTTTTGATGTAAAAAAAAATTAAAAGTTCTTGCTAGGGACTATAATTGGCCATTGAAAAGTGTTGGCCTTCAAAACTGATTTAATTTATACCTGCAAAAATTTTGGAATTACCAACCCTAGATTTTTATTTTTATACTATAAATTTAAAGCTATCAAAAAGCGATGACAACCTTGCTAAAAATGTTTAGGCTTTATTCAATTATAGTCCCGAGCGAGGCCTTTTTGGTGACATAAAAATTTGAAAAGAATCGGATTGCAAATAAAATAAGAAAGTTATAGCAAAAAACGCGATTGAGCGGTTTTTAGCGGGTGAATAAAAAAAAAAAAACATTTTGACTGACACGTTAAACTTTTTTTTCGTGATACGCCTAGTGTACATACATACGTACAGTGTAAAAGATATGCACAAATATTAGAACACTTAAGTTTAGCAGCAGAATGGCAAATAATATCTACGTTCATCTTTAAATCAACATTTGAGACTAATGGATATTTACTTATACATACATATGTATGTATGTATGTACATTCATACATATTCCAGGCGCTATGTAAATGTGCAATTTTGTCTCTGTTTATGCAAGAAGAGAAAGGATACAAGAGATCGGTTGGGTTGAAAAAATTAAATGTTTTCTTTATTAGCAAAGATATGCAAATATAATGTAATGCTAGTGAAAATATTTATGTATGTATGTATGGAGATTGTATGTATAATATATGTATATGTATTCATCATCAAGGATACATTTCGATTGAGCATCGCTTAGGAGTTATGTAAGTATGTAAATATTTAGATTGCAATTCCGTGCAGATTTGTATATGTATGTATGTATGTATTTGTGCGTTTCCGTTAGGTTATAGCAAACTTACGAAATTTACATTTCCCGAAGGATATTACAAAGTAAACAAACTGTTGAGTGTATACTGTGGCTTTTGAGGTCTGAAAAATAAATTCATAGCTAAATAATAAAATTTGGCACGTGGATAAGTATGAGCCAATATACACACATATACATACATACAAATATGTATAGGTATGTAAATATATAATGGTCTTTTAAATAGTATGTATGTATCTCATTACATTAAACGAGCAATTCTTGTATATAAATATATGTATACATCTATAGGGTTCTTGGAAACGGCTCTAACGATTCTTATGAAATTTTGTATACAGATAATGTTTTGCATTTTAAGATTATCTAAATAGATATCATCTTCAACAAGAATCGTATAAGGTTTCCACCTATTCGAAATTAGTTACTAATTAATTAAAACATTATTTTTTTTCGTAAGTAAACGCAGTATATTTATATATATCAAGAGGTGTACTATTCATTCCAACGTATTTCTAAATAGGGTTGCCACCTAAATTTTAAAGTGAGAAATTTACTCACTTTATAGATATCAAAATCTATTTTTTTCAATGTATTTCCAAAATAATTTTCCAACGCTATTCAAATGACCAGTATTTGATACCCAAACGTTGAAAACTTTAAAAAGTATATGCACTCCGAGCAAAGCTCGGTTAATCTGGTAGTTATGTGAATTGCGACATGTGCGTATCTACATACATTGAACTAGAAAAGCAGACCACCAGAAATAATGAATCAGAATATGGTATGGTTGACCTACCTATACAGGGTTAGATCACTTGAGCCAGATTTGTGGAAGTCAAGGGGGTTGGTCCCACTACCTAAGCCAAGTCAACCAGCCAACAAAGGGGAGTCGTATCGCCCTATAACTCTGCTTAACCAAATAGTGAAGGCATTTAAGGCCTTACATCTGACCTCTGCGACAAAACTGTTCTGTTTGCGCTGAATTCGACAAAGGTGTTGGACACTGTTTGTCATTCCACGCTGTTGAAGGACTTTGATGCATTCTCTCCCCACTGGGACTGAAAAAGTGGATGGAGAATAATCTGAATGGTTGGCAGTAGTCAGTAATTTTACGAGCTTAAACCTCGAAGCCTAGAAGAATTAAACAAGAGTTCGCCTCACAGGGTGTTGTCCTATCCCGGCTTCTATTTAAATTCCATAACTGGACGCTTTGGAGGGAGTTTGTCTGGCCTGCTATGCTGCGGATAGTTCGATAGTGGAATCCGCTAAGGGGATTTACTGATCTATGTTTGAAAGTCAATGACTATATAGCCGATTATTCTCGCTTCTTTCCTGGATGGATCGCAAACCTCTTTTCTACGAAATCTCTTTTCACCACTTGGGCGCAGAAAGTCAAACTCCAGTTCGGCATCCATGTCGATGGCACACCAATTTCTCGGTAAACATCCCTAAAGTTTTAGATGTTACTTTGGACAGCTCTCCTTCATCGCGCACCTAAACACAATTTTGAAAAAAATTGCAGATAAAGTTTTTGGTAATATAGAAGGCAATTGGCCGCACATTTAAATTATGTTGCGCCTATCTGGACGCCGGGGACTAGTAGGTCGCAATGGACGAGCCCGCAGATTTATTAAAACTCCGCACTCCGGATAGTAAGAGGATGACTTCTGATGTCGCCAGAACACCATCTACATAAGGCTCTCAGTGAGCATCCGAGCAGACACTTTTTTGGAAGCAGAGCCTCCTCTCGAAACACCTCAAAAAGTATATCTACGTTTCACGGACAATATACGGCCATCTGTTACCCAATTACTGGAACCGACAAGCGATACACGATATACATAGAGAGTCTATAGCCACCTTCACATACTCGCGCCCTATGAATGACGTAATTGGAGTGCAATCCACGCCCAACGCAGTAGAGCTTCAGCTGCAACGAGAGACCTGTATACTCTAATACAACTAAAGTCTAGCTATGGCAGTCGACTTAACTTATCCTGACCAATTTGTGATTGATTATGTTTGTTGCTCTTTTATACTAGGTTCACATATAAGTAGATTATCCTCATTTTCGAGCTTGACACCCTAATCTGTAATTATAACAAGAGATTAGCCATATAAAATTCGTCCCTTGTTAATCTGTAATTATAAAATAATCTCAGATTTAACCGATAACTTTTCGGTGTCCATCCTAGTTTTATCGATTGTTTTTGCGAAAGAGAGGAGAAATGCCAAATGTAAAAGTAAACAAAAATGTACGCTAGCAAGTAAAAGAGGTTTGTAGAGGTATTTTTAATAAAATGTTAAGTTAAAATATATTTATATTGCTTATTATAGCAGTAAGACGTGATCACGGTGGCACAGAGAAGAAACATAACTTTTAGTTGAGATGTGAGAATAACAAGCACAACAAATTTGACGGCTAATAATCTGAGATTTGCCTGTGTAAACGGGGTGATTAAAAAACGAGCTTTGATTGAGATAATATTGATATGTGAACATAGTTTAATGGCAAAACGGCTGAACGGATTTCATTGAAATTTGACGAACAGGTAGGTTATAACCTGGATTAACACATAGAACGAGAGCTGCCACCTTTTTGAAAAGTTAAAATGAGTTTAATTACTGAGTTAAATGAAATATTTTAGGCTTAAAAAAGCTGTATCTGGATCGAAAATTTGACGAGGGATGGATTAATATATAGCGTATTTTTTAGAGAGGCTTGCCATCTGCTTAAATGGTAAAATTGTATTTAAAAAAAATTAAAAATTTGGATGCCAAACGGGAAAGATTTAAAAAAGTTTTATTACGAAAACATTTTGAAGAAAGTTGTCACCTATTTAAAAGTTTAAATTTCAGTTTATTGATAAAAGATACTTGATTATAAAAAATGGGTGGCTAACGAATGAGTTCTAAGATCCATGATAAGAAAATATTTTGAAAAGGGTTGCCACCTGTTTAAAAGTCAAATTCGCTTTTCCGTTGTTTTTTTGTATAACATATTCCAACGGTCTCGTGTATTTTATTTCGTAAAAAATGTATGTTTATATGGAAATAAGTGCAAAAATCAGTCATCAAAAAATTAAATTATTTAAAATTTGCACTTAATTGAACTAAAATTTTATGGGCTATAAAACTGCATGCCGAAAAATGTTCTAAAGATTCAGATTAAAAAGCTCGAAATTTGCATGAAAATATATTGAATTTTCCTACATTACGAAGGTTTTCATGGTTTTGGCAAAGGCTGGGATAATGTTTTAATAGAAAAATAACATAAAAAAGTAGCTCAAAAAAACTTTTAATATTAAAAAAAATCAACACGCGTGAACACTTGTTTGATTCACTGTAAATAAGCCAGTGCAATAAGCGAATCCCAATCGAAATAGAATAGATAAAATCGAAAAGAATAAGTAGAAAAAAACAAAAAAGGACACGAATTGGATAAGTAAAAGCTGCTGGCCTGTTTATCAGCAAATTGCGTGCGAGGAGGAGTAAGGATATCCGGTGCGGCTACACGCGAGCTCAAACTAAGTACATTGCTGCGAAATGTACATACATTCATATGTATATACATACAAATGCATGATACATATACATACAAAAAAGCAAGAATATTCACCAAATTGGAAAACTCAGTGTAACCCAGGACGCCACAGGCTGTAAGAACGTTGCCGTAGACATGCAAGACGTTAAGAAACGCAATCGCCACAGCGCTATAGTCGGTGTCATTTACTTTGAAATTTTGTTTATACTGCTTGGCGATTAAATGAATGTACATTAGGGTAGTCCAAAAATACATGCGGGGGAAAAAAGTTTAAAATGTTAAGCTATCACCCCCTAGGATCTTTCTAAATGAAAAAAATACCCATATTTTTTGTTACAAAAAATTATATTTAGAACTGCTTCATTAACAATATTTTTCACTTCACTTCACTTTTAATAATAATACCCAATCGTTTATTTTACCATTTTTTTATATATTTAAAACCCCAAAAAATGCATGAGTATTAAAAAGGGTAAAATAAACTAATTGAGTATTATTATTGGAAGTTTCCTGAAGAGAAACATTGAAAACTATTGTTTTTAAAGAATTCTAAACCATTTCTACGAAAACGTGTTTTCCCCATATATGCTACATGGAAAACTTCACAGGCTTTGGAGCAGTTCTAAATATCATTTTTTAATAAAATATTAGAAAAATACTAGAGGGTGAGAGCTTAAAATTTTAAACTTTTTTTGGACCACCCTAATGTGCATACATAAATACGTATGCATATAACTAGATATGGTTAGTTACATTAGCGTGACTGGGTAAGCATACACATAAGCGTTTAAGCGCCAACTGTAGAGCCAAAATTGCTGGTGTATTTGTGGGTTTTGCCTTTTTGTTATTTTAGTTAATGTATGTGTGTCCTTTACATTGCAAGTCTTAGATGCGTTATATGTCGCATTTTCTCCTCTTATGGTATTTTGCACTTAATCTTGTAATCCCCCAAACATTCACAAATACATATGTATGTATGCATGTGGTTATGTACGCGCGCACATGCATAAAGAGCGATATGTATATTGAGATACTGCCCTTGAGTTTGGTATATTCACAGTGGAATACATATGTACATACATATGTATGTGCTATCAGTTCGGTTCGTTGAAATATTATGCGGAAGCAATTGGCAGATGTTGCCTTTGAATTTGTCTTAAATTGGTGCGAGGTTGTCGAAGACACCGAGCGTGAATACAATGGATTTTTTGGTATAAAAGAGCACTTGGAAATTCATATTTTATCAGGTTTTCTTACATATTCGATGCTGAGTCGATTTGTAAAAATTGTTCACTCAGCTTCTGAGAATTTTAATGCCGGAAATTTTGTCATCAAATCTTATTTATTTTTTTTTATAATCATGTAACTATGGCAGCTAGTAGCCTCCCGAGGCTATGTGCGCTAATGAGCTATGTGTGCGTGTGCATTTTGCCTGGCACTGAACTATGGGTAGGACACCGTATTTAGCTATTGTATGGCTAAAACTAGGACTGCAATATTTCTAAGTACTTAATGCTTCCAGAATAGAATAATCTTATGGACACAGATTAATATGCAAACAGGAAATTGAAATTCAGACGAAACTTAAGCGGTGAGTATGAACCAAATTGTTCTTCATGGCCAAACATAGTAATGACTTTAAATACTCTTTAGATAGTGTAAAGCAATTGGTAGTGAAATTTAGTTGATTTTCGATAGTAATTTTGTTTTCGTAACACAAAACAACGCCTGCATGAAGCAACACTTGGACTAAATGCCGTCTTTATCTGTCTTAAATAAACGGCATCTTCGAATAGATCGGAGCAGATTGATGGGTGTTTAAAGAGCTCAGGTGTTTGTCTCTCAACACATCAATATTAAAAGCCTCGTACCTAATTGTTGTGAAAGCGGGGCAGATACCCAAAAAGTGTTCCGCAGTCTCATCCACTTCAAAGCAGGGAGATCAAATGGGGTTGTCATATGGTCAGGTGTTTGTGCCACGAGAAGTAACCTGCTGACACAAGTTCTCCCAAGTGCGCATTGCTCAAATATCGCAATGCGGGTGTCAAATGGCAAAGGGTTTATGAAAATGCATTTAAAGAAAATATTTTTTGAAAAGGATTGTCAACTGTTTGAAAAATTAAATTCCATTAACTTTTGTAGATAAAAGGAATATTACAATATGGGTGGCAAGCGAAAGCCATTTAAGAAAACTCACTTTTCAAAATATGTTTAAACAATTAAATTCGATTAAATCATGTAAATAAAATAAAGTTACTTAACAAGAAAAGAGTAGCCACTTGTAAAAAATTTTATTTAATTTAGTTCAATGAATTATTACAGTATGGATATCAGTCGAAATGGTTTTGAAAGGGCCTCATTTCTAAACCACATGTAGGCAGGTTGCCACTTATCTGCAAAATTAAATCCAATTTAAATTAAGGGCATTAGGTAATTGAAATATAAATGTATCACATGAGTGTCAGAAGAAATAGGTTATTTAAGATTGCATAGTGAAAACATTTTGATGAGGGTGGCCACCTGTTTAAAAATTAAGGCACAAATAATTAATATAATTTCTAAACTATATTTAGGAGTCAAATACAAGTTGAATTAAGGGAATTGGACTATTGAAATATGTGCCTCAATATGGGTGGACGAAAGAGGTTTAAGAAGGTTGCAGTTTAAAACTATTTTGAAGGGGGATGCCACCTGTTTGAAAATCAAATTTTATTTAATTATTCGTAAGTTAAATGACATACTATATGAGTGTCAAACGAATATGTAATAAGTGTTCTTTTGTTTGAACATTACAGTATTTTAAGGATTGAAAGGGTTGCCACCTATTATAAAAATTAAATTCAATTAAAATTATTGAACATTTCAAATGAGTTATTACAATATCTGTATCCACCAAAATGTTTTTGAAAAGCCTTTATACTAAACTGCATGTAATAAGGTTGCCACATAATTAAAAACTCTAATTCGGCTTGGATTTAGAGAACTAGGTAATTGAAATATGTACCACAATATGTGTCAGAGAAAAAAGCTTTGAAGGGGATTAAAAAATAAATAAAAATGTGAACATCCTCTATGTATTTGGCTGCGCAAAAATGAAAAGTTTTATAGAAATAAATTACTTCTAACGTAGCGCGAAGAAATTTCATACACTCAGCGAAGATCGCGATGGAAAACTAGTGTACATACATATACAGTCATGTGAATAATAATAGGGACACGCAATTTTGACCGGTTATGACTATTTCTCGTTTGTTTGTTTAATGTTTGTTATTTTTTTTTTATAAAAATGCAGCGCATTATCTAACAAAAGCCATATATCGAGGGCTTATATTCAATACCCTCTATCTGCAAAAACTCAATTTTTCAGGAGAGCAAAAAAACTGTTTTGGCAGCTGTTTTTAAAAGTGTTAATAATTTTAAGTACACACGCATGTCTTAAATATTCACGCAATATACTAAAACTAGTTTTTTACTTTTAATTCATTTAATTTTAGTTTAAAGATCAGATAGAGGTTATTGCAATTCGAATTATAACTATTTATATAGAAAAAGTCGCTGATAGAGGGTTTTGCAGAATAATGAAAATGTCAGTTCTTTAGACGTAAATACTATGTTAAACTAAGATTTTAATGCGTTTAATGTGTTTTTGTGTCAAAAGAGTATTTCACGTGATTTCGAAATTATATGAGAATCATTAGCACTGTTAAAAGAGGCTTCGCTGGCTGGTTTACTGTCCGTTCAGATGAGGAAATTTCCTTCGTTTATAGAGGCGAAACGTACAGCTGATTCGGCTGTAAATGCCGAGTAGTACGGGGGAAAAGCACTGAAGACAATTGTAACACCCAGCCCTTTTGTTACCACCATATCTGGAACCGTCTGTGAAAATAAGCTCCCAGGTAATTTATGAGTATCAAACTGGGCAAATGTCCTTGCGGTAGAGTTTTTACTTTAGTAAGCATCGGATGATGTCGAAATCTTTGATGTAGCTTAATATACGAAATAAAGGTGATTGCTTGCTACATCGGTTTTTTTTGTTGAAAGCAGGATTCGACGTGAGAGATAGCTTTTATTGGCGAGGTGGGAAATGCACGGATGCTTTTTCTCCTCTGCTACATAGTAAGGTGTTTCTAGCAATTTAAGATGTTTTTTTCCGCCGTGTCCATAAATTACGAGCCCAAAGTCAACTTTTACATAATGACAGTTCTGCTTAAAAGTAGGTTTATTTTAAAAAATCATTCCAAATATTTTCAATGTATCAGTATAGGGGAGGGTTGGATGTATGTATTTATTTGTATTTTCTGCATATGTGAAAAAATTACTTTTTCAGCTTAAATCTGAGCTCCTGAAGATTTGGACCAATTGATTAGATCGTTTAGTATGTTAGAAAAAATAATTTTTACTTGCGTCAAGTCCTTAGTCTTAGAAAAAATTAAAATATCATTAGCGTATTTAGTTTGGCAATAGGAATAATAATAGCTGTTTCCCACTCTTGATGATATAACCCTTGAAATAAAATGTAGTTATGGAGTTTAATGACTCTATGTTTGATGGGATACGGATGATTTTTTAGAACGGGGTACGGGATTTTGTCTGCACCAGGGCTTTTGCCTGTCATCGAAGAGATGGTTGGTCAAACTCTTAAATAGATATGAGTAAGAGAAAATTGTGAGAATCTTCGGACCAAGTGGAGGCAAATAAACATATACACATCGCTCATTTACTTTAGTAGTGTCATAATCCAAAAAATACAAAATATGCAGAAATTATCGCTACGTCTTCTTCTATTTCGTGTAAAAATATCAAAGCTGTATCGATTAAGCCCTGTATGCAGCTCTCAAGAAAACAGCCACGAAAAAATTGCCATTATTTCGCGTGTGTGTCCAAGGAATTTTGACATTTTTTGATACTTCACAGCCTGTTGCCTCACTCTTTCCTCAAGAAATAATGGAGCGGGCATATATTTCTGTTGCAAACCTGGGTTGCCTTATGCTCTTTCTTCACAAAAAACTTTAGAAAACCGTAGTAGAAAGCGTAGTAAATTTCTTAAGAACTGCGTACTGCCTTAAGGAAATTTGACTCAAGAAAATTTCTTAGCCATTCCTTGTACGCCATTTTATATGGAGTTTTTGCTTTTCTTGAGAGCTGCATACAGGCCTTTACCAGAATCTCACTAGAATAAAATATGTATTCATTTTTAGTATCGGCGTATATGTAAATTCAAAACTTTAAAACCGTCTTTCTCGAGTTTTGATTTTTTGAGTTATGAAATTATTGTAGTAAATGAGCGGACATGTATATACCTGTAAGCTACCGGCCAAACCCGATCTTAGAATAAACTATTTTTGTAACTCTCATCATCAGTCCAACTGAAGCTACGCAGTCCACAAGATTTGGTTTCGGTTGGACATCGCATTAGGTGGAACAAGTTTAGCCTGGGCAAAACTAGTTTGACCTAAGATCGGATTTTACAGGAACATATACATACATGCATCGGCACATGTAACTAACCCAGTCTTTATTTGACCTGCCACAAAAAATGGTAATGAAAACGATTTTCCAGCAAAATTGTGTAGATAGAGGATTTTGCTTTTGTAACAAAATGTTATTGCAGATAGTGGATTTTTCAAAATGAGAATATAATACCATAAAAGCAAAATTTTAAGTTTGGCATTATTGTCATGGCTGAAGGATAAATAAGAGCTCACGTTACCATCAAAAACTCATTTTCATCAAAATTGTAGATAGAGGGTATTGAATATAAGCCCTCGATATGTTGGTCTTAATTTTAGCCTTTGTAGAAAATTTTATAAAATTCAACAAAACTTTACAACAACAAAAATTTAGCTAGAATTTAATGGGCTACAAAACGGTATTCTTAGAATTTTTATAGAAATCCTTAATAAAAAGTTTGTTGTAAAAAAAAATGTAAACAGAAAAATGGCCAAAAAATAAAAAAATGTGTCCCTATAATTTTTCCCATGACTGTATATTTATTATTTCAAACTTCGATTTTTTTCATTACTTTTGCCCTCATAAATTTGTGTTGGGGATTAATTAAAATTTCTCTTCATTATGTTCATAAACCAAATACGTATTTGTGTATAGACAAAAAAAAAACGCTCTTCAAATCTCGCCGAAGCTTCTCCCACTTGTAAGCACGTGCGTCATCTGTTGAAAAAAAAACACTTTGCTAACCTTCATAGCCAACCGTAGTAGATGCAACACGTTTTCTGAGGTTTAAAGTGTGCATGCACGCACACTCGCTCACGTACCTGTATATGTAATATACATTTAGATGCATAAGTACATATATGCTAGCATTTACACCTTATATAGTACCTTATATGCATACATACTAATGGACAAAATACATATTTATAGCTGTAGAGAGTATGATAAGAAAATAAAAGTTTATTCTAAAAACTAAAGGGCCCGTCCCGCAATAACAGAGTATTTAGCAAAACGCGCCAGAGCAAGTGTAAGAGAAATCGAAAGAGAATCCGAGAGAGAAATCAACAAATTCTTCGCTTTATATTAAGTTTTTGTTTTTGTAGTCACCGAAAAATCACTTTTTTGTTGTACCTATTAAAGGCGATTTTAATGTCGACATTGACTCTGGCAGCCGGACAAAAGCAGTGCGAGTAAATGCCAAAATGAAGTGAATAATGGAGAGAAAAGACCTGGCATGGCAATGGGGCTTGAAGCACTTAGCATGTATAAGTAGATAAGTACCCATTCTCGTACCCAACTCAACCCCTACACTGGCATTGAACATTCAAAGCGAGCTTTCTTACAAAAGTAATGCTGGTTAAACGCAGACACACAACGCCAATTGTGTGAGGGTATACGCGACTAAAGAGAACACAAAGTGTGCTGGAGCACCGCAAACCTTTGTGGGGCTTATAAACTTACAGTATACATACGGTGACCCTATTTATGAGAGCTGAATACGGGACAAAAAATAATAATTTTGCAAATATTTTCCACCACAGCTTACAGATCTTAAGGCCTTCTTCAATCATCTTAGATGAATGTAAACTGGCAATCAAAAGTGAGTGCATGGTGTTTTCTGTCGAATATTCGCCATGTTTTTTTTTTTTTAATATGGTTCATGCTTTAATCAAAACCACATAAGTCAAACTTTCAAACTTTATACGGAACAAATTTTCGTATAAATTTTGAACTTTTTAGTCTGAATTTTTAGAAAAATTTTGAGACCACAGGTAGTTCGCTTTTTTAATTATAGTAAAACGAAAAAAACGTTTAAAATTTATTTTATTTTATTTTTTCCTAAATTATTATTTTTTTCTTAAGATTATAATTAAAAAGTTTGAAATTTTGGTGCAGCATTGCATAATTTTTATAGTTTTTTTCAACTAAGTTGGAAATTTGGTATTATATAGTTTTTGTTAGGAAAAGAGCTTTACGGGACATATACAGGGCAGTAAAAAAAAAATACAGAACATTTGGCGTCCCGTATAAAATAAGTAAATTACCAGGACAATGGATCAAAAAAACAGGACTGACCCGTATAATACAGGACGGATGGTCACCGTAAGTATACATATGTGCATGTTCTGTCGTCTAATTATAGGAGGGTGTTCCGACACCCTCACCCAATAAAGTTCACAGTGTGCCACTATAGCATGCCTATGTTGTATGTATGTATGTATATACATACATATGTATGATGGCATGTAGCTGGTATACAGAGAAAAAGTTACTATTGCAAAAAGCTTTCTCATGCTTGGCAGCTCTAATAGCTTGTGTGAAAGTGAAATTTTCGAAGCTGCAAGCGGAGAGCGCACATTTGCAATCGAACTGTCCAACGGTGCGGAGGACAAAAACGCAGAAAATTTTAATAAAAATTTGCGCAAAGCAACGGTTTTGGTTTTGGTAGATTAAGAAAAATGGGAAAAATACTTATTTTTTTCTAGCTACTGCAACAGTTATCGGCTCTAAGCTTTTAAGAAAATTTGCTTGTGGCGTTGATAGAAAATTGTTAAAATTAAATATAGTGTGCGGAAAATTTTAAAAACTAATAAATAGATATTGAAAATTTTGGAAATTATGTGATAGCAAAAAAAAAGCATAAATATATAAAAAAAACGCGAGCAGCGGCGCAGCTCACGCCAGCCGTAAGGTGATTTTCCACGCATTACATGTGTGTGTAAAAATTGTGTGCAAAAAAAAACGCGTAGTTTTCAAATTTTACATCAAACAGCACCCCCGCCTGCATTGCCCCTGCGACGTTTGTGCATGGAAAAGTGTCAGCCAGCTGACCAATCACTGAACTGCTTAGCCTCAACGCGATTCGAATGCAATATTTCGTATTGATACGAGTTGACACAAGAAAATTAAATAAATTAAAAATTTCAATCACTTAACATATTTCAACATTAAATGAAATATAAATTTGCGCTACTACAACACTAACATATGTCGGGCTTGATACTAGCTGCGCTGGCTATAGTCTTTGACGCCTGAGAGTCGGTCAGAAAGAGCGAGCAGAATAGATAGAGAGAGAGAGAGAGCGAAAAGTGATTGAAAGCAGTTATACATATTTGTTGACGCAAAAGCGAACGCGAAAAGTACATAAAAATATATTTACATACATACATATGTATGTATTTATATGCATATGCAAATACGCTGGGAAAAAGGAGGAAATCGTAAAAAAGCCAAAGGCAAACGGTCGTACAACAAAAAGCAACAAACACCCCACCAACATAAACAAAATACGGACGATTAAAAGAAAAATCGCAAAAAAAATAAATACAAATTTTAGTAATAGCAATAGCAATAAGTAGCAGCAAATACTAAAATTACACACAAAAAAACACTAACTACGAGCGCAACAAACAACCACCGATTTGCATACCTACATACATATTTTGGAGTAGACAAGCAACATGTTGATAGGCGAAAGTTCCTAGGCAAGTTTTTAGGCCTAAGTAAGATAAAGAGTAAGCAGCAACAAATATCACACACATATACACACGCGACCACTCACTAAAAATAATACAAATATACACATTGGAAAAAAAAAACAAAGCAAAGCAAAAAAAACAAAACAAGTGGCAGGCACGCGACACTCTTGTTGCGCAACATGTTGCCAAGGTATAGACTGTTGCATGCGATGACACTACAAATGCAAGCAGCGTGTGCTGAAGAGAAGCAACCAACGTAGGTACATATGTATACTAATTGAAAACAAAAACAAAGCGACAATACAGAAATAAAAACAACACGAAAAGTGTGGCACGTCAGTTTTTTTTTTTTTTTTTTGTGACAACAACATAAAGTGGAAACAAACCAAAACAATAAAAGTAGCGCGACGCATGTTTTAATTCAATTAATTATCAATAAAAACAAAGCTAATTATAACGTTGCAATTGTACGACAAGTAAGAGTAAAACGAATGAGTATGCTAATTAATTACATAGTAGTGCAACTAGAGCTTGCATAAATAATACAAAATGCAAATTGTAATACAAATGTAAAGGTTAGATTAACTAAATGGGGAAATAGTAACAAAGCCGTGCCAATAACATATGTACACCGACGGTACTCTGCAATAAGGGCACAACTCAAAACTAAAAAAAAAAAAACTTACAACCGAACAAGTGGCACACGTCTCCAATCCTTGTAAAATACACTATGTCTAATCCGTTCTAAGACTTTATAAAGCAGGCACATTCTCTGCTCGTGATTATCGAATATGACTTCAAGAAAGATCCTTCTGGATTCTTCATTGCATTTTGTCATAATTTCACAAAACTCCAAATAATTAAAGTTATCAGAAAACTGTGGTAGGTAGCTAGCGTGGTAGCATAGAAAGGCTAGACACATACAGAGGTTTGACCGAATATTGAAAAATCCCCTCCTTAACTCCAAGCTCGAATTGTAAACGCACCCTAAAACAGAAAGCATTTCGCTGTATTAAATCGATTACGATTTATAAACGGCGTTTCACAATGGAAAAATTAACTCACTTTCAGTAGTTAACTTCATTTTTTTTATTTTTTGAATTCGACACCAAAATTTTTAATATGCGTTAGCTAACCACAATAATGCCGGATTTCCACTGGACATTAAATGACAAACAAGTCTATAGAACTCGCAACACAATGTCGGTTGAGTCGATCTGAACTTGGCAGATTAAAATGTTCACTTTTTTCCGAAACGGTAGCAGTTATACACTTTACAATAAAAATCATAATTTAACAGTTAAAATTGGATTTCTGCTTTTCCAATTAAATTTAACTATTATTTTGAGATTTTTATTTTTTCTATTAAGAATAATAGCATTGTTTTATTTTGATCAAATTATAACCGTTATTTTCAGATTTAATTTTTTAGATCAAAAAAGATTTAAAACAGTAATTTAAACGTAGCCTAATCACAAAATTAAACGTAGCCTAATCACAAAATTAATATTGAATTTGATGTAAACTGCAGTTAAGACTAGGTGGTAAGAGGACTGATTTTGTACGAGGTACATGGCGTATGAGCAACCTTTCATGGTGCCTTATAATTTCAGCAACAATCAGTTTGAAAATTTAACTTCGCCAGTGATTAAAGTGAAAGCAAGAAAAGTCAAATATGCAAAGAATAATTTTTTTGTGATGTTTTGTTACCTTTTATTTAAGAGTTGGTCTAAATATCCTTTTAGAAAAACAAAACTATTTCATTCCGCTGAGCGGTTATAAGAAAAGTTAATTTATGTTTGAAGATAAATTCCAACAAGCAATTCTTCACATAATATGCTGACTTTGTCTAACAACTAGTTTAAGCAACACAGAAATCTGTAACAGTAGACAGCCTAAGTTACAGTGCCTGTGTATAATTTTATTTTAAATTCTTAAAATTTTTCAAAAAAAACGTTAGTCGTGGTGGCCTATCTAGGAAGAAGATCAGTTAAGGGCTGCTTATATGTATGTAAATGCGAATTTTTTAGCAAGGAAAAGAATCTTCGAATAGCGTATATTTATTTTCAATCGATAAGCAGGAAATGTGCTTTTTATTAGAAAAAAATTTATAAATAACAAATTATTAAAAACTTTCCATCACTTCCAGCAACTGCAAAAAACCGAAGATCAGTTAATTCTGTATGAGTGAAAGTGCGCGTACGAGATCAATAAAGTAAGCCCTCCAATAGACGAACTACGAAAACTTAAAAGCAACCAAAATACATAAATACAAATTAAATCAACGACGAGTAAGCAAAACACACATTATAAATAAAATTACTAAGCAAACAAAATAAATAGCTTGAAAAAATCAATCAAATTTTTGCGGCAAGTAAAAAAAAACTAATAATTGAAACGTAAACAACGCTAGCCGGCGAACTATAATTCGACAACTGTAAAATAAAATAACAAAAACAAAACAAAACAAAAATCTACTCGCAATAAAAAAAATAAAATTAAACAATTATTGCACCAGTGTAAAGTAGAACACGTTGAAGCAACAATTACAACAACAAGATATACAGACACACACACGAAGATGTGTTTGTAAAACACGAATATTAATGGTTTTTAGCTGTGATATAACGTCTAGCGATAATTTGAAACGGTAGGCAAAATACGAAATGAAAAAAAAAAACAAATAAAATTATCAAAACAATGTATTTATTGTATTTGTGTTAATCGTTCATTTCATTTGTGTGTATGTTATGTGTGTCATATATGTTTGCACTCAATAGATTTGATTATTTGTATGGAAATATGTATATCGTCGTTTAAAGTACAAATCCGCGTATCAACAAAATGCAAAACCGCGTATGTGAGGTTGCATAAATTATTTTCAAGAGAGTAAAAACACTGATATTTCAAAATAGTTCTCTTTTTTTTTATAAAGCAATCGCATTTCTGGCTAGAGTATTTCAGGACGAATGGATAAGGATTGAGCCAAGAGCTTGTGTGAGAAAATCCAATTTTTGGCAGCAAATGTCAATTACGCGGTTTTGTACTTTAAACGACGATATGTAAATGCGGCTTTATATTGTTTAGGGGTGTTCACAAAGGGAGGAGATTTCAAAGAATTTTAATTTTTTTAGCAAATAAAACCCGACTTCAATTCTCATTAAAAAAAAAATATATATATATATATCTCACGATCCACTAATCGGATCTTAACCAGATTAGTATGGGACCACCTCTGAGACACTACCTTTCCAAAGTTATGCGGAAACATACATAAAAAAAATATATATTCCGACGAGCTGATAACCTCCTCCTTTTTTGGAAGTCGGTTAATAAGGGCAAAAAGATAAAGCAAAATAAAGTGAAGTAAACTAAATCAAAAAAAAAAAGGAAAAAGAAAAGTAAAGTAATGCAATGTAAAGTAAAATAAAGTAAATAAAAAAATTTAATTATTTTACAGTAATGTAAAGTAAAATAGCGTAAAGTAAAGTAAAGCAAAGTAGTGTAAAGTAAAAAAAGATAAGTAAAGTAAAGTAGTGTAAAGTAATGTAAAGAAAAGTAATGTTAAGTAAAGTAAAGTAATATAAAGTAAAGTAAAGTAAAGAAAAGTAAAGTAAAGAAAGATGTATTAAAGCAAAGTAAAGTAAAGTAAAGTAAAGTAGCTTAAAGTAAAATTGAATTCAATAAATCAAAACAATATAATTAAAAAGGTATAAAAACATAAAAATTTACAAATAAGAAATTATTTTCATAAAAGATATCAAAAGGATAAAATAAAAAATATAAAAATAAAAATAAACAAAAATTATTTTTAATAAATAAGATAAAAATAAATATTTGTTTTAGTTTAAAAAATTACTTACAATAAAGTCATAATAATAAATCATAATCAAAAAGTAAGGGAGAAGGAAATAGTAAAAGAGCATAAAAAAAAATTAATTAAGACATTTTAAATATTTTTAGATTACATATTTGAATAGTGGCACATTCTTAAAGTTCAAATTTTCATTCCTATCAAATCAGCAATACGTAAAAAAAAAAATCTGAAACTTCAGCACCGAAAACAATTTCGAAATACGTAAAAGCGCTTAGAATTTACGTGTACGCTATCAAAATTCGTAAGCACATACAATTTGCGAGTACAAACATATGCATAGTGCAATTTGTATGTATACGAGTAGATGCATGTAAATATGTCCATATGTAAGCGGGTAAAGTGCCAAAGTATTCAAAGTTTGGCCACACATTAGTAAATAGTAAACAAACAAAATGAATGCAAATGTGCGAACAAGCAGCGCGCGCTATGAAGTGATTGTCAGTGTTGCACGCGATGCAGTGAGGAGATGTGAGAAGTAATAAATAAAATATGATGCACTTTTGTTTTTCTTTTTTCTTTCTTTTCGCTTCGTTACGTTTGGTTGAGCACAATCTAAAGAACGTATAATTGATTTTTATTTTTGTTGCTTTTTTTCATTTGAGTTCTCGGAGCATTAAGAGCCGAAGAGGGGGCGGTACACCGAAGATTTGTCTGCACATGCACCAGGTGGCGTATGAGTAATTCGAGCTAAGTAATTGCGTGCTGAGTGCAGTGCCATGGTAAACGAGATGGCCAGATATGCGGTTGATATGTATAAATAACGAGTGTCTGCATACATTTGTGTGTGTGTTTTTGTCGCTCATTTTCATAATGGTATTAAAATTTGGGAAACGTTTTTTTTTTGTCTATGTACGCGGGTACCTACTCAAGGTGAATGCTTCCATCATAAATTAAATACGCTTTTAATGTAATGAATATTCATATCTTTGAATACTCGCTCACTTTAAGGGCTCAATTAATTAATTTTTATCATTATTTTTATATCGATATTTATGCCTTCAGCAATAGACGGACAACGGAAACAAAAAGCTGGCCTAAAATAGGAAAAATACCTAATACTTACTGTACAAATAAGTGAAGTCACCATTTCTAAAATAATCATTAAATACTTTTTTTTTGATTTGTACTTCAGGTGCTTCCTTACAAAAAATTACTAAATAAACTCATCTCAAATTGACAACGAATGTATCAGATTTTTTCTGTTATGAACTAGTTCACTGATTAGTATAATGTCGATGCAGGGGATGACTGTCAAAAAATAGCAGCCAATTTGATTATATCATTAAAACCTCAGCAGAGTGCTGGACATTCGGCCTTTGTCTGCTTAGACAATCCACCGACTAGAGATATGTTTCTCTTGGTAACTTCTACTAGGTGAGCTGGTACTTTTACGCCACCTTGCCGCCTGCATTCCTCCGGTTAAAATTTCCGTTCGCTTCATTCCTTTCTATTTTACTATAATTACTGATTTCATCAAAGGAATGTTACTGACACAGATGAGTCCGTACTTGATTTTTGCAGGACATGGTAAAGAAGATGCTCTACTGTTTCCGATTCCTTTTTGTTCCCGCAGCTTCCAGAGAATTAGCCGCATGCCATGCCCGGGTATTCTTGACGAGTTGTGAGCCACAAAAGCTTGACTATAGCCAGCTTGTATCTGTTCGACTTTTGACTCGATTTCTGAAGATTGTGGGAAAATTTGAAATGTATCTCCGATTGGAGGGGAGATCCTGTCATCGATGGAGAACAAAGAGGCTGTAAATATCTTTACTGATCGAACTGACTCGCACACAACTTTTGCGGTAGAAGCATAGTATTCGGTTAGAAGATATTAATTTAACTAAAAATCAATAAAACAGTAAAAATTGTCTAAGAATATTTTATAAAAAAAATGCATTATTTCCGCGCTCATTAGGAAAATTAACCTTCCGAAGTTCAATGTCACTGTTTTTTCATCACAAACAGTTTCGAATCGATGTCTATGTCGAGTAAAATACCCAAACTGGGGCATACTATTTCATATATTTAAATGTCTGTACATAAGTACGTAAGTACGTATGCATGTAAATATTGAGGCAGTAATGTAATTTTTATAAATTTTCTATTACACACGCAGCACTAAGTAAAATACTTATAAACATTTATATGTGGTATGTGAATGTACTAGGTAAGCAAAATCAAGGTCAATAAGGTAGACTTACATGTGTACACATTCAGATGCATATACATACATAAGTATGTATGTATGTATATGAACATCACTTACAGCTCGTAAGATGAACGATTATAGTTGTCAAGCTACTTACTATAGTAGAGGGGGGCGAATGAATAACTGAAAATGGGTGGTGAAATGCGACTTGTTGACTGCTACTTGAAATAGCTGGGGTACAAAAAATAGCAACTACAAAAAAACTCAACACAATCTCAAGTATTTGTGGCTTAGCTTAGTCGGGGTGTGTCACCGAAGGCAACGTCCGACTTTACTAAAGATCGCCCACACGCATAAACGTTTGCTATAAATAAAGAAGAGTGTAGAAGAAAAAATTCCACTCAACACACTTCTTCGCTTAACGCCCGCCGCTATATGTTGTAATGCGCCTTTGCGGTTGCATGTGAAGTGCAAAAACAAAAGGCGATTAAAGCTTACATGCGAGCGCAAATCCAGGTAAAAACATGCTGTCATACGTGCATACATACATACATACATATGGATGTGTGTATAGAATACACATCAAAGGTGTTAGGAAGTAAAAGCGCAGCAGTGTCAAGGTGATACGCACATTTATATGTATGTATGTACACGTATTAGGGATGTTGCGAATGTGTTGAATTTTATACATCCGCAGATGCGAATGCGGATTGCGGATGCGAACGCGAATGTCAAGTATTTTTAAGAAATAATTTAGGTGATTTAAGTAAATAAAAAAAGGAAAAGTCAGTAACTTTTTAAATTCTTTTCTTTTTATTTAGTACCTGAATTAAAAAATTTAAACATTTTATTTAATAAAAAGAAATTTTGTTGCCTTTTCGGGTTACAGCCAATTTCTTAAAGGGCCATAAAGCAAACCTGCGCCAGTAAATAGCTACTCGCTCGAGGCGACAAACTTCACAAAACTTGAAACCTGACAAAATTGTAAATTCTTTTCGATTGACGCTGCACCAGTTGAGAGGACTATCAGTTATATTTATTTTTGGCATAAATGCAGAATACCTACAATTCTCAAATTAAAAAAAAAAATCATATGAGGATCGATAGAGATCATTGAGGTGAGCGCAGCGGTATATTTTTTTAATTTTTATTTTTTTTTTAAACAACAACTACAACGATTATTAAAGGTCAAAGTTCGAATTAAGCATTTTTTAAATCAATATTTCTCGAAAACCTCTTTATGGATTTCGAAAATTTCTCGCTTCTGTAACTTTTCTCTATCGATTATTTCTGTACTGGTAGAGAATGAATTAAAATAAAACTATAAAGCTCAAAATAAAATAATGTAAAAAAAATATTTTTTTTTAAAGCTTTTATTTAACAAATAATATTCGATAGTTTCATAATTCTTACCTAATTAAAGGTTATCTTTTAATGCGCAAATAGTCAATTCTCTTTATAGCCAAACGTTGAACATTTCCGCTGGAAATACCTAGTGACGAATTTACTCTTTGACTTTAAATTACAAAAGAAATGGGACGTAAGAGGACAGTTTTAACGTAGCAAAAAATATTGGCTACAATTTGACGTTTTATCAGTGCACTTGCACAATGTTCGCATTCGCAAAAGCTCCGCATTGATTATTGAGAATTCGAATATTTGCAACAACCCTGGTACGTATTTGTATATAGGTTAATGCAACTGCAAAACCAAAGAGCACACAGAGAGTTGCGTAAAAAATCACTTTGTAACAAAGTTCATGACTTATCAGCAAGAAAACATTATTACGGATTCAAAAAGTTTATACAACAAAAAAAATGAAAATAAACGAGGAATTGTGGTTTCAGCGTGAGAAACGCAGAGTAAGACATTCACTGTCGAACTATGAAAAATGTGCGCGAGTATCTAAGTGTGTTTTTGTTTGCTTTTTCTGTCGCCATGTTTGCCCCGCAACCCTTTACTTTTTGAGTGCTGATAAAATTGCGTCACGAACTGAATGCACAGCCAGGTAATGATTCAATTAAAATGCCATAGACGAAGTGAATTTGATGATGGTAGCGCGAAATAAAAGTTGAATGAATAAAGAAATGCAGTAAAATACTTTTTTAAACTGAGAAGAAGGCAAATGAAAATAAATACAAACATAATTTTTTTGTACACTCAAGGCAACACCTTTAGCAATGAGCAGCGAAAGAAGAAAATGAGGCATAGATTTTTGAAGTAGAATAGCCAAGGCCAAAGTTAGGGTAACTGTTTAGATTGGAAATAACTTGGCGATACCAATTAGCTTATCAAGCAGGTAAATCTATTGAGATTGCCATTTAAAAATTTAAAAGGCTCTGTAACTCTAACGTCAGTTGTCAGACAGCACTAAAGTCCCACATAATAACAACAAAGCTGGTGCTACTGGGGTGCCTAGCCAAACACGGAGCTATCAAATGCCACCGAGTAATATTAATTCGCTTCGACGCTGCCATTTATGAAAATTGGAAAACAAGGATCGATAATTTTTGAAAAGTATATCAATAGTTATCGATAAATATATCAATAGGGTTACTGACAGATAATAAAGAGACACGATATTGATGAGTACATATGTATGTTCATCGCAAATAAATGGAAAAATATATCGACAACATCAATAAAGGCAGAATACCCATTTCGAAAAAGGCATTTCTGAACAGCGAGATAGATCAAGAGTTCGAAAAAATGGATAGATACATCGGTGTGGCCTGGGCCACACTTGAGAAGTGAAGCTGACGTTACATATCTATTTTTTGTCTTTTTTCCATATGGAACTCTACCGGTAGAGGCCTGTTCGCTCTAATGTGCATTTATGTTATTCTGTTCCCCTTTATCTTCCTTTTTTATTGTTATACTCTATCGATAACAAAATCGATAGTTACATCCAACAAAATATCGATAACAAAACCGATAAAAATATCGATAACAAAATAGATGACAATTTCGATAAAAATTTCGATAGCAAAATCAATTAGAAAACGATGAAAATATCGATAACAAAATCGATAATAAAATTGCTTAGAAAATCGGTAAAAATATCAATAACAAAATCGATATGAAATATCGATAAATAATCGATCACAAAATCGATAAGTAATCTATAACAAAATCGCTAGAAATAGATATCGATAACAAATTCGATAAAAAATCAATGACAAAATCTATAACAAGATCGGTAAAAAAACCAATAACAATATCGATAAAAAAACGCTAAAAATATCGATAAAAATTTGAACTAGAAAATAGATAACTATATCAGTAGGCTTAAAGATATCGATAGCAAAATCGATAGGAATATCGATACAAAATTTTAATAACAAAATCGATAAAAATATCGATAAAAAACCGATAAAAATATTGATTATTATATCGAGAATCGCGAAAATCTCTAAAAGCCCAAAATAGTTCACAGATTGAGCCTCTATATCTCCATCTATATCCTTTTCTCTATAATTACCTTTATTTAATCTTTCTTCCTCTATCTTCATCTTTAGTTTTATCGGCATCCTCATTCTCATCGTTTTCTTAATGTATCTTTGTTTTTACTTTTATGTTTATCATTTTCTTCATCTACATATTCCCCTTCACCTCTTCCCTTATATAAGTAAAGTGTTTAAATTTAGCTTGGTCTTAATTTTTGCATTTACCTTTACGCAGCTTTGTTTTTGTTTTTATTTTTACCTTTGCCTTTATCCAATTCTTTGTCTATGTACGTACTCATCCTTACTTTCATTCTTGTATTGGTATTTTTCCAAGTGTTATTATTTAATCTTTCATTAGCAAGTTTTTGTTAAATTAATACCATGTGCCCCAAACATTTCCGTTGCATCATTTCCGTTGCACCATTTCCGTCGACGATTTCCGTTGAACGGTAAAGAAGTTTCACTTCAAAAAAAAAACTAATTAGGGTGCTCTTCCTTTCAAGACCTTATGTGTATATACATACATACATAACTGGAGCGCTATGTGCCCCTAGTGCTAAGTATCTCACTCGAGCTTTTATGAGTGGCGGGTGCTAGGAGTGTATGTATATTTTCTGGAGCTTTCGAAAAATGCGCTAACGAAATCACAATCCATTTTCATTTACCCATTAAACACATCTAAGCGCATTTTCGTCATTACTTTTTATTTTAATTTCGACAGTAAGTACTGGAGCGGCTATAAGTAGAAAAATTAACTAAAAATACGCGCAGCAAAAAAAAAATTAATTATTTATGCTGTGATGACACTTTCAATTTTTCCCGTTCTTTCTTTACTTGCTACATCGTTGTGCCCACTTTTCAATGTTTTGTGACGCTTTAAAATAAGCAACGCTAGCAATTAACACCAGAGCTTCGATGACGAGGAAAATAGGTACACAGCAGCCAGCACATGAAGACGCAGTGATGTCAGCCGCAACAATACTCACGCACGCACGTACGCACACAATGACACTGAAGGTTGGTCAGGATACCGATGTTATTGAGGGAATTTTGAAAAAGGCCAGAAAAACGAGACAAAACCAGGCAGGCAAACCTTTGAGTTGTGGAAAGTGTTCCCGCTAATCAAATATAAATACAAAAATTCTTGCAAGCAATGGCAATACACAGATGTTGCGCATATACAATGTATGTATATATGTAAATAAATATATTGTCTTGCAGCTTCACATCGAATCCTTCGGCTTAATTTAGAATTTATGTCTTCAATATCTCAGTGCTATAACCCAAATGAAATGCCTGCGAATTTGATAATAAAGAAGACCAATTTATTTAGCAATATATTGCACACAAATCTGAATGCATGGTTCAATCTGAGTGGGGAAAAAGGTTTACAAATAAAATATATATATTTTTTTTTTTATTATTACGTCCTCCCACTATCCAAAACTCTTAGTTAATATTGGTTTGAATGTATAGTACATATTTAGAAGGAAGGCAAAGTATCGACTTTCTTCTGGAAATATTCAATTTACAACCTAAGTCGAGGCTACATAGTGCGCATTTTCTTCTTCTTGAACGATTTGTTGAGATAGGACGTTTTTTAATCAAATTCTGAGATAGGCTGTTCTTCAGCCAAATTCTTAAGTAGGCCGCTCTTGAGCCATTTTCTGAGAGAGGGCGTTTTCGAACCGACATAGGACGACCTTCCACTTAGCTGTCGATATGTGAGATATATTAAGCGGCCTCACCAGCAATCTTACATTACAGGGAAATTCTGGCAACTGTCTTTCAACTCACCACAGTCTTTTAAAACACAAGTCATTTCTAAGACAACCTGAAAAGATCTTCTGACAAGGAAGTCTGAGCGTTATTTATGTCTGCCTTTTAGCAATCGGTTTTAAAATTAAATTAAATTGAAAAGTATACATATACTTTTTTTCTTTTTGAAACAATAAGAAACTAAAAATTAAAAAAAAATTAATAAAATATATATTTCTCTTTTGAAAAGAATAAACTCTAAAAATTAAAAAAATATACTAAAATAAGTAAACGAGTTCCTTTAAAGCAATAAAATGTAAAGAGTAAAAAAAAAAAAAAAATAAATCGGTTTTTAAGAATTAAATTAAATTAAAATTTCTTTTCAGTTTGAGACAATACAACCTAAAAATAAAATTATTTAAAAAAAAAAAGAAAAAAGTAGTAAAGAGTTAAATAATAAAATTATTAAAAGTAAAATCAATTTTTAAAAATGAAATTACATTAAAATTTTTTTCTGTTTAAGATAATACAATCTAAAGTTAAACAAAATTTTATAAAAGAAAGAATTAAGTAAGTGTTTAAAAACTAAATAAAATTCCTAAAAAATACATGTTTCTTTTTAAAACAATAAAATCTAAAGAGTAAAAAAAAAATTAATAAATTAAAAAAAAAATAAAAAGACTTCAAAAGTAAAATTAAATTAAATAAATTTCTTTTCGTTTAAGACAATACAATCTAAAACTTAAAAAAATTGTATTTAAAAAAAAGAAGAAAACTAGATAAGTATTTAAAAATTCTTTTTCTGTAAAAAATATTATTCCTTTCAAAACAACAAAATCTATAAATTTAAAAAATGTGTTTAAAAATAAAGAATAAAGATAAAAAAAAATAATACATTTAAAAAAAATAAATTAAATTTAAAAAATTCATTTTTGACATTAAAAAAAAAAGCCAGAATCTGCGAGAATTCGATCTTCGGAACGCTCGAACGGCACGGCAGTGGTTTGCTCACTCGGCCATTGCGACTGTTAAAGCAGAGCGAGAAAAATGATTACAAGTGCGTTCTGCCAAGGGAGCTTTTCACCATGAAAGTTAACAAGGAGACTTTTTTTAAAGACTTTCGTAACAGAATAAACAAAATCTGACAAATTATTTTGCCTATTGTCTTACAAAACACTTGCCAGAACTGCATTGCTAGTAAGAGAAGAGAAGAAGATTCCCAACGCATGTTTTTCCTCCATTAGGGGTGTTCGCCAGAAACTTACTTTCTTACCGAGGAAGCTATGTTGAAACTTTATGCATCTGATTCCTGTTATTGTAATTGGTAAGAGATGAGGTTCTTCGCCTAAGGTAGGAGGGCTCTACTTCCATGAGTTCTCCATCAACATCAAGTTTGGCCTTCCCCAGTCGTCTGAACTCGTCATTACACTTACTGCAAGCCTGTCCAACTTACGAGTGGCTAAGGTTGAAGTAGTTTGGCTTGCTCTTTATAACCAACCATGAGAAACTCTCAGAGATTAATATGAGCCGTAACTTCGTGTCGTCTGCCGACATTTCAAAGATTGAGTGGTAGGTTCTGTTCACGTTTAACTGTTATTCCAAAGGACAAACTCTATAATTTTCGACTTTGTTTAAGGATTCATATGCTTTGTGCATTTGTAAAGTGTTGATAAATATGGAAATACAATAAAGTCAGTGTGTACGTATAAATTTGTGACTTCAAGGCTTAGGAATGTAAATACTGACTTCGCCGAAAAGTATACACAAAAGTAAAATAATTGAAATTTTCAACATATTTTAAGGCGTGTACGCGTTGAAAGTAATGAAAGACATCGCTTGAATTTACAATATAAATGTGGCGAAAGCATAGTTAAAGAGGATTCAATGTGTTTATTTACGGACCTAGGCATGTAGACGTTTATGTTCGTACTCCTAAAGTGAATCTACATAAACTTTTGTGAAGTAACCCTCATTCCCAATTCGAAAACCATGTAAAAATTCCCCGTTAATGCTGCGCCGGCTGCGTGAAAATTACAACAATTGCAATGCAAAGCACGACCAACGTAACAACGGGAATTTAAACACACACAAGCAGCTCAAGCATTTTTTTTTTTTGACAAATTAATGACAAATTTAACGAAGGTCTGGCGTGTGGTTTGGGCAACGTAAAATTGCGGACGGTTAACTCAGCAATGGCAAAAAACTTTTATTTGACTGACAGTTACGCGTAACTCCAAGAGGAACAAGGATAAAATATATACATATATTTTTTTTTGCAAAGCTTAAGTTTAACTCACTTAAAAATGGTATGTAGACAATGTGTAATTGTCTGCACAATTGCTGAAAGCTTCAATGGCTTAAAATGTACTCTGGTTTTGAGTAAAAAATGTACACACGAACATAAACAATCACTCTTTTAATTATACCATTGTACCGACATTGACTCTCCCTGACTGTCACTTAACTCTCTCAGCGAAAAATATAAATTTGAAAAATTAATAATTGCGTATACGACTAGTAGTACACCGAGTCTAGGGAGTGCGTAAAGCGAGAGTGTACAACTCACACACATGCAAATTATTGTTGTTGATGCTGTTACTACATAGTTCGTGCGCTTGGCTCTGCAGTGCCCACAAGAGATTTAAAAATAGATTAACAATCCAGCTGCTGTTGCAACTAAATATAGCAATTGCTTCCTGGAATAAAATGCATGAAAAATGTCCTTAGTGTATTGTTTTTGTATTCCTAAAGGTGCAATTTAAATTTATAAAGCACAACTTTATTTGCGGGCAACATATGTACAGACCGATGTAAATCATAGCAAGAATAGAGAAATACGCAAGATTTAGTTATGTGAAATGGAATACGTAAAAGTATTAAAAATTGTATAGAGATTAAAATCAACTTTTCATTAAAGACGTTTTTGTCGAAAAATGTAACGTATGTCTGTTTGTATGCACTTTATACACTGGAAAACTACTGAACCGATCGAGCTCAAATTCATGTAATCTTTTTGTACTGGGGTATATTGTCCAGCGCCTCCGCCTTGGTTTGTAGGCTGTATCGGAGACACAGCCACTGAATTTAAACGTAGAATACGTGGTATGGATAAGAGCACATCCAAGCCAAAAACGAAAGCACACACTAACAAAAAGTATCGATAACAAAAGCGATAACTATTTATATCGATAACAAAATCGATAATAATATCGATAGTAAAATCGATAGCAAAATCGATAAAAATATCGATAACAAAATCGGTAAAAATATCGATAGCAAAATCGATAAAAATATCGACAGCAAAATCAATTACATCTATAAAAAAAACTACTACAAATTCCATAACAAAATCGACAAAAAATATCGATAACAAAATCAATAAAATATCGAAAGGAAAATCTTGAGTTTTTGGTTAAAGACAACAAAAACAAAATCATTCGAGCGTTTTCAAGTATTTTGGAAATGAAAAGAAATTTGCAAATTTGTTCAACAATTTTTGACATTAAAATGCTCAATATTGGTTGAATTTATATAAAATTTATACACGATAATATTTCCATTGCTCCAAAGAATCTAAATCCCGGAAAAGAAAGTTACATCTGCAAATCATAAGTTGCTAGAGCACTTTAAAGGATCAAAATTGACCCCAAAACAAGCCAATTTTTACCGTTGTTTCTACGACAGAAACCGAATTGGTTACTTAAAAAATTTAATGTGTCGATAGGTTTGGAATTATATCTTTGAAATGCCACACTTTTCGTTCAAATCACTTCATTAGTTCTTGTGCAATAAGCGTTTTCGTAAAGTCCTAAAAATTACAACTACAACATTTGAGCATAGCCTCCATGTGGAAACGTAAGACGTATCCCTGCAGTGAAACCCCAAACTAGTCAGGAAAAATACTAGTTTACAACTAGAATTTCCTGACTGAAACCGAACTAGTTCGAAAATGATCAGACTTGTACCAAGTACACAAAAATTTTATTTGACTTCGACAGTTTAATACAATAAAGTACCCAAAATATTATAACATTTATTTGGGTATATTGTAAACCATTAAAGCGAGTACATATTCCATTATACCAGACCTGTTAAATAATTATTAATAATCATTATGATAATTAATTAAAGCATGTTTTTGGGATAACCGTTTTACGATTAAATACCAATATTAACACCTTTTTAATGATTAATAATCAATTAAAAGTTGTTAAATAATCCATTAATTTTAATAACATGATTATTTTGTTATTCTTGATCATTATCAATTATTTTTGACGTTTTTTATTTACACGATTAATATGATTATTCGATTAATTTCAATTATCAATCAACAAGCCAAACTATAGACAAAAATTAAGAATATTTAATAACTGCATGAATTATTTATTTATTTTATTATTATCTAAATCTCAAATTTGAAGCATTAATTATTTCTTTGATAAAATTTTAAAAAGAAATGAAAATGAAAACTTTTATTTTTATATAAGTTCACTCGAAAATGAACTAAAGTATCTATTTTACTTTTAACTAAAATGTTTTTTTCTCATATTTAATGTTATTAAAAAAGATAAAAACGATAGTATTTATTGTGCCTGAAAGCTTTTACTTTTAATAACATTTAATGAAAAATGCATTTAAATTTATGTTCAAAAGTTTAAAATATTTATGTATTTATTTTTTCCTTTTCCATAATTGGACTAGTATTTTTTTCTGTCTATTTTGAACTAGTATGAGACTGGTGTATTTCTGACCGAAATCTGACAATTGCCATCTCGTAGGACATCCCCATGTTAAAAATACCAGTTCATCGCATGGAAAAAAGATAGTTGGCTTACTAGTTGGGCATGCGGTTCATACTAGTTGTGAGTTAGTTTGCAACTAGTTCATTTGATTACAGGGATTCTACGTTAAAAAAAAACTTCGATAGGTGGCGCTAAAGATAAGATATCTCTAAAACCTATATTTACTGGCCAATTCTATGCATATTCAGAACATATTTTACCCCCACTTTTTCCTAAAAATTGTCACTGATGGGTGTAGCTGGTGTCGAGATAGCCTTAAAAACCATATTTACAGTCCTATTTTATTAAAATTTCGAACATATACAATTACTCAATAAAATAGGAATACTTCTTTTATAGTTAGCCCGACAGTTGTCTAGTATAATTATAAAAAGATATGTATGTTATTACATATATACATACGCACATGCATTATCGATTCTAATTTAAAATCATCTTCGACTGGGTTTTTTCCAACTTCCTGTAATTTTGTTACAATTTCATAACTATTATTGAACCCATCTGATTGAATTCTATGTAAATTTAATTTTTTTTTTATTTCATTTAATTTTATTTAATTTCACACTTATTTGCACAGAAATGTATGTAATTGGTTTTCCATTAAAATTTGCATAAATTGTGGTGCATCATTTGCCAAGCAAACAAACAAAGAAGCCCTTGTGGTTTGTTTGAAGGGCACTCACTCAACTACTGACTCATTTAATCAATCATTTATTTATGTGCTTAAGCACATGCTAAAACGAAGTAACTACTTAAGCTGATGACAGCTTTCTCGGAACCATTATGCTTTTAGATGCCATATAAATAATACTAACTTTTGGAATGCCATTGCGGCAGCAAGTAATGCTGCAAAAAATACTTGAATTCAAGCGATTTAATTTTAATTTATTGTTGAGCAAAATCTGTAGCGCATGAAAAATGTGTATAAAGGACAGCAAGACTGAAAAGATGATAAAGCCTTTATCAAACGGATTCTTTAGTAGATAGAGAAAAACATAGAACAAGTAAATAAAGCAATTTATTACAAAAACTTTGCAAGAATGTAAGAAACGATTGCAAATTAGGTCTGAAAAGCAAACAATTAAAATGTGATTAGTAATCAGTGAGTTGGTCAACCTTGCGATGGCAAGCCATATTCAGGCGCATTTGTCTAGGATAATACTCTGTATATTATTTGTTTTTTTATAAGTCCGAAGTATTTTTGCGACCGCTGTGGTGTAATCGCACTACCATTCCGCAGGGCCTGGGATAGAGCTCAGTTTCCGACTAACATCAAAAACAATGGCAAAAACACCTTCTCATTAAAATACAAGCGCTGTTTGGAGTCGGCGTAAAACTGTAGGTCCTTCGTCCTTCCCCTTAGTGTGACAACTTCAAAGCTCACGCCAAAAATCGGAGGATAAGCTCGGCCAAACACTAACATTTTGTGTAAGCGCCAATCTATTATTAATATTATTAAAGTATTTTTCGAAGGAGATTTCCAAAAAAAAAATATTATTTTTTGTCGAGCGTAGAGGTCAGATCGCCTTTTTATATTGTTCGCCATATCTTCGCAATTTATAGTCGGATCATCAGATATTATATATCGTTGTTCTTGCATTGAGAAAATTTTTTTTTGTTCTAAAGTTCATTGACCTCAAACACCAAGTTCTAGTACGGACCCACCAGACCTCAGTTCCTGCTACCCTAACGCACCATGTCAGTAAAATAAAGTTCTCCGAAAATCATTATACTTTTGCTAAGGAAATATTTAGATTATTCCAGTACAACTATTTAAAAAAAAATTATATTGCTAAATGTGGTTAGACGTCAACGAAAAATTTAAAAAGGCGGTAAAATAATTTTTTTTTTTTTTTTTTTTTTTAGGGGTGTATGGTGGATTATTTTTGTTTGCTCGTAAGGTTCCACTGTTCACCCTCTCCATACTATCTAGTATTAATTTTTCCGTTACCGTTACTCATTTTATGGTAACCATACTTTGTTGTTCTTATCCACAAACATTACAATAGCACTTACGACAGCGATTGTCGAGCGAATCTTCGATTTTCTTACAGAAAATTAAGTGAAATACGAATACGTTCCATTAGACTTTACCTGGCCGAAAAAACTGCTTCATAACGTTAAACTTCAATAAGACTGAGTTAATAATAATAGATTGGCGCTGACACATATGTTAGTGCCTTGCACACAACTGGGAGTGGCCTACAGTTTTACGCCGACTCCGAACGGCGATTGTATTTTTTCAAGGCAGCAATACACTCGGAGGCTTGCCATTGCCTACCGAGGAGCGACCGCTATTATACAACTTTTTTTTTTTTGAAGTTGGGTTAAACCGGGATTGAACCCAGGCCCTGCGGGGTGGTAGCGCGCACTACTAACCACTGCACCTCAGCGGCCGCCAATAAGACTGAATTAGTTCTGTTTAATAAGTGTTACAAATTGCCGCGTACGCTCCCAACTCATCAAGGACAAGCCTAATGTTAAAACATAATCCGAAGAATATACTATTTAGGTGTAATACCAGGACATTTATAATTAGCTGGCGAATTCGAAAGGAAAGGTATGATAACCACCAGCGCCCTTTCAAAGAACATGGTACGCATATCAATTTCCAGCTTCAAACAGCATGTAAACGATCATACAACTCAATCGTTTCATGCAGCGAAGCCGTCAGAATACCTGGTGCTAGTTTAAGTCAAAATAAAAAATGTCCTTAGCAAAAATGACTATAATGGACCACTGCTTAATTGGCTTACAGTCCGGATGATTTTTGCAAGATCTTAGAAGAAGAAAGTACTCAACACCTTTCAAGCTTTAAGTATGTATGTAGAAAGAGATTAGGCACGCTTGGCCAAAACTATTCTTTAAAAGCCTTACTGCAGTAATCTAACAGGCAGGACAAATGTTAATTTATAGCTTTTAAAAACCTTTCGAGAGTACTTATACTAAACCTTTTAAAAGCATCATTTTTGAAGCAAAATCTATGCAGTCTACGTTTAAAGGGAATATACATTTTATTTTTGGCCACGTAGAAAATTTGCTCATACAAACAAGCAAGTACATACACAATCTAGTACACAATTATACCATTACTCCACTCACCTTCTAACCAAACATACAAACATACAAATCTTTGTGGGAAATAATCAAAGTTGGCGTAAACTTTCGACATATGTATTCATAATGCATAACAAAACATTTGACAATTTTTGCTGCATATACATACAACCCGCGTCATAATTATAAGCGCACTGTAAACTATTAATAAGTTTTCGATTTTTTTTTTTGTTATTTTGTTTTAGTTATTTTATTGTCGAAATATAGTTTATTCTTCAACGAAATCCGTATGAATCCAAGTTTAAAACTTTGCTCCATATTAAAAAAAAAAAAAAATAACAAACTGTCGTAAAAATTTCGAGTGTTTTAATTACGTAGATTTCTGAGAAAGATTTCGAGTATGCAATTTCATAGCCCATTCAATTTCAATATAATAATCTGTAAGTTTAAAGTAACTAGGACATACTAGTTAATATTTGGAATTTTTTTTAGGTATAATCTAATTAAAAAAGCTCGAAAATTTTACCAAAGTTTGTTGCGTTTTATATCATATTGCACAAAGTTTTAAGTTTGGATTTATACGGTTGTTATTAAAGAATCAACTATATTTTTACAAAAGAAACTTAAATTAAATTAAACAAAAATAAATGAATTGATGAAACTTGTCAATATGTGGCGCGTTTATAATTATGACACGCGTTGTATATTTTTGTACAGAGTAGCAGCACTAAATTCTTTAGATCGGTTTTTGCAACTGTTCGCCTTTTCTGACATTTTTGGCATGAATACATACATATTCATATACATACGTATATTCAGACTATTTTGCTTATTTATGTTTTCATTTTATGTAAGAGTATCTCTTTTCATACTCATACGAATGAAAAACACTATCTAGCCAACCGACTGACTGACAGACTTTATGTGTGAAGGGGAAAGCATTTCGTGCAAAACACTTCTACTTACGGTCACCAACCAACATACACATTTTCATACACTCGTACAGAACAAAGAAATACAAAAGACGTGCATATGTGCATTAGGGTGGACCTTACAAAATCAAATGAATGATTTTTTTTCAGTCTCACCCCCTCAATCGGTAATATCAACGTCACAGATTTAACATACAAATTTTGGTCCCGATTTGAGACCGTTAAAGCGTGTCACATAGGGGGGGCAAAGTACAGATTCCTCATTAGAGACTCAAAAAATTATAATTTTTTTTTTTCATCAAATACCCAAAATCTATGCTCCATAGTCGAAGATATCACATATACATTTTTGTCCCGATTGAAGTCGGTTAAAGCGTGTCTCAAAGGGGTCAAAGGCCAGATGCCTCTATGGACTTGAAAAATTAAAAATATTTTTTTTTTTTCATTCCACACCCAAAATCGATACTACTATTTAAAGTCGAGGATACCACATATCGGTTAAGAAGTCTTCATACGCCTTTACCGACTTCAATCTGGACCAAAATTTGTATGTGATATCTTCGACTATAGTAGCATTGGCGTAAGGGTAGAAACTTAGGAAATCTGATTTAGAAATATGGCCCCTACATTTAAGGACCACCCTAATGTGCATGGCCTTATCAGAAAAATAAATTCGCTGTATTTTTCACGAGGGTATTTTTGTAAGCTAATTTCGAAAAAATTTGGCCGACCGTAGGGGTCGCCTTTTAACATTTTTCGTCATCTCGTCGGCATGTCCAATGGAATCTTAAAATATCATACTATATCGGTATTGCTGTCTCGAGGCGAAAATATTTCTTGCTCCAAAGTTCATTGAGCTCTCCGTCCCCGCTCCGTTCTATTACTTTTCTAGCAGATCTCAGTTCCTACCACCCTAACATCAGTAAATTAAAGCTCACCAAAAATCATTAAACTTTTACTTTTAGTAAGGAATCGATTATGCCACTAGACTTATTTAAAAAAAAAAATTTTGCCGAATGTAGGAGTCACTGAAAACGTAAAAAGGTTCGGGAAAAATTTTTTTCTTCCCAGCTTATCATGCAAGGTGGTACGGTCTAATGTACCTACATATATGCATACAAATATTTCTTTTCAACTCATTTTTATTAGATTCAGTCGAGGTCAACTGCATGAATAGCATACACGGATGGATAAAGGTTTTTGGGGAAAATATAGAAATTACGTATGTATGTATGTGTATAAAAAGTCCATAAACTTTTTTTAGGAGATGCGGCAGCACACACTCACAAACACACACACACACACACATTGCATACAGCGTGTGTATGTTAGTGAGTAGCACACTATGCTGAAATGTATGAAAAGAAAAACCCTTGCAAACGTAATAATAATAACGAAAAAGTGGACAAGTGTAGGTGGTTGTGTAAGTAACAGCAGCGACATGTATATTTAGCTTAGTTGAGTTACTTTGAATAGTTGAACAGCACGGCAGTATAAAAAATTCTAAACACGTTTTTGTGGCACATAATTGCTCAGTGTCGTGAGTGCTAGGTAACTAGTTGCTGGATTGGCCAATGCATAGGTAAGCTAGCGTAAGGTAAGGTCAAGAGAGCAATTAGTTATTGTAGGTTGAATTTTATGTGCCATAAATATATATTAGTACATATGTATGAAGTTAATAATGTGCCAGAGCAATCAATATTAAATACATGGGTACTTTTGTATATCGATGAAGTAAAAAAAGTTTTCGAAATGGAAGATTTATGTAAGTCTGATTGGTTATTTCATTATTCATATACCGTCTCTTGCCCACACGTTTGTTTGTGTGGATAGCAAACCAATAGACAGGCCTATGCTGAATATCGTCATCGTCAGCCATGTTACTGATATGTTGACGATATTCAGCATAGGGCCGAATGACTTACGTTAATACAAATGTATGTATATCGAATGATTTCAGATTTAACGTTGCATAAACGGATTAAAAGTTAAAAGAATCATTTTACTTTCTATTAGCAATGATAAACTGTCGATGGTTAAGTAATTAGGGCTAGTAAAAGTTAAATTACCTATTCACAGCTTTACTTTTATTCTCATCTTCAATCAGAGCAAAATATTTTATAAAGGTCAAAGATATAAATATATATGTAACGCTGTAATAGATAAGCGCGCACAATATTAAATAAATGCGACCAAATGTTGGCAAATAAGTAGAGGATGGATAGCTGAAAAGGTCTGGCATACAAACAAGTTTATACAAATACAACAAATGCAACTATTACATAAATGTATGCGAAGTGGTTATGTCGCCATTGCAAATTTCCTTATACATACATACAGGATGACGGAATACCAACAAAAACCAATCAGCATTAAACCATGCAGCATTTCACGAAGGAAAAATTTAAATATATTTTTGAATCGCATAAGCGACTACTGACACCCCTTTTCTATTGCTATACCAAAGCATATGTAGATAGTATGCGCGTGGCAGGCAGTGACTATGAAATTTGCAAATTTGCAGAAAAATAAACAAGGCCAAATAAAATACGAAGCATAGAAACATACATACTTGCAAAGATACAGACCGTTTCTTGCTGTACAATTTGGAACAAGAGAGTGAAAAGCTACTGAATTCAATTGAATAAGTTTAACAAGTATTTCGCAGAAGAACTTAAAATTTGCAAAATGGAATTGAATACGGAATGCCGGAAATGCTTGCAAAAATTTAAGTGGATGAATAAAATAAATACAATTTCAAAATATGACAAGCAAAATAGAATTGGTACTCGTATTTACATTTAACATGCAGGTGACAGCTGTCAAATAAAACTGAAAAGTTGACAATAAAAAAAACACACGACAGCAGGGAGTGTGGGGTGCGTTCGCGCACGAGCGCATTCACTTAGCGAGTAAAATGCAGCTAAGCAACACATAAGGGCCAAGAAAAGTGAAGCACGTGTGGATGGAGAAATACCCGCTAACAGGAAAGCAAAAAAATTTAAGGAAATGTAAACATACATTCATATGCACAAATGCATAAGTATGTACGTGAATATGTTACACCGAAGCAAAATGTGTGATATGAGGTCTGAGGGGTAGTCGACTATACGCAAAGTAGCTGAAGTTCTAGGAAGAGTCTTAAGGCGAAGAAAATTATGCGAAATTTCGCTTTAGATATTATCTATGCTGATATGTACATACCTATGTATGCATATGTGTGGTAGTACGAAAATCATAGGCATTAGTGTCGAGTATGTAAATAAAGAGAAGTCCCACTTAAAAAAAAAACATAAAATTTTTTGCACAGACAATATCAGTCATATCAATAGGGTAGATTTCAAAGTGATATTGTTTGCCACTTGCGTTTACTTATTAATTTTAAAAAATGTTAATTTAAAGTACAGTTCATTCTCTAACAAAACCCATATGAATAAACCCAAGTTTAAAACATTGTAGAAAACTTAAAAAAAAATTAACGAATATCCATCTCTATTTCAAAATTTCTTCTCAGCAGGGTTTGAATCTTTTTTTTGTTGAGTACACAAGTTTCAAAGGCTAAGAATTACTGTTGATTTTTAAGTTTTTTTCCGCATTTGCTTCCATATAAAGAATAGACACAATTTATTTTTATTTTCGGCAAAAAAGAAATAAATACACAGTATTGGCACATCTGCTTTTTTACAATATATGCAACAATTTGTATTGTAATATTTTTCCGCAAATTTTGTATAAAAATATGGTTCATTCTAAAACAAAAAAACATAAAAATATAATTTCTAAACTTTGTTAAAAATTCGCGAAAATTCAGCAAATTTTTAACTTTTAAATTTGAAAAAAGCTGGTAAAAAAGTTGAAAATTCGCATGGAAATTTATTGAATTTTCCCGAGTTTTACACAAAGCTTAGAATTATATTTTTTGTGTTTTTTGTTGTATAATGAAGCATATTTCTATAAAAAATTTGCGGAAAAATATTAGAATAGAAATTCGTATATATATTGAGAAAAATTTGCTGCGCCAATACTTTTTTCCGGCAGTGTAAATAAACATTGGTGGCAAACAATATCACTTTGAAATGAGGGTGCTACTGATATGGCCGATACTTTATGTACAGCAGTGTTCACGAAAATAGCAGCGCGACTTATTGACAACTTTTAACAATTAAGCTTTATATATAATTGTATTTCTATAAAAATATAGTTCATTCTACAAAAAAATGTATAATACAATTTAAAATTTCAAACTTTCTAAAAATTCAACAAATGCTCACCAAAATTTCAAATTTTTATTTAGAATTTTTAGAAAAATTTTGGTATGCAGTTTTATAGAATTCGCATCGATGTGTAATACTTTTTTTTTGCTGACAGTGCTGGGCATTTTCCTTAAAATTGAACTACGGGATACAGGTGGGCAAAACTCATGTTGTCCTCAAGCTTAGAGCAGATGGGATTGCTGAAATGTTACTTCGCACTTAGGTTAAGCTGGCGTGGGCTTTCAATGCGATTCTACGCCCTTGTCAGCTGGAACAGACACTGCACAGTGGTCCAAAATTAGCATTTTGTGTTGACAATTCACTGGAGCCTTCATTTTTCACTCGATTTAATTAATTTTTTGAATGAAAGCTAATAAAATTCAAAAGAGACCAGTGGAGCCCGATTTTCGAATTTATGTTTGTTTGTATTAAATTTTTTAGTGCAAAGTGCAGAAAAAGTCGCACTTTCGAAGAAAATCGATGCTCATGTTCCAGTTAATAAATGTTACATAACTGTAGGGTTACCCCAAGACGAAAAAAAAATTAACAAGAATAATTTAAAAAGTTATAAAAAAAAAACACCCAAATTAAAAAAATTTGTTAAAAACAAAAAAGTTAAAAAAGTTTTGAGTATGCGGTTTCCTAAATCATTAAATTTTTATGTAATAAAGTGCAATTTGCAAGTGACTAAGAGGTCGCGTTGATTTTTAATAATTTTTTTCGCTAACATTTCGAAAAAATTTAATACAAACAAAAAAAAATTCAAAAATCGGGCTCAACTGGTCTCTTGCATTGCCTCGAAGGCGGTATACAACTCTAGGTACAATTAACCAAAATTAAAAGCGCCCAATATTTATATAATTTTAACTATTCAAAAGATTATCTTCAGAAAAAAAGGAGCAATTTTAAATTTAGGATAATCTTCCACTAACAGTTACCTGTCTTCTGGCACATCTTTCTAATTACACCTCCATGAAGAATTTTCAATAAACTGTACGCGGAACCACAGCATACCAATTCAACCGTTGCATAGTACACACACGCGGACATACAAACTTTTTACACCCATGCAATCAACCAACTTATGTACTAAAGTGCAACTAATATCGCGTGCATTAACACGCATTATCGGCTGCAAAAGAGAAGCGTATGAGGGAAATAGCTTTGTTGGACATTCAATAAAAGTACCAGCTGCTAAGTAGTGCGAACACTTGCGCTGAACAACGCGTCACATCCGCAGCCGTTAGTAAATCGCACGCCTCCCACTTCATACCAATACACACAGTACTAGCAGTAAGTAGCAAGTATTTACGCTTATTGACCTCGACCCTCGGCTTTACACTTCCATTAAACGCTTATTTCAAGTAGAAATGCCGCCACTAAACCTAGTTGTTTATAGTTGTTGTAAATGTAGTAGTAGAGTGTATTGGTAGTAATAGTTCGCTAAGAGCAGTTATCTATATATGTACATACATATACATATATACTATATATTTTTATGCAGGCATATTATATGAGTATAAACATAAAAGCTACGAGTAGTACATAAATAAGCAAATAAAGCACACACACACACACATAGGCACTTTACTATGCACCTTTCACCTCAGTCTATTGGTAACTAACCGTAACTAATCGTAACTAACCTAAGCTCGCAGCATTGGCGCGCTATTCAGATACAGTTGAAGTACTACGGGTAGTATGATGGGAATAAGGCGGTGGCGTGTACGAGTACGACCACCACTTAACAACTTGTGCACTGCTTGCATTTGCAAATAACAACAACAACAACAAAAATAACTTAAGTACCAGCATCATAGTGGTTGACTTATTCAGTGCCAGTGAACAGCCAAAGTGTGAGGATCGATTAAATGTCTAGGCGAATGGCACGGAATGTACATACATACATATGTATGAGGTATGTAATGGTGGTAAATGCATACATATTTATGTTCATATGTATGCATGTAATTCAGCAATTTGTGTGTGCGCATAGGAAAACACTACTCAAAGTATATATATAGGAGATATGCGATAAGTGCGAAAATGCTGGAAGATTAAATACTTGAAAGGAAGAGGAAATTGCACAACAAGCTGCTTTCAATATTTTGAAGACAAAGTAAAAGCAAGCAAAAGGGAAGGAAAGTAATATCCGAAAGCAATTTGAAGACGCAAATAATTGCAAAGCATACTTTTTGGGGGTTTTGTAGTGTTGTAAAGGTTTATGTGTATGTATGCATGTAATTAAAACCAAAATATGGATAAGTAGAAATAAACAAAATAAAATACAATAAAATACAATAAAATAAAATAGAATAAAAGAAGATTAAATCGAACCAGAAATTACCAGAAAAATTAAAAAATATAGTGAAGAAATAAAATAAAATAAAATAGGATAAATAAATTAATTAATTATATACAAAAGTAAAAAATAAAGCAAAAAATAAATAAAATAAAACAAATTAATTAAATCGAATAAAGTAAAAGGAAATAAAATAAAAATATCAAATATATCAAAATATTTTCTCACAAGTATTCGATTTTTTTTTAGTACGCAGTTTTATAGCCCATTCAATTTTAGTCTAACAATGTGGAAGTTTCAAGTGGGTAAAAATAACTGTTGATTTTTTAGAATTTTTATTTTTTATTTTTATCGTTATCGATATTTTTATCGAAGTTTTCTAGATGTTATCAAATTGTTCTCGGCGTATGCATCCATATTATTCCCGATATGTTCAACGTGTTCGATTTATATCAATTTATCCATTTTGTTAGCGATATTTTATGTGTAATCGATAATATTAAAAATCCGCTATCAACTGACCTCCAAATCGAAAAGTCTATTCAACTACCAGAAGCGATCAGCGTTTTTCAAGCGGTTGTCTGATAGGATTGTCGTTGCACTGATCTGGGTGCCGAAACACTGCCAAAACGGGGCTAATCGCAGTTGTAAAGCCGGCGTACCATCTTTTAGGGTCTGTGGCCAACCTACTGCGCAAAATGCACTGCAGTGCTCATCAAACCGAACGGAAGATATTGGTGTCGGCTAATTCCCTTTTTCACAGGATTTGGGCACTGAGCATTCATGCTGCAAGACCAGGACTGGAACACAACACTACTTGCCATAGCTGTATGTAACTTATCAGATGCATAAGAAACGGTAGAGCATCTCCCCAACAGCCCCCCAGCACTAGTTAGGACCAGAATTAGGCTTCTAGGCAAGCTTTTTTTTGCGCTTTAACAGGCTGCCACTTTTTATTGGGTGCCTGAAAACGTAGACGATGATAAGAAGGAAATGGTTTTTTTGCAGAAAAGTCCTCTACTTATCAAGGAAAATATCAAGAAACAATATTCATTTTTTCTGTCGGTTGAACAAATAGCAGGCACATAAAAAATAAAACTAAAATTAGGGGAAATTTTGTGAGAGCTGCAGTATGCTAAAAAAATTGTTATTGAAACTTAAAACTGTCTCACCATAGTAAAAATATTATTCAAGACACACGCCCTTAAACGTTTTTATATGCAAATTTTGTTTTTCTTGAGAGCGAGGCACTAGACTCTGGGATAGCAGTGATTTGCTTCAGCAATCTGTTTTGAAGCAGAAAGGTGAGATTGTGTTCTAATAGAATGGAAAAAGGTGTCAAAACATTGAAGTCGCTCGTGTAGCAATTGTAAAGAGAAAAACGGCATAAGCACATTTTCATTAGCCGACTGCTTTCTTGTTGAAAGTACTAAATGTATCACACTGCATATTCAAACTTAGTTAAAAGAGGGATTTCCGAAATCGAAGCTTGAATATAGAAAACTTAAACTTCATACCAGATGATGCCCGCCCACTATAAACTTCACAAAAAGTGGGAGTGTAATCCCGCAACAATAAAAAATTCAACAGAAACAGTGACCGGCATTAAATCAAAGCCAAAATAACGAAATCATAAGCGGTATATACATAAAACGATGTAAAAGTACAGCACTCTATAAACCAAAAAAACAAAAAACACAAATATACATTTGAACACAAGGTCATGCTGCAAGCAACAGCCAGCAAAGAGCTTGTATCAGAAAACAAAGTGAATTTTGAAAGTGAAACCATTCGAGTTGTAAGCAAACAAAAGCAAAAGCGTTTGCAGCACTTCCAAGATGCTCATTTCTGTTATTGTATACTAGAGCGAAAAAGGATAAGAAACGAGCGTTGGCATTCCGGCAGCAGCAATGAGCGCTCAAAAAATGCGCAGCGAACAATGGTGCTTTTAACTCAAAGTTATAAAAACTTGAAATTATTTTTTGCTAACTGTACTACGTTAAATGCACTTTGCGGTTGTTTGTGTTTCGCTTTTGTTTTATTTTTTTCTTGGGTTTCGAGTATCAACAGAAAAGCACAGCTTTTCCGCTAACCGCCCAACGGGTGTATGCTTTACTGTGCGCTTTGTTTGCAGAAGTTTTTATATTGTTGATATTCTTTTTTTTCTCTGCAATTCATTGACAGATTTATTGTTTTCATGCGCTTTGCACAACATTTGGCTTAAATGAAAATTTGTGTGCCGTTGTCACAGCGGCTGTCAGTAGACGGACAGCTGCTCAGCATCTTAGTATATTTAAAAGAAAAGCCTGCGCTGGCAGATACAAGTTTCCACTTTGTAATGCTGATTGCGATGTGGTTTTGAAAGTGGCTTAGGCAAATCATAAATAAAATAAAAAAAGATGTAGTCACCAAACACAAGCCTCATGAAAATACGATATAGCATGTACTATAACTAAATATTTATAAGTTTCTTCCTTGCTTAATTTACAGAATTAGTTAACAAAAATGCTTTTTATTTTTAATAAATTTAGTTGTAAAACCAAAGGGAAAAAACTACATATTTTTCCAGGAATTTCGCTTACTTTTTTATGCAAGCAGTAAATAGCATATCAATATAAATTTAAGCGAAATGCAATGAAGTGTAAATTGTTGCGATTAAACATGCGAAAATACAATGAAACTGCGAGAAAATGCAAGAAACAAATATGCAATCCAATTGAAGTAAGAACAACAGCGTATAGGAATAAAGAAATATCGTTATTTACTTATTCACATGTACATAGTAGGTATATACATACATATGCACATTAGGGTGATCCAAGTAAACTGACTTAACGTAGATATTTATGACGTTAAAAGGACCTATTTACAGAGAAGAAAATTCTCCCATATGGAAAAATTTGTATTCTAATTTAAAAAGGTGTCGGTGGGCATTTGAAATTTTCGATATAAATAAAAAAATTTTTTTTTTCATTTTTCTAGGCATATTCTTGTAGGGCATTTTCTAAAAAAAAACCTAAGTTTGGTTGTGATTTTGACTATTAAATAAGTCAATTACATCGCCAGTAATATCCTAATTGCAATAAACTGAATTTTATAAATAATTTAAAAAAATATTAATGTTTCAAAATGCAATAAAATATAAATAAATGTATAAAAACTCTCTCTTCTCAGACAAATCTAGTTCATAATCAACATTTTCTTCACATTCTCTACCATTTAAAACTGCATATTTCTTCTTTTTTCGATTTTCATAGCTCGTAAGTGTATACATTTTTAAGTCTAGACAATTTACACCAGGGTTATTTTTTTTTTTAGAAGTTATACCCTACAAGAATATTTTTTTAACTCAAACGGTTGAATAGTTACTGCATTTTAAATGAAAAAAAATCATATTAAATACATGGAAAATTGCGAATGCCCACCGACACCTTTTAAAATTGGAATAAAAATTTTTCCAAATGGGAGAATTTTCTTCTCAGTAAATAGGTCCCTTTAAGGCCATAAATTCGTTAAGTTAGTTTAAATATTTGAATCGCCCTAATGTATATATTTACATGTTATAATGTATGTATAAACATATATTTATGTATGCATTATATGGAAATTTTTTGCTGGCAGGACAACTGAATGCATACTTGAGCCGTAAAATATGTCAGCAATGAGCCAAGCATACATTTCAGCGACACCAAGGAGTCGACACACTTGTGTTGATATGGAGCAGCACGAACCTTTAGGAAAACTTATTTTTCAAACAAAAACAAAAAACTGTATTACTCTAGCGTAATCTAGCTTAAAGCGACTATTTGACAAATTTAAATGCATTAAGTGATAACAGCGTCATCAATATTTCTTACGCACGCCTAAATATATCGAGCCCTAACCGCCAAAAAGACGTAAGCGATATTTTTTTAATAAATTTTGCAGAATGCAATGCAGAAATGTTCCTAAAGCATTTAGATGCATTTTTGCAGTAAAAATAAAATTTGGAAAAAAAATGTCGCTTACGTCCTTTTGGCGGTTAGGGCTCGATATGTCAAAAAAATTAAATGGAATAGACAAAAGCGGTTGTGCATATGAACGCATGTAACTAAAATACTGGCTGATTTAAAAGTGAAATATAATTTTTTGGTGTTTACTTCAAAAACTGACCATAAGTTTTTAATGGCTTGAAAATTGTACATATTTTATGGTCATTCAAAAACTGGCTATAATTCCTTTTTGTTGTTTTTGTTTAAAAACTGGCCACAATATTTTTTTTATTTTTTTCTTTTCATTTAAAAACGGTTCATACATTTCTGGACATGTAAAAATTGGTCTTAAAAAAGATTGACATAAATTATTAATTTAAAAGCAGTACATAAATTATTGGTCATAAATTTTTGGTGTTTAAAAACTTGGCCATTAAAAAATTGGGTAACGAAAAGTTGGATAAAATCGAATGCAACTGCAAACTAATATTTGGTATTTTAAAAGTTTGTCATAAATTTTTACTCATTAGGGCATACATTTTTTCTCACTTGAACATTGGGCTAACATTTTTCATTATTAGTAACTTTAATTTTTGGACATTTATTTTTTGTCATTAAAATTGTCATTAAAAAATGGAACATACGAAATTGGGAATGAAAAGCTGCATAGAACTTAATAAAGTTGTGAACAAATTCATTTACATACATGTACATATCCACATAAGGTAACTTTTTTATTGCCCTGCATTTTTAACTTCTTGTGAGTGAGTGCGAAAGAGAGGGTGTTGGAATTTTCTCTCTTGCTTCCTCCTTGAGCTAAGAATAGCTGAAATTTCACATTTATGTTTTTTTACTACAGGTACCACCTTATCTGAATTCACCTTGCTGTCAACTTTTTACCGTCTAGTTTCCTTTTACTCATTCGACTTATGGAGCTTGATTCTGGTAGAAAGAGCTGGATTAAAATAGAAATATCAAAATAATCGGAATGAGCACAGTACACCATACCTTACAAGAAAGCAAAAAACAAGTTCGCCCTGAGTCTAAAGTATTTTTCAGAGGCAATTTCGAAAAAAAGAAAATGTGCCAAACCTAGGGCTTTTAATGCCTTTGGCAATAAAACAAATTTGAAATAGTTATCCTGGAATAATCAGAATAATTCCTTAGCAAAAGAAGTTTTCATACACGTCTTCCTAATCCAAACTGCAAAGGAGAAAGAGTATATGTATGTATGTATCTACTTGGCACCGTCAAATTCATATGATCTGTGCTTAGAGAGCCAAAAATTTAGGACAATTTTTAAATCTTAAAGAGTTACGCCCACTTGTTGTCGTTGCTTTTTTTAGATTATTAAAAATGTAACATAGTTAAAATGTAAGCAGCTAAAATGTCTTTTTTCCAGCAGGGTCAAGGCAATAACTTGTTTGTGTATACGGTCGGGTGCGCTTACAAAAGCCGAGTTGATATCAAATGCTTGTAAATGAAGCGTTTAAATGTTCGTTAAAAATAATTTTGTTGGCAAAGACGTTTACGATGATTACTAACGTACCATATCAAAGGAAAAAGAAGACAAATATTTGGTAGTAGCAGGCGAAACCGGAAGACATAAATTGTATACCATAAAAAGGATACAATAGCAAAGAGAGAATTAAAAAAATAAAAAAGAGTGTTATTTCAGCTAAATATAACATAATATTGGCAGAAAAAGTGAAAGAAAAAGTGAAAGAAAAGAAAATGCAAAGTTATGAAAGCAAACGGCCTTAGCAGTTAAGATGTGTTTATTTTCTGGCATTTATAGGACTACAGAGCACAAAGTCTTTAATAAAACATTCGTACAAGTTGAAAGAGATTAATAAATATTTGTACAGGACTCCAAAGAATCTTCTCTTGAGTGCATACATATGTATTTGAAGCTGGTCGAAAAAATGGAAATAGTAAACTTCGCAGACATTCCTTTGCCTTTATCTGCTGCGATAAACGGCAACACAAAAAACGTATCATCAAAGTCGAGAAGTAGCCCACAGCCTTCTTCAAGCCAACAATGATGGTGAAATATTAAAATAATAGCATTTATTTGTATGCGATTACGTCGCTATAAAGCGAGCGCAGAAGCTGCACAACAAGGCAGATATCATTATGCTTAAGTGATGCTTGAGGGGGAAACACAAACAAGTAGACAATAATGAGAAAGAGAGAGAGAGAGAGAGAGAGAGACAGAGAAAAGATTAAGTCAACCAGAATAACAAACAGAAGTGCGCTTGCAAAGCGAAAGCAATGAAGCAGCCTTGAATTTTCACAAGCATTGAAAGTCAACCACGGCGGATGAGTGACTATTTTGGTTTTGATGAAAAGCAAAGGAGAAAATTGAAAATTACCGCAACTTGTTGATTTCGTTGTGATTAAAAATTAAATGGTTAATATGCGCTAAAGCATTTAAACCAATTAAAATTCGTAGACACACACACACACACACACTCATTGACAGGTGTGTGTGCTTATTCGATGCTGGCGGGATTAAAACAACTCGAACTGCGTGTACAATATACCCACAGTTAGAACTTTTGTCATTAGCAGGTAACAAACAGCGTCCCTATAAAGCCGCCGTAGTGGCATCTCCACTAGCATTTATCAAAATCAACAAATTGCGATAAAATACGAAGCGCGAAGTTAAGCTTATGTTGGTGTGATGGAAGATAAAGCGCCAAACTAAATCAATTTGATATTTTCGAACGGGCGGGAAACGTTGTTTATAATTAAGCGAATTTTCAAATGCGATAACGACATAGTACATAAATATCAAAGGCTTCGTGTATTTATGCATACACAATCGACTAATAATGACGATGACAACGAGCTAAGGGCCGTATAAAGTTGGGCAGGCATATATAAAATGTATGAAAAGTGGGTTATTATATTCGGGCAAAAAGGGTTTTGAGTAGCTGCTTGAAATGTTGGTTTAAATTGTGATTATATAGGCATGAGCTGAGAGAATATTCAAATAGTTACAATCAACACAAGCCAATAATAGCGGAATTAGCAAATTAAGTTCGTGTTAAAAATTGGCTTTTCGTATTAATCTTCAACCTTTAAACACCTAAATTGTGCAGTATTTTCAAAACAACACACCTAGACATTACGTAGAAAATATGTAATATTTTTAATTAAAAAAAAAACCTTTTACCGTCCAATGACCAGCAAAGCCAGAGGGAAATATTAATACATATTACCGCTTTGAAAATAACACTTATGTATGTATATCGATATCTCAATTATTTAAGTATGATTAAAATCGGTAAATAGTACTATCGATACGCTTTTCGTCATCAATGTGTAAATCTTAATATATAGATTATCTATAATAATACTGATAAATATACAAATAAATCGATAAGTCTATAGCGAATAATATCGATAAATATAAAAATGGATAGTGATATTCATATATCAAGATACATATCGATGGCAAAAAGGATAAAAATCGAGAACGTAAGTGTATCGATAACCATATCGATGATTGTTAGGATAAATATTTTCATAGCGATGTCAAATAATTTTAGTATTCAAAAATAGGGGAAAATTAAAGGCTGCATTTCTTTATTCATTCTGAACGTTTGGAATAAACTTTTTTGTTTACTTATTCTTTAGAACGTTCCTGATGATATGTTAACGTATATTTCAAACGCATTCTGTTTATTCCGGCTGTGAAATGGGATTATCCGGAATGTATAAAGAAACGCAGCCAAAGGAGAATGTATAAAATTATTATATTTTTGGATGTTGTTGTTTTTCTTGTTGTGTTTTGGAATGAAATTCTGTCATCTCTTGTCAAATTTGGTTTGCAGAAAAATCGACGAATTTCCATGCACGAACAGTGACACAACGCCGAAACCGGTTTATCGCCACGCTAAGTTTGGCAAGAGATGATGGAAATTCATTCCAAAACGCATCATAAAATGATGAGTCCACTTAACTTTTTAGAAAAGCATCGTTTGCGTTTTCGATTAAATAATCAAGACTCGCAAGGATTCTATGCCTGCTACGCTATAAACAGGATTTATGTGATATACCGTATAATGGCCTGTGTTTAGAAAGAAAATCTAGAACTTACCGAAATTTAATTTCTTACTTAAAAGCAATGAATTATGTGAAACATTCTAAAGAAATCTGTAATTGAATCTGCTTTCGAATTTTCATTTCTTCGTATTTCAATGCACACACGTTACGTATACGCCTCTCTTTATCGATACTCTTTTTACTCTGTCGATTATCGATGCTATTTAAAAGTACTCAAATCTGTAAGCTTTATTTCTATGTATGTATCTAATTAAAATTTGATAAAATTCTCCCAACAATGTTGTACATGTAATGGTGTTTAACACAACTAGCTTTCACTCCCCTTTTCAGACTTCCTATGGTCTTTTGTTGCCACGCGCCACATTTAAAGCAGCATTTCTTCTTCATATTACATACCAGCTATTTTGTAAGTATGTAATTTAATATGTTTAGCACGCTTTTAATGAGCATTTTGCTTAATGAAATGTATGAAAGCCATCAACCAAATATAACGGAAAGACGGGTCTCGCTGATTTTGCTGACAGTCAGCCAAGGCGTCAGCACTCGCGCATGACATTCCTGGCAATAGCTCGTTAATATCAACATCAGTCTATTGATGTAGCGCTTCACATTTATTATGTGCTTATGTGTTATACATACATATGTATAGTAATAAGGATGTACATAAATAGCTGCAGGTAGGTCGAATAATAAGGCCTTTTCATACAACATCTCATCTTGAGCTTGCGGCATATAAACATCTAAGCTTGTGGAAGTGGCAGTCATGCATTTTGTAAGAAATTACTTTGTACAACTGAAATTAGCTGAAATTAGCTGTTTAGAGTAATCAGAAAAAAAAACCATTACCGAAATTCTTTTATAACATAAATTCTTCCCTCCATTGTTAGTGCGTTTATTTTTACGTCAGGTGCTTAAATTTTCTGAGTTTTACGGTAGGCTTTTTGTGAACAGAGAAAATGCGTAACAAAATTTTAAGGAAAGAAAAAGCAAAGCATTCTTTCAATGACTTTTTGTTTGTGATTATTCGGCTGCATTTATGTATTTTTTACGCTTTTGAGTTTTGCTTCCAAATAGTTTCCCGGTTTACTTGCTGCCTATTTTCAGAGGATACATCTTTCTCATACACTTCAGTAATCGTTTTAATTAAATCAGTCAGCTTTTCTTGCATCTTAATTAATGAAGTAATATTAAAGCATATTTCCCTACAATGTTTCTATTTAGGCTCTTTGTGTTACCCCGAAGAGGATTTCCCCATACCAGTGTCTACATTTATTGAAATCATGCAGATTTTCTTGCGAATATTATCAGGGCTTCTGATGGGTTTTTCTCTAAGCTATATAAGCCCGCTAAAAAGTGGCCTTAGAAATTTGAGGCCTTTTCTCTGGAGTGCAGTACCTGAAGATATCAATACTGGGGGCTCTAACACTGGCGGCCATGTGTACAATGGTCCAGTTAGTATTCCGTGCACTTCGTGCAGCGAGAGATTTTTACGTACATATATGAGCAAATCTCCCGAGATGCTTTTTTCTCTCGCCAACAAAAAAAAGAAACGCTAAATCATTCTTCTCGCATTTGTTTCATTTATTTAGGCGAAAAAGTACCGAAATTACAATTTTTTCATTTTCACTCAAAAAAATCATAATTATATTTTTTTTTAATAACTTCGGAAAGTTTTCAAATAAAATATTCAAATTAGAGGCAATGAAAGTTGGCACCATATATAACATACCTGTGAAGTTTCAAGAGCGTGCCACCAAATTAAAGCATTCAGAATATCTGTTGCAGCTATTTTGTAATTTTTGGATATTTAACGAAAGTTTAAGTTACTTCAAAATTTTAACAACAAACGGTGAAAAGTTTCTTCTTGCCAAAACGAACCAATCTAGAGTAATGAAGTTAGTGTGCCACCAAATGAAAAAAAATAAATAAAAAATACATTGCTTATAAGATGACAATGATTTGCGCATTGGAAATTCCTTCTAAAAGTGTTATATATGTACATGAAGAAATTAATATATGTATTTGCCAAGAATACTGAAGAAAAATATGCCATGCCAATATTTAACTAATTTTGAATAATATGACTTTTAAGTTAAGGCTTGCGAGTAAACGTGTTAACTGACTGTGTATGGTGCTACGAGGTGTATACGTTACATAAACAACTACGGGTATACGTTTTTTTTAGTATATATTTTTTAAGTTTTCATTTAAATATAATTTCGCGATGGCATATTGTTCTTAATGCAAAACTGAAGATAGTGCATTATCTAAGATAAGTGTGCCACAATTTTTTTACCAAAAACACTTTTTTTTCGTAAAATGTAACAACTCGTGAGATTTCTTTATATGTTTATAGGTGGAACGTCTAGAAACATCTCGAAGCTTTCGTAGGCTGAGTAAGGTCGCTCTACTTGTCGAACAAAGTAATCTAATTGACAATCCATTGAAATCAAAAAGGGTTAACGTTACGTATACGCCTCGTGGCTTCTTCATGGATATGCATTGCAAACAGTCGAAAATAAGCTACTTCCCTACGCTTTGTATTCTTTTAGCTGCTCAACTTTTTCAATTTTTATATGTATACATACAGTGCAGTGCAGTTTTATAGCCCATTAAATTTTAGTAGAATAAAATGCAAGTTTGAAGTTTCTAAAAAATTGCGTTGATTTTTGATAATTTTTATTCTAAATGTATTACGCACTTTTTTCCATACAAAAAAAACATTCGAACATACTTAGTATGGAAGAAAATGCATTGAAAAAAATTGCCAAAAATCAACTCGATTTTTTCGCAACTTAAAACTTGAACTTTATTGTACTAAAATTTAATGGGCTAAAAACTGAAAAATTCTAGAAAATCTGATTAAAAGTTGAAAATTCAGACGCAATTTTGCAGAATTTTTAAAATTTTTGCACAAAGTTCTACTAAAATTGAATGGGCTATAAACTGCATACTCAAACAAAAATTCCAAAAAATCGAAAAAAAAACTTGAAAATTTAGATGCTATTTTGCAGAATTTTTATAATTTTTGCATACAGTTTGGAATATGAATTTATATGGTTTTTGTTAGATAATGAGCTATACTTTTATGAAAAAAAAAAATAATAAATATTAAGTAAACAAAAAAAATAGGAAAAATTTGTAAAATATCGTATCCCAATTTATTTTTCCACCACTGTATACTATACACATTTTATGAGCTTAAAAGTTGTTGATTTTTCTACTAGTTATATTCGCGCACAGTTACTGTCACTTTACATTCGCATTCCCAGCACGGTGGTCTGCCGTTTAGCCCCTTTAGGTTTATAATTACACACCACTCTCAAATCATCACTAAACAACGTAATTAGGCGCATGAAATCTGCAATTAAGGTCTGGGGAGTAGAAATTCATTAAATGTATGTAGGAGTTGCTCGTGTGGCTAGTGTATTTTTCAACGCGCTTGTTTGTTGGCCCAAAATGATTATTAGTGTTAAATTACGCTTGAATTGGAGAGGTTCGCGTGGGCAGACGTGGCAGACAGGCAGTGGGCGACAGGCAAGCACCAAAAAAACAAAAAGCCTACTGATATTTAGTTAATTATGGATGTATTTGAGGGACAAGCCTATTCTGACTTAATGACTCAGCGTATTTTGGTACTTGCAAGCTAATTAATTTAGCAAAAATATATAAAGGTTTTGGAAATTTGGCATGAGAGATACAAATTTGCTGGCGTTCATAAAAAAAGTTGTGCATGCGATTTATGTAGGTATATGTATAAACTCAAAGGGGTAAATATTAAATAAAATGTGTATAAATCAAGCTCCTCTTTAAAAGCAGTTTATCGATTATAAAACTTCCAAAATTTCCCTGGTCAAATACTTTTAGAAATATACATACATTAGAAGTAGTCGCCATTTCATTTTCTATGTAGTCGGAACACACATTTTCTTTCTATTGCTGTCTCAAATCCCTCATCATCGGTTCTGATATATCAACTTTCCCCCTTCGCCCTGTCTCGCTCGTAAAACGGCCACAACTCTTTCGCTATCATATTTGCTGACTCACTCACTTATAATGCCATACGTTAATTACGTTCACCTCTATGCCTCACTTATTTCGATATTCATTGTTGTTAGCCGCAAGCTGTCAGTTCCGTTTTCAAACAACAAACATACAGATACAACAACAAAGCCAATAACACACATTGGTCGATGATGTGAGCTTCGCCTTATCTGTTTTACATACAGCCGCGTTGACGGACTTACATATCACTTGATTGACATACATACATATTGCCTCTCTAATTAAGTGTCCTGTTTACTATTTCGGAATAAGGACAAGAGTGGACGCACTGCCAATTTAATTTAAACGTCATGAGTTTGCAGTCTTGTTTTGACAGAAAAAGATTTTGAACGAATCGCAGACTTTTATAATTCTTTAATAATAAATATGTATGTATAGAGAATTGGGATGTTACGTATACGCCCAGTCCCAAGGTAGACTACTAAAATGTGAAAGTTTTTAAGTGGCTGACAGAGGGGTGGTTGAGTGAGTGTGTATGTTTGTTGCTTTTCGCGCTAAAATGGTTGGATGCATTTCAATGAAATTTGGCACACAGAAAGGTTAGCATATAGGATAGAGTTGCTGCCTTTCTCAAAAGTTAAAACCAAATCGTTTTTAAGAGAGTCGCCACCTGTTATGGAATACAAACTCAATTTAATTAACAATTAAAATTAAATATTTTATTTGGCGGCCAAATCAATGATGAGTTTAGGAGAGCGTTTTTGAAGAGGGTTGCCATCTGTTTAGAAATTCGAAATCAATTTAATTAACAAGTTAAATCACCAGAGAATTTAAGTATGCTACATTTCTAAAATATTTTTTAAGAAGGTTGCCACCTGTTTGGGAAGTCAAAATCAATTTAGTTAACAAGGTAAATTAAATGTTTTATATGAGTATCACAGGCGTGGAATTTAAGATACCACTATTTCTGAAACATTTTTGACAAAGGTTGCCACCTCGTTAGAAATTCAAAATAACCTTAATTAACAAGTTACTTAAATTAAATATTTTAATGCAGGTGTCAAACGAAAGAGTTTATATATATATATATTATATTTTGAAAATATTTATGAAAAGATTTACCTCCTCTTTAGAAATTCTAAACAAATTTAATTAATAAACCAAGCGAAATATTTTTATGTATATAGCTGCCAAATGAGTGATATATTTCAAAAATATTTTTGAAGAGAGTTGCCAGCTGTTTAGAAATTCAGAATTCATTTAATTTAGTTAAGTGGTGAGGTGTGTCACAAACATTGACAAAATAATTTCCGAGATTGACTCAGCCACTGTAAATAAAACCTGTAAATAAGTATATTCATTGGTGTAAAATTTAGCGTTTCATTTCATATGGACAAATATGTGAGAATATATGAACAATTCAAATCAATTGTGTAGATATTTTCAATTGAAATAGTTTTCACAATTTCTTTTTTCTATTGTTGGGCAAACTGTTTTCTTACGAAGAAAATTTTTTCTGCATACATATGTATTTTTTTCCATGTAACTAAAACTAACTAAAAAGAATATTATTAACATAAAATATTTTTCGAGAAAAAAGGTTTCGTTTTAGCATGAAAAGTAAACTTGAAAAAGTTAATAAGTTCTCATTCGCATTAAAAGTTTTCTGCTTAAGTGCACGTAAACAAATTCATTGAGGTGTCAATTCCCTGCAGTTTAATATATCAAAAGCACCTAAAAATATTACGACAAACACATCAAACGTACATAAGTATATTATCATGAGGAGTACATAGTACATACTCGTACATAACAATCAATACATATTATACGATGAGAAAAAATCACGCTAAACCTTAACAAAGGACGTAAGTGTAGACGGAAACTACAAAAATCTCAACAAAACAATAAGCAAGTCACGCAATCATAATTTACCATTAACATCAAGGAGTTACCTTTATGTTTACTAATTTAGCTCAGAAGCTTATGTAAATCATGTCAATAGTCATGCATATTTATGTTTACATGTTTTGTTTATATTTTCATCGGAAGCATTGATTGTTATCAAAAAGCTTGAAAGTAGTTAGCAGGATTGAACAGAGGAAAATTGTTAAGAGAAAATTACAATAGATATAGCATGCAACACATACCCCTATGTAGAAAAGGTTAAGTATGGTTTGATAAAAAAAATAATTGATGACAGTAAAAGGTAGTGAGAGAAACGAATATAAAAGTCACTTAGCATAGCACAGCATATAATAGATTGGCGCTTACACAATGTGTTAGTGTTTGACCGAGCTTCTCCTACGATTTGTGGCGTATGCCTTGAAGTTCTTACACAACGCGGAGGGACCTACAGTTTTACGCCGACTCCGAACGGCGATTGTATTTTTATGAGAAGCTTTTTTCATGGCAGAAATACACTCGAAGGTTTGCCATTGCCTGCCGAGGGGCGACGGCTGTTAAGAAAAATCCTTTTTTCTATACATTTTTGCGATGGTGCTTTTAACCAGGAATTGAACCCAGGCCCTGCGGACTGGTTAAGCGCACTGCTAATTACTATACCACAGCCGCCCCCAACAGCATAACATAACACAAAGTAACGTAACATGACTAAACGTAACTTAACTTAATATAACGTATCACAACATAGCGTAACATAACATAACTTAAGGTAAAATAACAAAAGCTAGTGTAACATAACATAACGTAACATAACACAAAAAAAATTCCATAAAAAACCGAAATAAAAGAAACAGCGTAAAAACCATAACATAACATAACATAAAGCATACTTAAAACGGGGGAAAAAATGGAAAGCTAACAGTTCTTTTCGAAAAAATTTTCATAAAATACAGTTCATAAAAAACATAAAACACATAAAACCCTCTGCGGAAAAAATTCTCTAAACTAAAGAGCTAAAAAAATTAAAAACCTGAAAAAAAATTGAATTTAAAAACAAACTTTAAGAATTTAAAAAAAATTTGAAAATTTGAAAAAAAAATTAAAATTTGAAAAAAAACTTAAGATTAAAAAAAATGTATTTAAATTTTTTGCACATTTTTGTACAAATTTTGAAGACTTATAAGAACTCATTAAACATAACAGAGAAAAAAATCCCAAACTTGTCAACCTTTTTTTTCTATTATTTTTTTCTCCACTGTATATAACCGACATTTTTAACCAGGCTTCGCAAAACAAAACAAAAGCTGTACCTTTTCAACTTTTTATGTTACGCAAATATGTATATTAATATTGAACCACGATCTTTCCATAAAGATAATTAATACTGTAGGGACCCTAAAATGATAAAAAAAAACGCCGAAACACGTAAACTTAATTTGGGATCATAGATTATGAATCTCTAGACCTTTTTTTATAGAACAGGTCATTTTCCCAAGATATATTAATTTTAAGTTAGCAGTGCGAATGAAAAAAAATTCAAACTTGTAACATGGAAAATGTTACTCATACGCCAATGCACAACTAGTTTACTTATCCATAGATTTTCTTGTTTTTTTTTTTAAGAACAGGTTTTAATACAAATAAAAAAAAAAACAAAGCCTTGTTCCGTTTTTGATGTTTTAATGTTTTTTGTATTAAAATTATATCTTGGGAAAATGACCTGGTCCGGAAAAACAGTATACAGATCTATTGTCTACGACCCAATATTAACTTTACGTGTTTCCGCGGTTTTTTTTGTTATTTCAAAACCGGAGATTTTTCCTACAGTATAAGTTTCTATTTATTCGTATCCAATTCGAGTTTTTTTGCTTTATTTTTACGATTTTCATAATTCTGTTTCCACATTTCTTCGCCTTATGAAGCATTTTTTTTGTGATAAGCGACCCTTTCTTTCAGCAGCAACAAAATTAGCGCAAAATGGAAATTACCACTAAAAATATTTTGGTTGGTGGCGGTGTGGGCCTGCACTTAATCAAAAAACGCAGCCAAAAGCAGAAACTAAAAACACAAATAACTAAATTTTTATAATGAAAGTCTATTTTGACACAATTGTGGCTTGGTTTTTTTCGACAACTAATTCTATAACTAAAATCGAGGTAGAGCTTTAAAGCTTCCTTCTATTGGGAAACAATTATTATGGAGCCAATAAACCACTTTATATGACATTTTGTGAAACCAACACAAAAAAGAATAATGGAATCAGTTGTGCGATCAAAGAAAAAACTATGCTTCCCTTCATCAAAAGAGCAGCGACAATGTAAAGGAGAGAAATGAGAGAAGGTGAAAGCGTACGGCAATTTAATAGAAAAATTTAACGAAAGCATAAAACCGGTAGTTGACAAGTCAAGCTAGCATGAAGTAGGTAGACGCATATATGTATATGTATCTCAATGTTTGCCTTGCCATCAAACTTTGAATGTATGTACATATGTATATTGAAGGCCTGCAAATGTTCAACTATAAAACATAGCGACATGTGTCACATCATGCAAGTGACATTTTTACAGAAAAATGTTAAATTTTGAAGTACTCTAATGTACATACATATATGCACCTCAAATTCCAACCAAAAATATCTCCAATCAAAGGCGCAAAATATTGTGAAGAAAATATATGAAAAAGCGGAAAAGAAAATGAATAAAAACAAGCAGAGAAAAGTAAAAAATTTATTTATGCGAAAATTTCCTTGAAGAGAATTCAAGAGCTCATTTCCTTTAACATTTTCTTCTTATTTATCAACCGAACAATGGACGCGACCACGTATGCGTGCTTGTGTGTGTGTGTGTGTGTTAGGTTGTGAAAGTTAGCACAATGGCTGCATAAATATATAGCTACGAGTATATTCATGCACACAAGACATTAGGGGTATTCACGAGCCGGTGCGAACTGTCTAGCAAGGTGCATAGATGGCACGATTTTTGTTCTTTCATGTGTTCACACAACAACAAAATTAGCCAATCGTGCTATTTATGCTATCTATGTAGCATGCTAGACAGTATGCACTGCACTGGATCGTGAATACCCCTATTGTATACAATGCTGTCGAGCATATGCATGTGTGTATGTATGTGTGATTTCTTTGCATGTGCGATTGAAAAATTGGTTCTGACAATGCTCAACGTCAACTTGTTTTATGCCGATTTTTTTAAGTGTGAGTAAGCGGGCGTGTTAACTCAGATTATCGCGCTTTGTTATTCGATGTGAACCAACGAGCGCGCGAGCGTAACGTAAACAAAGCAGACATTAAAATATGCGAGAGAAGCGAGAAGAAACAAACACACACACAAAACGTAAGGTGTCCCTGTGTGGGTGTGCAGGAGCAACTATACAAATAATGCCATACATAAACATATGTATGCTTATATAAAACTAAACGAAGCGCCAAAGCGTAAGAAGATATAAAATTTCGAGGTAAAAAAAATTAAAGTTAGAATAAAATTTTTGAACTAGCAAAAGGAAAAGGGACTAGAAAACGAATGAAAACGAAAAGTAAGTTATGTGGCAAATACATATGTACATACATACATGTGTACGTGTGTTTATGAGATATATCTATTCAAGTTTGGGTGTATAGGATAGAAATTGAAATTTAGTGCCTTACATGCCAAAGGATCCAGAACAATGTTAGCTCGTTCTCGTTAGCATATACAAACAGAAAGAACATGAATATATAAATCGTATACGAATACGAATATGACAACAAAACGAAAAGAATTTGCCTGCGAATCTTCTAACTCGTACCATTAAAAAATGTAGTATATAGGCTACACAAGACCGAATCACCATACAGGCAATTAAAAAATAGTTCGCTGTACACCCCTGTGTCTAAGGTATTTTTAACCGACTTCCAAAAAAAAAAGAGGAGGTTATCAGTTCGTCGGAGTATTTATTTTTTTATTTTTATTTTTTTTTGTATGTATGTTACCGCATAACTTTGGACCACGTCAACCGATTTCGATAATTCTTTTTGCATCGGAATGGTAGTATCTCAGAGGTCCCATACTAATCTGGTTTAGATCCGATATTTAGATCATAAGGTATATATATATATATATATATATATATATATATATATATTTATATGAGAATTGAAGTCGGCTTTGTTTTTTGCTTAAAACTTACTTATTGTGACCCAATTTCGAAAGAATTTTTTTTTTACGCAACTAGTTGACGCCTTTTTACATTCGGCAATGCATTTTTTTTTTAATAGTTCTACTGGAATAATAGAAATACTTTCTCACCAAAGTTTTATAAATGTTCGGTGAGCTTTAATTTACTGACATTAGGGTGGTACGTTAGGGTGATAAAAACTGAAATTCAGTGGGCAAGTACTAGAACGGGGTGCTTGAGGTCAATGAACTTTGAAACAAAACAAAATGTGAGACAAGCACATCGAACAAAAAAAATGCGTAATTGCCTTGCAAAATACTTCAGCATGAGGTGTATAAATTTATCTATTTCGAAGTGTATATCGACAACGAAGCCAAATAAGTAATATTATTGCCAGCAAATGTCTTTGTAGATTCACGAAAATATCACAAAGCAAACGAAAAAATTAATCGATGAAGAAAAGTATCGAAAGATGCAATTTATCGGTAAGCATTTCGATAAATATACATTTAAACAATTATCGATATCGATAAATTCCGACGTCGATAAATGTATCGATACTTAAGTCCTTGAAATTATCGCAATTCCAAAGAAAAAAAGGAATTACAAAGAAATAAAATAGGATAACGATAACATTAAGTTCAATAATAGCACTGTATATCGATACATTTATCAATGACCATAAAAAATAAAGATTGTTTTTCGATTTTTAAATCTGTAATCTGTAAATTACACCGTAAAGGAATTAAAAAGGGTATAAGCAGATATCCTAGCGGCCAAAGTGTGAGTACCTACCTATACATATAGTGGAAAATTGTCGTATCTGTTTTTCGATAACTATAGCAAATCCCCATCACGGTGCACGGATTACACGGTATAATCGGTTTCCTAGCAATCCGTACACTGTGCAAAGGTTTTTCAAGACTTACAGAAAACTCCTGTTGTATCATAAGTATTACTTCCCAGGGATTTAAAAAACTTGACTTGTGCTATTTTGAGGACGAAATACGGACAAGAAATTCTACTGTGACATTTGATTATAATTTCTTATGTAAAACTTTTTGCTGAATCGAATAAGAGGTTAACATAAAAAAAAAGTAGTTGGGATATAACCAAATTTAAGGTATTTTTGAGATCTTAATAAAATTGGCTAATATCTCAAAAACCGTTATACTTTCTTATATGTATTCTGATTTCGTAATCGGATTCAGCGAAAAAATTTATGTAAGGATTCATAAAAAATATCGCAGTGCGGACAAGTTTTTTCATTTCTGCAAACTTGTGCTATTTTTTGCTTTATATTTTTTAAGGCCAAAATAATAAGGATTTTTTTCGAGAGCTTTGGGGATTATTCGGGACTATATTTTTTTGGGCTTTTCGTAATTTCATGTGTTTTTGTCGGAAGTTGTTAGGGATTCTTTAAGGGCTTTTGGGATCTTTTGTGATTTTTCCGGCAGCTGTCGGGAATTTTTTCAGAAGCTTTCATTTAAAAAAGTACAAATAAATGTTATGAATGCCTTAAAAATAGAAAGCAAAAAAAAAGTTTGAAATCTTCCAACAAAATAATAAAGTTAAGTAGAGCTCTTTGCTATTTATTGTAAAATGCTGGCTCAGTATGGTGCCTAAATTAACCCATTGAGAACCTTCATGATGGAAGAGAAATAATGATATGGCTTCTAATACTTAATTTTATGTGAAAAAAAAATCAGGCAGCAATAAAAACTAATAACGTCACTACTTTTTTCATATTTACACTTTTTCGCATTCAAAAGACGCATGAATGTCTTCATAAAAAAACAAAGAACACAGAATCGGCAAAGCGAACAAAAAATCGCACGAATCGCAGGACACTTTTTTATGCAATCAATCAGCCTGCTAGTAAACTAGACAGCAGTAGTTCATACTATGCGCCCGCCATGAAGCCACACAATCAAAATGCAAACAAGCGCACACAAGTTAATGTTCGCTCTGAAATTTTTCTATGCATTTCTAATGCGTATTTTTTCAGTACTTTTATCACTTATTCACTGCATTTTTGTCGTATTTTTTGCGCCTTCACTACAACGGTTTTTACACGTAGTCTTTTTGTCGTTTGCATGGCTGCTGCTGATGTAGAAGTTGGATTGTAGCCACGAAATCGATTTATCGATACGCCCTTTATAACGCCTTTAATGAAAATTGATACACACACATAAACGCACACACACATACATACCTATGCACATTAGCACAAACAGCAGGCAAATCAATAAATAGTTTTGTTTTTAACTGTGTATTTCCCTTTAATTGACTAACATTTAAGGTGGTCTTGTTTTTTCTCGCTTTTCGCCGGCTTGCTTTTTGTTACCGTTGTCAACGCTGTTCATTGTTTGCGGCCAGTGTTGGTTACAATAGTAGTCCGTAGTGCTCTTTGTTGTTGTGGTCAAGGTCTCTTGTGTTGTGGTGTGTTTGTCATTCGAACAGCACAACAATCAAGCAGCAGACAAAACACGCTAAAACACTCAATCAACACACAATACAGTGCCACTACCACTACGGCTGCTATTATTTATTGCTTGCTAGCCAACTATGCTTTTGTAGCGACATTACAAAAGCCAAAAATATGTGTCACTTTTTTCCTTCTCTTCATCCATCATGGTGTGGTATAAATTGGATAATTGTATAATGTTGCGTTTGATGGTAGGAAAGGAAATTTTCAGTTTATTTGCTTACTTACTTTGAAGTGTTGTTGTCTCAGAAAAGCGCGGTTTGTAAGGGTTTAATGATTTTGATGAAATATTTCGTTATATCGAGATACATTGTCGCTGATGTAATATGACTCGATAGAACCTTTCAAATATACCGTACTTATGCAAGCATGTACACATACATACATACATACATATGCGCCACAAAAGTTTTTGAGTAGCCCACAAAGCTGGTTCCTTTTGCAAAGGATTTGAAAAAAAAGCGACAGTATGCCTCTCTTACACAGACTTGAAAATAGTTAGCAAAATTGGTATGAATAGGAAGTTATAATTGCCAAATTTACTGAAAGTTATGAGAATTGTAATTTAAAAAATTTATTTCTAATAGGTATTCTTTTAGCAGTTTTTTGCAGTTATCAAATAAAATTTGCGCCAATTTTATTGATCGATTTTTATCGCTTTTATTGCATTGAATTCATCGATATTTTAATCGATGTTTTTCGATTTCTTATTGATTTTTATTATCCTGGTTATCGTCGGCAAAATTAATGCCGTCCAACATCGCCATTCTCGTCGACTCTTTGGCGTACTTTCATATACATATCACTAGTCAAATAGGGTTCCCATAAAAAAATTTAGAGTAAAGAAGCTGCTTGAATGAGAGGTTCTAAACCTGAATCTAAATTCTGGTAGTGTGGTTTAAAGCAAATGGCGGCATTACAGATGTATGGCAGTATGAAAAGTGGTTGTGTGGGACAATAACACTGGATCACAAATTTGTCTTTTTTTTCTCCACGGCTGTCTTTATCCAATTCCTATGTAGAATCGCCCGCACATGAGGAGAGTATGTAACTCATACGCCATGTAAACACAAGTAACACTCTTTCTGCTCATATTTCATACAAAAAATTACTGCGCATTTTAATTTGACTAGATACTCATTTCTTTCTTAAAAAAAAAATAAAAATAAATTAGATATTCAATAGCCAAAAATTCTCTTTTTTTAGAGTTTTTTTTTGGTAATAGCAAAAATATTATTCATTATGCTCTAAAAGCAATTTGAGTGAAAAATTACAATTTTTGGTCAATATCTTAGTCTCGCCCAAGTCTATCAATATTCAAGTGCATGAAAAAATGTTTCTTAGCTTACTTCGATGCTCTACAAAAAAAGGCCTATATACCAAATTAGGCAGGACTAATACTTTCGAAGATAATTGCAATTTTAGTAAAAAAAATTATTAATTCATGTATTTATTAATTTTGATTTTTTGAGCACATTGAACTTTGATGCACTTGAGCGAGCCTAAGATATTGACCAAAAATTGTCATCTTTCACAGATATTGTTTTTAGAGCATAATGAACCAGTACCAGGTTGACCAAGCTTTGCCCGGAATGCATATATATAGCTGTAAAAAAATAATTTGGAAAAAAAATTGGATTTCGATATCTATTAAGTAAATTTCGTGGTCCAAAATTTAGATGGCAACCGTATTCCGAAAGTCCCAAGAATAAACTGTATACATCTTGGGCGTATGTATATTTACTGTGTATACATAAAACAAAATGCTTATTGAAATTAACAAAATAAAAACTTGTATTGCTTAAAAGCGTGGCTACCCTGATGGAAAATATTTTCTAACTAAAGTTCTCAACAATACCGTTAATTTGATATCCATATTGCGATGCTTTAGATAAATTGTGTAGAATCGAAAATAAGTGGCAGCCTTGCACTACTATCACAATGAATAACATTTTGTATATGGGGAAAGCATTGTTTAAGAACCTCCTCTTGGTACCCATGAATCGTAATATTTTACCGTTTTTTTCTAAACCAAAAATCAATTAAATATGCGATTCAAAATAGGTGGCAACCCTATTAAAAATATTTTTCAATTAGGCATCTTTAAAATACCTTCCATTTGATAACAATATTATGTTTTAATAAATTTGTAACTAATTTCGAATAGGTGGCAACCTTATACGAATCTTCTCGGAGATATTGCCTATTCAGATAACCTTAAAATCAAAAACATATAAGTAAACAAGAATTGCTCGTTAAATGTAATAAGATATTTTTGCTATAACCAAACAAAGTTCTAAAAATGCCGATTTTTTGCTCAAGCTTTTATTCAATTGGATCTTAAGACATCGCAATTATGTGGAACCACTTTTTTTTAGCTGAATAACAATAAATTTTAAATATCTGAAAAAAAATTAACTCGATTTTAGTATTCAGCGAGCAATTGGATAGTGGCAGCCACAAAATACTAGGAAGATTTTAAGACATCGCTGCAATTATTTTTTTTTTTTTTTTTAACGGTCGCTTTTCACCAAACAGAAGCTCGTACCAGAAAAATTTCGCTAACTGTCAAAAATATGTATGAAATGTGCTTACCTAAGAAAAAATTAATATCCAAACAACTGCATACTGATAACCATTAGCTTGCTGTGTACCTGTCAAATTCATCAACAACTTTTCCATAATTTAAGTATATTTGAATACGATGTGTACATAATTCTATATACCGCTATAAATATACACAACCATGGTGTGTATACCGCTATAAATATACACAACCATGGTGCACTCCAGGGAGAGCAAAGCCCATCATGGATCGTGGCTAATTTATCAATGTACCAAAAAAAACTATCTAAAACTAAAAATATCTTTTCATAAAGCTTAATTTTCACGCCACTGCCTACTGTGTTTATGTCTTACTGAGCAGTAGCATACATTTAGGCAACGTACAGTGGCACATAAACACACAAACCAGCGCAGCGCAAACAAGTATTTTAATGAAAATTTGTTACCGCTATCATAACAGCATATTTTATGACTTTCTTACTACGAGCACATACATATTTGTTATTTTCATCTTGAGGTATGTTTTTTTTCTTTAGTTTAATATTTTCTCGCAGACAATGCATTGGCCGCCGTGAAAAGTTCACCGCGCATTGCCTGTCAGCAGTAAACACAAAAGTACGCTGTGAAGATAATTTTCACGGAAAACAAAAAGGAAATTGCAAAGAAAATGAAAACGGAAAGTAAAAGTATGTAAATAGGTGGTTGAATGGCTGCCTTGCTGTTCGCCGTTAAAAGGCGACATTTCGTCTTGCAGTGAGAAAATTGAAATGTGCAAGTGAAGCAAAATTATTAGTGGTTCAAATTTATTAGCGTTATATGTATGTATTTGTATGTGAATGTGTGGGTGTGTTTTTGCGGCGCGCTATCAGCGACAGTCCAACACAAATGTAACAGCGACTGCAATTCATCATAACATAATAAAAATTCATGACAACTTAGCTGGGCAAGGCGGCGCACAGTGGGCTGAAAGTGGAATTTTTCAATGTGTCTTATACATTTTGATTTTTTTCTTTGCTTGTTCAGAAGAACATAAGCATAGCGTATTCAAAGGGTAAAAAATTCATTGGGGTCCAAAATTTGTCCCGAACAAGGTTTTTATCACTTCCGATTGAAAGTAAGATATGAACCGAATTTTATCAAAGTCGGTTAAAATTTAATATTCCCGGCCACTTATGCACTGCAAAAATTAATTATGACCAAAAAAAAAAAATTATTAAAAAACATAACAAAATCTTAGCCCTTCACGACCGATGTGTCTGTCACCTTTCAATTTGTGGTTTTAGTGAACAAGTTCGAATGCAGTTTTTTTCTAAGTATTTGTATTAAATAATTCCACTTAGTTATAAAAACTATATATGTATACAGTGGCTATTTTTGAAAAATATATCCCAATTTTTTATTCGTCTGCTGAAAAGTTGAACGGAGCAGCCTTTCCGGCAACAAAATTGTAATGAGCCTTTCCCCCTCTTTATGGAATCCTCTCCCCTCTTTATGAAATTCTTCTTCATACTGACAGTATCAAGAATACCTACAAGAAGCCATTTTCTCAGAAAAAATCGCAACAAGATTTTTCGAAGTAAACTTAAAACCTTTCATTTTAAAAACTTTTCCAAATTAAATTTTTAAGAAAAAAAATGAAATGTCATGTATTTTTCAGATTTACAGGGTAATTCTGCCTAAGATAGTTGAAAGTCTTTTGTAACGCAATTGAAAGACAGTAGAAAAGGCAGTTTGAAAGATTTGGTTTATTCTGACAAGAAAGTCTTACAGAAAAAGCTCCCTTGCCAATTTTCATGAAGAAAAGCTCGCAAGACAGCAAGCACTTGTAATCATTTTGCTCGCGCTGCTGTTGATCGCAATGGCC